>NC_090745.1:95779639-95789639 GCF_036898095.1 Palaemon carinicauda
ACAAAATAACTAAAATGTTAAATAAATGTATGTGCATCACCAAATATCCTACACGCTAAAGCAGCTACTATTTTGGGGATCAGGAAAGGAATCCTGTAGAATCATCGGGGTTTATGGAAGTCGAATATCGTTGATGCAAACTACTACTACTACTACTACTACTACTACTACTACTATCATCAAGGAGTAATAGTTTACGTCCAGTATCTATCATTCTATTACGGTGTCAAAGCTTCATTGTACCCTCGTTCTCTTACTTGCACATGAAGATAAACTGTCTTTTATTGCTGTTATTGAAAATATCATCGGCACTAATATTGTTGCTGTTATTGTGCTATTTAAAAGGGCCCTCCTTGAGTGAGGCATCGCCCGAGACATGTTCCGTGGCCGGGTCCTGTGGAGGCCCTTGAGTGGCCAATGTTGGAGTCGAGCACCGGGTCATAGGTTATCAGTGTTTTGACTGGCAGTGGTCGGCACCGCCCGATATCTGCTAAGGCACTACTGCTGCCGAGACTTTTGAGAAGGCACTGTCTCTTGGCACTCGGGGAAAACACTCGCTTATACACACACACACATACACATACATGCACTGGTGTGTACATATTCGTAATCCATGCTCTCTCTCTCTCTCTCTCTCTCTCTCTCTCTCTCATTAAATGTAATTCCCCCTCTTTCCCAATACATATAATTCTCTCACAATACATGTAATTCTCTCTCTCTCTCTCGCTCTCTCTCTCGCCTCTCTCTCTCTCTCTCTCTCTCTCTCTCTCTCTCTCTATAAATGTAATTCCCTCTCACAATACATATTCTCTCACAATACATGTAATTCTCTCTCTCTTTCTCTCTCACATAATACATATAATTCTCTCTCTCACAGTACATGTAATCCTCTCTCACTCTCTCTCTCTCTCACACAATACATATAATTCTCTCTCACACAATACATGTAATTCTCTCTCTCTCTCTCTCTCTCTCTCTCTCTCTCTCTCTCAGAGGAAGGATGTGTGATCTGCAGGAGGCCAGAATAAAGGATTTTTTGTTGTTTTGTGACTTGAAGTGGTCAGGGTTATAAATAGAGGATTTCTCCAAGGGGTGTGAAGTTATCGGGAACCTTTCACCCTTATTCTTATGGATTATTAAGATGTGGGGGGGGGGGGATTTAGTGTTTACGTTTCTAGTAATAATGATAACGATGTTATTATTTTTATTATTATTATTATTATTATTATTATTATTATTACTTATAGTCATAACAGAACGGGGAACAACAACAGTGTCAGTCATAATAATATTAATAATAATAATGATAATGATAATAATAATAATAATAATAATAATAATAATAATAATGATAATGATAATAATAATAAATATTGAAATTATCATCATCATCATCATCATCATCATCATCATCATCATTATTATTATTATTATTATTATTGATTGTAAAACCAAACCAAGAATGACAACAGTGTCAGCAACAAAAGAACAACAATAATGGTAATAGTAAGAATTATAATGGTTATATAGATGATAATAATGGTATAGATGTTTATGACAATAACCATGATTAGTAGCAGTCCGATTATTTAATGGATTCTGACCTTCATAATACTCAGAATTCTGTGTACATAAAAAAAAGTAAAAGTGAAAATTGGATATGAATTCTAACTTCAACGTCTTTGTTTCCTGATTATGCTTCGTGTAGATATAATAATAATAATAGATATAATAATAACAACAACAGCAACAATAATAATAATAATAATAATAATGATAATAATAATAATAATAATAATAATAATAATAATAATAATAATAATAATAATAATAATAATATCATCAACTTGTGCATCACAAACTTGGAGCCTTACTAAAGGCCTAAAACATAAGCTAGGTACAACTCAAAGATCTATTGAATAAATAATAATGGGAATAACGACAAGAGACAGAAAAGAGAACGGGGTACGAGAGCAAACTAAAATATCGGATATTCTAACATGTAAGAAAACAATGGTCATGAGCAGGTCATACAGTATAATGAGAATGATAAATAATAGATGGACATTAAGTATAGTAGAATGGGTCCATAGAGATTTAAAAAAAAAGCTGGGAAGGAAGAAAAGACGATGGATTGACGAGTTAAGAAATATTGCGTGCACTACCATGGAAAGACCAAGAACAAACGCAAGTAGAAATACATGTCTGAAACCATTGTCCTGCAGTGAACTATTTACGGCTGATAGTGATGGTCTCTCTCTCTCTCTCTCTCTCTCTCTCTCTCTCTTTCTCTCTCTCTCTCTCTCTCTCTCTCTCTATATATACATATATATATATATATATATATATGTATGTATATATATATATATATATATATACTCTACATATGTATCTGTCTATATGTGTATATGTCACATTATATTGTTTCTGCTTCATCAAACCTTAATACCTATACTGTATATGGATTTGATACGTATTATTATTGTTGCTGCTATACTACCGAGGCGTCACAGATACTATACGGTTTAAGATATTTCAGTCAAAATTTGCACATATGTCGATCACCACGCATAGAATGCATAATAATATTCAGTATCATCCGCAATTTCGTAGATTCGATACATAATAATAATAATAATAATAATGATAATAATAATAATGATACTACTACTACTACTACTACTACTACTACTACTACTACTACTACTACTACTAATAATAATAATAATAATAATAATAATAATAATAATAATAATCTTTATTTCAGCAAAAGCCATAACTTTCACTTCGGTCCTAACCTTTGAACTCAAAAGGATAGAAACTTCATATTCATAAAGCATACTTTATGAATGAGGTCCTTTCAAGTGACCCTGATATCATTGAAAGGCCTTATGACCTTGACTATCATTCTATGGGACATTTGTATTCGTAAGTAAAAGTTTGTCTTAGTCATCTTCATTTGAATGAACCAAAATCGAATTTCCTTCAACATTTCAGGAATAAGAATGATCTTGTAGAGAGGTTGGTCTTGGGATGGTGGGAGATTCGTATTCCTTTAGTAATTATCTCAGAAGGCTTCTTGCGTAATGTTTGTAGTAAAGCATAACAATTAATGATGTACGAAGTGTTTTGAGCATGCATTTATCATATGCGACTGTATGTTTATTCTACTGTTTCGTTTACAACGCCGTAATTAATGTAAATCGGCTAATTTTAAATGCATATTTCTCCTGCTGTTTAATTTTTTTTTGCACTAAGGAAATTAAATTTTGTTATTAAATGTTAATATAAACACAGCCACATTTACATAAACATAGTATATAACAGTATACATATTGTATTAGAACAATACTATACATTATAGGTTTCATTATGCATAACTAATCTGCAGTGTTCAATAAGACTGTGTACCATATGTTGTTAATTTACTGTGGAAGTTGGAAATGTACCGTGTATTGTTACGCCACGTTATTGCTTTGTATCAACCATTGTAACTTTTCAATATAGACCAGGGCTTTATAACCCCTATCATTCATATTATTGTTTTTTTTTTTTTGTTAGATACAAATTTTGATTTTATTCAGTTTTGTTTTTGGGAAAGGAATATAGAAATGTATAAAGAATTGTCATTATTAAATCTAGTGTTCGTCACTCAACACAGAAGTCTGTTCTCCATCCGTAATCATTTTCATGGCATCGATTATGTAATAGTCAGCTATGTCCACATTCTGACCAATGCCTCATACCGCGACCTTCCGTTTACTGGGGCGACCTCTTCTATCTCCGTCTTTTTAACCCCGTGACCTCATGACTAGACTTTCGACCGGAGTCAAGGGTCAAACGGAAGAAAGAAAAGAAAAGGAAGAAGAATCTATTGGAGGCGTGTGAGGGCACATCCCTTCTGCGGTGTAGTTACAGCCCAGGGAGGAGTAAAGGGAGCAGGGAGGTGTGGAATTCCCTTGGGAGTGTTTAAGGAAAAGCCAACATCACTTTTGCATTATGGTCCTGGCCCCCTTGGTCTTGTAACGAGGGATGAGGGGGGGGGGTGGTGTGGGATGGGAGGTGAGGATGGGTAATGTTCGGTGGTTTGTAAGTGTTAAGTTGCATTTGTACAGGAGTTTTGTTAAGAGTGTTTGTTATATATTTTAGGGAAATGTTGATGTTGGGAGCGGAATTTATGCTCTTAAAGCGAGCTTTATTATTATTATTATTATTATTATTATTATTATTATTATTATTATTATTAATAATAATAATAATAATAATAATAATAATAATTATTGTTATTATTATTGTTATTATTATTATTATTATTATTATTATTATTATTATTATTGTTATTGTTATTATTCTGTCTTAACACTCATAATTAGAAGCAAACAGACCAGACCCTGTATGAGACTTACTTACATTTACTAATTTTTTATCTTTTATTATGAAATACACATTTACAATCTTACAGTTTATAACATGTATACATCATAGTATATTTACATAAATATTTTTTTTATTTTACATATAGTGTATTTATAATTGATATTTTTACTATTTATCTAAATATGTTTTTAATTATTTTATTGATTAGCCTAACGCGGTTATGTCTTCTCGCAATCGATCATTGTAAAGAAAAAAATTTCGTAGGAGATACAATTGATGAGAGAGAGAGAGAGAGAGAGAGAGAGAGAGAGAGAGAGAGAGAGAATGTCCTAGATTTAGACGGGATCGTACATCACAAGGACATAGGAAGGTCGGACATCAAATTATAGAAATTGATAGATATAAATGAGAAAAGTCAAAACAAGGGGAAATGGGTGTTCTTCTGACTTTGGTGATATAACGAATATCTAATAGAGCCATGCAGATTTTGTCTATATCGTTGCAGGAAAAACCAGGGATTCTTAATTTATTACTGGCTGTAGAATTCTGCTTTTATAATAATAATAATAATAATAATAATAATAATAATCTTCCAATTGGTTTGTCAGATTTGCTTATAATAATAATAATAATAATAATAATAATAATAATAATAATAATAATAATAATTAAATTCCACCGCAACTATAATTAATCACTTCCCTACCTTCCCTTAGCTTTGTTCATATTCATACTCACGCACAAATCTAAAGAAGGAACAAACGGTAAAACACAATTGACATCAATTTTATCACGCAAACGTGCTTAATGTACACACACATGAGGGAATAAAGACTAACGCAGAAAGGCATTCACAAAAGCGAACGCACAAGTGATATGGACTTCTTATACTTTTATACTTATACTTTTGCACATAATGTTCTCCATAACACTAATGCCAACACTCATGATATGATCTCCATCACTCCATCGCCAACATACGTGTGATGCGATCTCCATCACACACACAAGCCAGACTAATACACGTGTCATGTGTTTTCCATCAAACAAATGCCAATATTCATAATATGATTTCTATCACACAATTGCCAACACACATTTGATGTGATCTCCATCACACAGACGCCAGCACAAGTGGGATGTGATCTCCATCACACAAACGCCATTTATTTGTGGTGTGATCTCCATCACACAATGGCCAACACACGTGCGATGTGATCTCCATCACACAGACGCCAATAGGCCTACACTTGTGGTGTGATCTCCATCACACAATGGTCAACACATGTGGGATGTGATCTCTATCACACAGATACCAATACACTTGTGATGTGATCTCCATTACACAGACGCCAACACAAGTGTGATGTGATCTCCATCACACAAATGCCAACACTCATGAGATGATCTCCATCACACAAATGGCAACAATCATAAGATTTCTATCACGCAAAAACTTAAAAAAGCTTACCAAGGAACAATCTCTAATCCTGACGTTGCTATGACTCTCCGTCACGCAGACACACACACACAGACGCACACCAAGCGCTCCAAGGAAAAATAAATACCGATGCTCACGTGGTATGATCTCCATCACCCAAACACAGGTCCTCACTCGCACTTCTCAATCGCTCTCCACACACTGATTCTTAACCCGTTCTTTTTATTATTTAACAACAGCTCTTAAGACGGCAAAACAAACACCCATTCCCTCCTCTCCTCTGACCTTCCCCCCTCCCCCCCCCCCTCCACCAGCGAGATACGCACATACATGCCTGGCTCATCATACGGTCGAATGCACACAAACAATTTATTTATAAAAGAGATACGCTCGAACGTAAACACACACACTTGACATGCCATCATCACCACCACCATAAGACCCAGTGCCGAGCAGTGGCGCCCTATCTCGGTGCCCGCGGCCTTGGGCGTGGGGTTTAAGTCATAGTAATAATAAGCTTCATTCCAGATTGAAGGCTTATGAATCTATTTTGGATTAGCAGGTCTAAGAAATGGCAGAGCTATGAATTTTCAGTGTGCTGAATAAAACTATGATTAATGAACTTTAAATGTACTAATTAAAATGAATAAGTACTTACTAAATACAGTCAAAGAAATGGCAGAGTTATGAATTTTCAGCGAGCAAAATAGAACTATGATTAATGGACTTTAAATGTGCTAATTAAAAAAATAAGTACTTACTAATTACAGTCATTAAAATCCCGTTGCAATACGTACCCAAATTACCCAGATCTCATTAGGCATCGGCACGTGTAGGTCAGCTTCTTCCGTGATAAGTGGCTGAGATGCCTGTCAGTTCGCCTGTCTGTCTGTCTATCTCAAACAAGCCGAGCAATCATTTCATTCCTGGTGTTTAACTCCTGTCTAAACCACTTCGATCCCCTTGACGGCAACACTGCTCCCTTGTTGACAGATTTATGGTCGCTGATTGGCTGACAGAGCGAGTGACACGCAGTGTTGCCAATCCCTGCAAATGTTCCGGGCCCAGAAATAATGGTATGTAATGACTGCAGTCTCTCGATTTGTTTTGGTAATATTGGTGACAGCCAATTTGGAAATTGTGATATGTACGTAGAAAGGAAAGACGATGTTATCTAAAGTGGACGAATTTTGAAATGCTATATGAAGCTAATATCCTCGACCAGATATAATAACTACGGAACTTAACAACTATGCGCGCGCTCAGAGTTGACAGGTGATGGTTGAGAAGTTATTGGATCTGCCTTAGATAGTCCAACAAATCTCTCTCTATCTCTCTCTCTCTCTCTCTCTCTCTCTCTCTCTCTCTCTCCACCATCCCCCCTGCCTGGCCCACATTCAATTTTGGATAATTTGGATATGTTAATGCAACTCAACATGACCTTATTTCCAGCGCGGAATTAGATTTGGAAATGTGCCTCCGTTATTTTTTTACTCTTTTTCTTTCATGGTTTGGTCATTAACAACTGAAAAAAAAATATTTTGGTATGTTATTCATATGTAAAAATTTGAAGATAAAAAGTATTAAACAATCATGGGATGCCAGACTCGGATGTTGGCTTAGTACACAGACACACACATATGTATGTATATATATATATATATATATATATACTGTATATATATATTTATATGTACATACATACATACATACATACAGCAAATACAACCGTATCTAGTCCACTGCAGGACAAAGGCCTCACACATGCCCATAGTCACGTCTAGGGTTTGTCCATTTTCATCACCACACGGGCCACTGCGGATTGGAGATGGTGGGAGAATTTTGTCTGATTGATCATAGCAACCCGACCTAGTATGGGTGAGGCTAATACAGATTTGCTGATCATATGGCGATACACTAAGCCTTTCACCACGATAAGGTATCCCTACACAGAAGGGGATTTATATATATATGTATATATATATATATATATATATATATATTTATGTGTGTATTTTTTTTGCATATGTGTGTATACTGAAAATATATACACCTGTATATTCATACAGCATGTATGTGAATGAACTAATTTCCCAGGAGGAAAGACTATATATATATAAAAAAAAACTACATGAATTATAGACTCTTGAATTTGCAGTTTGAGCTCACCAACCCTCCCCCCCCCCCCCCCCCCCCCCCCCCTCCTCCCCATTTCAAACCCATTCCTTCATCCCATTTCCCAAGGTGCGGAGAACCACGAGCAACATAAGATATAAATTTCAAGTCCCCGAGATTACCAGTATCGGGTGCTGACAGGCCGGAACGCCTGCAGGAGAACCAGGGCTTGGGGGTGTACAGAAGGCGCATTGTTTGGCCCTGTGGCTACTTGGTCTGTGCAGCTCCTCCATATCGTGGCCCTAGGAACCCTTAGGATTTCCAGGGGCGGTGCCCTTCGTGATGATCACATCAAACAATACTACGCTGATAGACAAGAATACAAGAAAACAAATAGTATTAAAATAAGCAAATATTGTATTGAATTATCTTTAAGACCATAACGAGAAAAATGTACCTTTATATGACTAAAATTGTTGTTAAAACTGCACTTTAAATCACTCTTAATAATACTTAACTTGATTCCCTGCCATGGATAGCTAACTGTCCTCACTCTTCTTTTACCAACCTTTCCTATCAGCTAAAGGAAGGGACTTCTAATATACCATTCATGTAGTTGCTTTCCTTCATGCAGCTGCTACCTTTGTCGTCGTGACTGTGATTGTAATAATCCAGTGGATATGATGGATGGCGAAGGAATATTTTGGATTAGGCGTTTTTTCGTTAATGATTTTTTATTTTTCATATTTTTATTTATTGTTCTTGTTGATATTATTGTTTGTAAGTACATTAACTATTACTGGGATATTAAGTCTAAATAGGTTCTTTATCTTTATTTTTGTTTCATAAACTTCGTATTTGAGTTTTAATTTTATAACATAGAAAATTTGAAACATAACCAAATATTATCACGAAAAGGAGAAGGCTGTTGGAGAAATAAGATTATGCCTCCTCAAAGGAGATGGTATATTATGGGAATCATGCTAAAGATTATTTCTATGTCATCATAGGTTTTGCTGACTAAATTTCAGTGGTAAACTAAACCCTCTGAAAAACTTCATGCTTAAATGGATTCTTATAATTGTCAGCTTATGCTAGATATCTTTTTCTGTAAAATATGTTATTCATTTAGACTAGAATTTCTTACTTATTCATTTTTTTAGAAGCTCTTGTCTGATGTACCGCTTTTTAATATACATATTTATGTACATTTTTTGGCGTATTATTGCAGATATATATATATATATATATATATATATACAGTATATATATATAAAGTATTATTTTAGCTGTGCTATATAATAGTATTTATCTACCATATTTACATACAAAGATCCCTTTTTAAGATCAGACACTTCTGAGTCACCTTATTTGCCCTTGGTGTTGATGATAGAGAATATTCTCTTATATCTTTTCTGCCGTTTTTTAATGTAATTTTTTATTAAGATTATTAGCATTTCTTCACGTATTTTTAAATATGCCCTTTCAAAATTTCCCAGTTCCCTTAAGAAGGCAGCATAGTTGAAAATGAAATATCGAAATTTGAAGCTCATTGGGAATGTTCAAATTTTGACATTGAACAGTCATTTAACATTCAACTTAGACAATTTATCAAAGTTAAATCCTATCGACTTTCCCATACTTACCTCTCTCCCCGCCATACTAGAATAGTTTCCTCTCCCTTGATAGATAGCGACCTGCTGTTTATTCTACAGTCAATTCTTTTTAGTGAGGCCGATTTGCACAGACTCGCAGGGGTGCCCTTTTAGCTCGGAAAAGTTTCCTGATCGCTGATTGGTTGGACAAGATAATTCTAACCAATCAGATAGCAGGAAACTTTTCCGAGCTAAAAGAGTACCGCTGAGAGTCTGTGCAAGTGCGCCTCATTAGAAAAAAATTGAGTATATGTATCATTTTGAGCAGCGCCCTCGGGAGCTTCTTAATATTTAACCTACTGTTCCACTCGGTCTTTCATTCCCCTCCGGATTCTGCATCCCACAGATTCAGTTTAAACATTCCTTCGAGTCGTTCACTCGAAGAATAGTATTCTTTACCTTCCTCCGTGTT
>NC_090745.1:95794639-95799639 GCF_036898095.1 Palaemon carinicauda
GTTATTTGTATATTTTCTTTAAGATATATTTATATGTCATTGTCAAGAAAAATGTAATTTTTTTTTTATTTCATTCTATTGTTTTTGGCATTGTTGGATAAGACATTTTTGCATTTTACATATTTACAGTATAGTATCCCCTCTCATCCTATGTTATTCTTTCACCACTCTTCCCCTCTTATCTCCATGTGCTTCCTATTCCTGTCAGTGCCTAACCTTGCCCCACCTTCTTCATCTCCTCCTTCTTGCCAAACCTCTTTAGAGGCGTGACCCCTTTGATTGGGGGATTAACCCCTCCTTGGATCAGCCCACGTAGGCAAGAGCCTCGCTATTTGGATAACATTTAAAGTGATAAAGAGAACGCAGCAGCAGTCTCCCCCTTCCCCTCCCTACCTCCCCTCTCTGTAGTCCCCCCCCCCCTCTGTAGTGCCCTACAGCCAATGGGCACGATGTGGGTATTCATAAAACGAAATCATCTCACCTCCCGGAACTAATAATAGGTTCCTTTTTTTTCCCAAGTTCGTACCTGTCTCTTTGTGTTTGGTTTCTTGTTAGAGATGCGCGAATTGTTTACTTTTAGTCTGCTTTTGTAAACTTTTCCGATAAGGGAGGATGACTGATAGATTTATGACCGTGATTGCAAACGTGGCTCGAGTTCAGTGCTTGTGCTTTTGCGCGAGGGCATGTGTGGGCGCTTTTGTTTCATGGCCGCACGGGCGAGATGCGTTGCGCTCTTGTTTTGTATGATTGGTTGGATTGGAATCTCGGAACGATTTTAATTGGGAGTGTCACCCCTGCTTTTGTCAATCTTAATGCATTATCTATTATTATTATTACTAGGGTAATTAGCAAGATCGTAGGTAGGTAGGTATTAGATCGACTATGTAATAATAATAATAATAATAATAATAATAATAATAATAATAATAATAATAATAATGATAATAATAATAATAATAATAAAAATATGCAAGCCACGGGATCTTGAGCAAGATCATAATTTTAATGAAAGCACAAAGAGATCAGAAATGCTCATGTTATAGAAGAAAGGTGGAGCGTTGTAAAGAGTATTCTTCGATTCTGAAAGGACTCTAGGGACGGTTGTCACATGAACACCTGAGAGTTCTACGGTGTGGGAAGTCCAAAGAATTGGGGATCGGCAGGGATAATGATCTACCCAAGGGAGTAAGAGACAGGGATGAGTGGACGAATCTGGCGGAGGCCTTTTGCATGATATGGCGTTGATAATTATCATTATTATTATTATTATTATTATTATTATTATTATTATTATTATTATTAGTTAAGCTACAACCCTAGATGGAAAAGCAGAATTCTATAATCCCAAGGGATCCAACAGTGAAATTTAGCCCAGCGAGGAAAGGAAATGAGGAAGTAAATAAACTACATGAACGTTGAATAATAATTAATAAATAATATTTTAAGATCAGGAACAACGTTTAAATAGATTATTATTATTATTATTATTATTGTTATTATTATTATTATTATTATTATTATTATTATTATTATTATTATTATTATTGTTACTCCAGTGTTCATTTTAAATGATTTAGAGAAAGGTAATGCTGATGAAATACAGTAAGTCATTGCTCCAGTAGCAACATAGTTCAACCCATGTTTTAAGGAGATGAAGTGTCCCATTGGAGACAATAACATCTGAGTAGCATTTCAAGTGTTGGAGTGAAATCCTCAGAAACTTTGTAAGCAAGTTTTCAGCATCTTTGATTATGTAATCATCTTTATGTATCATCAGATAAATCAGTGATAGGTGAAGCAGACGATAACCGAAGTCCATTTTTAAGCGCGTTGCTGATTTTGTGTTCTCTCTCTCTCTCTCTCTCTCTCTCTCTCTCTCTCTCTCTCTCTTTAAAACTTAAGTTGCAGACTTTAGTAATATCATTATAAAATATGTAATTATCTTAATTTTAAAGGTGCCAAATTCTGTAAGTATATATTTTATAGCGATCTTCAGTCATTCCTTTTTTTCAAATTTCCGTTCCCTTCTGTTGCCCCTTGTTTTTAGAAACGTTTGTAGGGGATTAGAATTGTTTATCGCATCTATTTGTGAATTAAATTAATGCTTTTTTAAAACTCACTAAAGCTCCAGATTCTTAAAAAAAAAGAAAAAAAAAAAAGACATTGATGCTCTTTTGGTAAACGACTTTTATTCTGTTTTTGGATATTCCAGAATAATTTTATTAGAATATTAAAAACTTGTGATCCGATGTTTTCTTTAACATGTTTATTCTGGTTTTCCATCATAAGGCTCAATGCTACTCAGTATTCTAGAAGTTTTATTCCAGCTATGATTAGGTTGTGGAATGATCTTCCCAATCAGGCAGTTGAATCGGTAGAACTTCAAAAATTGAAACTTGCAGCGATTTTTTTTTTATTTTGAACTGGCTGACATGTCTCTATAGTTTATATATGAAAAATTGTTTTAATGTTGTTACAGTTCTCAGAATATTGTATATTGATTGTTCATTACTTCTCTTGTAGTTTATTTTCTTCATATATCCTTTCGTCATTGGGCTATTTTCCCCTGATAGAGCCTTTGGGCTTATAGCAACCTGCGTTTCCAACTATGGTTGTAGCTTAGCTAGTTATAATTGTCTTTTTGGTTACAAAATTCTTTATGTATTTTGTAACTTGTAATTTGTGAAAGAAAATTAACCGACGAAAAACAAATAAAATATAAACGTAAAACAACTGATTTTTTTTTTTAAATAGAGATTTAAAAATATTCTTGGTCCGACCAAATCTTTTTTTATTAGCATTGTATTAGGTTTATTGAGCTCTCTTTACGTTGCTTTTAAATCTCTCTGGTAATTGTCACCTGTAAAAATATTTGGAAAAATTAAATTTAATTGGGAACAAGGGCTTCTTGATATGAATGTTACATTATTATTATAGATATTTTCCCTCGGCAAGTCTCTCTCTCTCTCTCTCTCTCTCAATACTTTATCATGCACGTTGATAAGATGGTGTGAATCTGAAGCCATTATAACAAACCATCGGCGAGATAGAGGTTGATAAGGAAATATGTTGTTGAAAGTAACACATGGTATCTGACGAGACCCTTTAGGACGGGAAGGGGGAGGGAGGGAATGAGTAGAGGTTGTTGCTATAGAGATGCTAGGGGGAGGAGGAGGGGGAGGAGGATGTTCGCAACAGCAACACCTACTCATCCTCCTCCTACTCCCTCTCTCCCTCCCTCCCTCCCTCTCTGGATCCTTACCATGAATGAAGATAGCCAAAGTGTGGCAAGTGGCTGAAGAGGATCCTTCGTGCTTCAGCTGTTCTCTCTTTGAGACTTCCCTTTCTCCTCCTCCTCCTCCTTCTCCTCCTCCTCCTCCTCCTCCTCCTCCTCCTCCTCCTCCTCCTCCCCCCGACAGTTCCTTAAAAAGGATCCTGCCTATCCTTGCACAGAAAGGCAAAAGCAATGCGTGAAAACTTTGCCTAGCGATTGGTGAACGGAAATTAGATTTAATAATTTCGCTTAAATTCAGTGTGGCAGTTACAATCTCTGAATTTCTAAGTCCTTTTATTTAAAAGCATCCCTATTTGTTATTCCGTAAATTCGACACGCAAAGAAAAAAAAAAATAAATAAATTCGACCTCATTGATGCTGCCATTAGATGCATGTCGATTAATTCGTCCGTCAGAGGATTAGCAACTGATACAGGATGTTACTCCGGCGACTTACGCTCCCAGTTCATAAACGTTCCGCTAGATTAGGAAAGATTATTCAGCGCTAATTTGCATATTCTGATTCAAATCTAATAAACATAAATATCGTATTCAGAGATCATGTACTCGCACTGAATGTCCCTTTTTTTTTTTTTTGCTAAGGGTCCTAGGGGTCTGATCCCTGGTGTGAGTATATACGGGTTCGCAGATGGACGACCCCCTAGGGGTATGTCTCCCTGGGTGGGGTGGGTATGTGGGATGGGTGGGGTCATTTGATATTGGGGCGTTCTTAGGCTAAAGTATGCTCAGTTGCTCGCACTCATCACGGGACCCTCATCCCACCTGTAATATGATCAAATACAAATATTTTAAGATCTTCAGATGCAAATTTTATGTAAGCACGTACGGCGAGGGGACCAAGAGGATATTCTAAATGAGAATTTTTCCCCTCCATCGCCTGCATCATCGTTTATATCTTTTATTTTTATTTCGTCTGTGTTAAGGATACATTTCTCTCAAGAGCTTCTTGGCCGTCGACTCTTCTTCGCCGCTGCGTCGCACACGTCAGGATTCGCCTTCTCGCGGATGCTGCGTGGCACTCGTGAAACAAGTCATGCTCGAATAGACATCCCATAACATTCATCTTTGGGCTTCAGAACTCCTTTCTTACCCCCGTGTTTCCTAAGTTGGATTATTCATCTCTTTAATAGGTAAAATTGTTATTATAATCCCGTCTCGTGAAATAAGTCATGCTCGAATAGTCATCCCATACCATTCATCTCTAGGCTTCGGAACTCCTTTCTTCCCCCGGTGTTTCCTAAGTTAGATTATTTATCTTTTTAATAGGTAAAATTATTATTATATTCCCGTCTCGTCAATTAAGTCATGCTCGAATAGTCATCCCATACCATTCATCTCTAGGCTTCGGAACTCCTTTCTTCCCCCGGTGTTTCCTAAGTTGGATTATTTATCTTTTTAATAGGTAAAATTATTATTATATTCCCGTCTCGTCAATTAAGTCATGCTCGAATAGTCATCCCATAACATTCATCTCTAGGCTTCGGAACTCCCTTCTTTCCCCCGTGTTTCGTAAGTCAGATTATTTATCGCTTTAATAGATAAAATTTTTGCTATATTCCCGTGACCTGATTTGGTCATCCTCCTTCTTGCCAAGCCATTGCTCGGGTCCCCCGTCCTCGATGACCATAGTTTTTGAGACGGCATGTTAAGGAAATAAACTAGTCAGTCAATAACTGTCTGTTATTTCGATTCAATTACTATACTTT
>NC_090745.1:95804639-95817139 GCF_036898095.1 Palaemon carinicauda
TTTTCCATGTTGGAGCCCTTGGGCTTATAACATCCTGCGTTTCCAATTAGGGTTGTAGCTTAGCTAATAATAATAATAATAATAATAATAATAATAATAATAATAATAATAATCATCATCATCATCATAATAATAATAATAATAATAATAATTATTAAAAAATATATATATACATTTTCACGTCCTATGTTTTTCTCCTCCTTCAGGCCAATACGGTGGACTGACGCCCATCGACTCTTTGGACTCCCCTTACGCCACGACGCCCAAAAGCTCCGCGGTTCCTTACTCCCCCGAAGGAGAAAGCTTCCCGGCGCACAGCGGCGACTCCTTCTGCGGTTCCGACATCAGCTTCGAGGAAGGGCGCATGGACCAGTTTGATGACCAAGGCGAAGTGTAAGTGTTTTATTTACTGTTATGTTTTAGTGAGTTATTTCTGTTGTTACACTCACTGACTTTCCTTGTGTTCAGTATTTCTCTTGAATTTGCTGATCCTCATTACAAATACACACACACTCACATACACACACACACGAATATATATATATATATATATATATATATATATAAATTTACATATAAAGCCTAAGGATAACATGTTTTAAGACCATCCTTTCTAAGGAAATAGGTGCAAACTAAATATAAATGTATAGATTTTACAAATATGTAAATATACTGTATATAAATGCATTTATGTTTGTATGTATGTAAATAGCATAGAACTGTCTTATGAATACTGTTAGTACGTGCTTATTTTGCTCTTAAGTTTATTTATTAATTTCCTGTCAGATAATAGTTGTAAGCGTGCTTTACTCTCTCTCTCTCTCTCTCTCTCTCTCTCTCTCTCTCTCATATAACCAATGGTAATTAGGTGTCATGTCCTCTTATACATCGATAGATATTGATACCGTTCAATTAACGAATCCTATGGTAAACGAAATCTAGTTTTCTAGTAATGGCTCAAGGTACGGCCTTCAGCATATATTATTCTTCATATATTTACAAATACTGAAAACTTTTCGCTGGGGAGACAGACAGAGAGAGAGAGAGAGAGAGAGAGAGAGAGAGAGAGAGAGAGAGAGAGTAGAAACTCGGTACACGACGACTGACTTATTATTAGATGAATTCAACATTTGCAAAGTAAACTATGAAAAGAAATGACAGTAACCTTATATTAAAGTCCTAGTTATTGTTGGTCTTGTAGTACGGTTATGAAGAGTATATTAACAATAAGACGTCTTTGTATAGACTTTCAAAGGGGAATCAAATTTTTTGGAGCCGAGAATTTTTTTTCTGTTTGGGTTGGAACTCGCTAAAACATGAGAATTAGCCAGCAGTTATTGCAACATACTTCATATATTTTAACATTAGAAATCGTATAGGTCGTGTATTCCACGGGATATATATGTATATATATATATATATATATATATACATGTGTGTATATATGTGTATGTGTGTATGTGTATATTTAATGGTTTCTTAATTTTTAGTTCGTTTGTTTGTAAGTAGCTTTGAATATAAAAATGTCATTATCTTTAAGAATTAAAGGCTATGAAGACAAACATGAAAAGATCAATTTATTATCATCATCATCATCATCTCCTCCTACGCCTATTGACGCAAACGGCCTCGATTAGATCTGATTTCGCCTGTCGTCTCTTTCTTGAGCTTTTAATCAATGCTTCTCCATTCATCATCTCCTACTTGACGCTTCATAGTCCTCATCCATGTAGGCTTTGGTCTTCCAACTCATCTAGCGCATTGTGGAGCCCAATTAAACGTTTGGTGAACTACTGTCTCTTTGGGAGTGCGAAGAGCATGCCCAGACCACCATTTACAGATTTACGTTCGATTCGTTTAGTGAATAGGAAAGCCTACATTTAAGTGCTAAGGCTTAGATTCCTTTTAAGATAATAATTTTATTTCTCTTTTCTGCAACAGGTCCAGCGGACCAGCTAGCGGAGCTCCCCAGCCCCCACAAGGTCCCCCCGACGTGCCCACAATGGTGGGCGTGGCCGGTTCCATGTACCCGCAGATCAACCCCATTGACAAGCTCTACCTCATGCAGAACTCCTACTTTGATCACTGACGCCAGCCCCTGCCTCGTCCTCCGGAGGCTCTCAAACTTGGCGACGTCCTCGCCAGTTTCAAGGAGCGGGAGGTACGGGGCGTGAAGCAGGAGGTCTGCGAAAGGAGCGTCGTTCCGGGAGTGGCCTCTGCTCATATGCCCACCTGGGATTTCCCCTTCTGAGGGAGGCGCTGGAGAAGGGAGGATAAAGTGGGCGAAGAATATATTACGTTGTCAGGAAGATGACCGAAGAGTTTTCTTAATAACGATTAGAACTGACGAGCGAATATGTGATCTGTTGATGAGAACATCAACATTGTTTTTGTTTGTGTGTTTGTGCGTGATTTTAGCAAAACAAGAGACCAGAAGCGTTTTGCTGTTTCGTTGTCGATGTATGCCTTCGTAGTGTGGAAAACTTGAAGGTGAAGCGCGGGGATGGATTACACTTTCTTCCAAAAATTTCAAGAAGGGAGACCAAGTTTGTCTCCGATGTGACATTTAGAAACTCCAAACGTAATTTAAAACAGGTCGGTACAGAAGTGAAATCATCGTTTTGAACCAAGTGTGTCGGTTAACTTACTTGAATAAACATACGTAAATTTGTTACTTCTATATTTTGTGTGAGGTGGTTAAATTTACGGAATATGGACCCAGTGGAGAGGAAACGAGTTTTTTTTTTTTTTTTAGTGAACGTGGGTATTTGAAAAATAATTCATTATGAAAAAAAATTATGCAAAACTATAGTATTTTAAAGTGAATATAGTACCAATTGCAGTGAGTATGTGAAAGAAAGTAATTAATTTTCTATTGCTAAGAAATGGGTGTATATATACGTATGTATATACAGTATATATATATATATATATATATATGTATGTATGTCTATATATATATATATATATATATACATGAAAAACAAGTGGTATAAATAATTCACTATTGTTTCTATTAATTTTTATTTTATAATACGCAAATTATAATATCATCACCATTTGTTCCAATTTTTTGCAGTAATCACCAATTTTCTAGGGCCAGACTTATACCGAATAACAATTGATTGATATCTCATATAAACAATGTCGGTCTATCGTAATTTTTTCATAGTCGCATAGTCACATTCTCATCTTTTTCACCACCATCATATCATATCAATCATAAATAAGTGTTCGTGTCAATCATCGTTTATGATAATTACCAAGAAAAAGAATAGGTTTCTTTAGGCCACTTTCCCTCTCTCTCTCTCTCTCTCTCTCTCTCATATGGACGTCAAAAGTTACATAGTAATGAACTCTCTCTCTCTCTCTCTCTCTCTCTCTCTCTTTCTAAGTCATATGAACGCCAAAAATTACTTATTATTTTTATTATTATTATTATTATTATTATTATTATTATTATTATTATTATTATTATTAATTGCCAAGCTACAACCCCAATTGGAAAAGCAGGATGCTATAAGCCCAGGGGTCCCAACAGGGAAAATATCCCAGTGAGGAAAGGAAACAAGGAAAAATAAAATATTTTAAGAACAGTAACAACATTAAAATAAAAATTTAATATATGAACTTTAAATAATTTAACAAAACAAGAGGAAGAGAAATTAGATAGAATAGTGTGCCCGAGTGTACCCTCAAGCAAGAGAACTCTAACCCAAGACAGTGGAAGATCATGGTAGAGGCTATGGCACTACCCAAGACTAAGAGAACAATGGCTTGATTTTGGAGTGTCCTTCTCCTAGAAGAGCTGCTTACCATAGCTAAGGAGTCTCCTCTGCCCTTACTAAGAGGAAAGTAGCCACTGACGAATTACAGTGCCGTAGTGAAGAAGATTTGTTTGGTAATCTCAGTGTTGTCAGGTGTGAGGACAGAGGAGAATCTGTAAAGAATAGGCCAGACTATTCATTGTGTGAGTAGGCAAAGGGAAAGTGAACCGTAACCAGAGAGAAGGATCCAATGTAGTACTGTCTGGCCAGTCAAAGGACTCCATAACTCTCTAGTGGTAGTATCTCAACGGGCGGCCGGTGCCCTGGCCAACCTTCTACAATTAGTAATGAATGTACAATAGGAATTACAAAATTATTTAGGAAACATCTTTTAGAAAATTTGAGAAAAAGTTTAGGAAAATACTACTTCTCAAACTACTACTACTACTACTACTACCATTTATATCATTAACATTACTCCAACGACTTTTATCAACATTGAAATATGTTTACCATTTGTAGTGTAAATTCGTTTTTATGACGGAGATGCAAAAAAAAAAAAAAAGAGAAAAATATAACTAAAAGTAGAATCTGCATTCAGTGGAAGTGAACGCCACTGAATTTCATTAGGATGGGCTTCGTCTCAGCCTGGGGAGCGACTGAGGAGAGCTGGTACGTCTTTGGTCATATAAAATGTGTTCTAGCGACTTTGGCCCTTCCTTCTCCAATCATAGATACTCGTGTAATCAAATTAGTCTCTCTCTCTCTCTCTGGTATCCGTCTGACCACAGATTATCACTTTCTCACAGACGATCTCTCTCTCTCTCTCTCTCTCCCCGGTATCCGTCTAACCACAGATTATCACTTTCTCACAGACGATCTCTCTCTCTCTCTCTCTCTCTCTCTCACCGGTATCCGTCTAACCACAGATTATCACTTTCTCACAGACGATCTCTCTCTCTCTCTCTCTCTCTCTCTCTCTCTCACACACACAACTGGTATCTGTCTCACCACGGATTCTCACTTTGTCTCTCACAAACGATCTCCGTCTCACCAAACTCTCTCTCTCTCTCTCTCTCTCTCTCTCTCTCTCTCGTCACCGTCACTTTTATGAATTTAATAAAACATGTTATGACTCGCATAAATATTTCCCGCCCGCGGGTGCTTTTCCCCTTTGCCGTCTTATCAGCGGTTTTTTAGTCCTTTTTTTTTTTTTTTTTTTTTTTTTTTCTTTTCAATCCTTTGTGTCTTTTCTTGTTCGCTTGGCATTGGATCTTTATTGTATTTGTGATGCCCGGATGGCTTATGTGCGGGCTCATGTATTTGTCTCTGTCTGTCTGTGTATTGACATGTGTGAAATTATACAAACGCGCAAATAATATATATATATATATATATATATCTATCTATCTATCTATCTATATATATATATATATATATATAGATATATATATATATATATATACATATGATATATGTATAACCCCTTTGAAGGGTGTGACACTAAAAGCGTTTCCCTGGCGGGTAGGTGTGGTGGTTGCAGATCAGCGGGTTCTGGAAGTATATATATATATATATATATATATACATATATATATATATATTTTTTTCCTTAGTTAGGGGCAGGAAGAGAGGTTTTATAGTGGTAGGGGAAAGGCTGAATAGCAGAGAGTCCTAGTGAGTAGGAGAGTCTGGGAGAGGAAAGGAGGATTTCCAGTGGGAGAAGAAAGAAGCAGTTTTAAAAGTGTAAGTACTTATTGCTGCTTGCAAAGGTCAATTTAGATTTCGCAACATGTTGCGAGCTTGCTCAGCCCAAGGGCCAACACTGATTAAGCCCCTGGCAGGCCAGGGGCGGCGTCAAAGGATTTTACTTATAGAAATGCCTGTTTTAGGCAGGCAGGGTCAAGAGACCAAGTGTTTAGGCCTGTTTATGGCCAAAGTGATGAGATTAAGCTCAAGGGTGAAAGGTTAAAGAGTTTAGTCCCTGTAAGTTAGAGAGACTGGGAGAGGAGGGAAGGGTTCTCAGTGGGAGGGGAAAGAAGCAGTTTTAAGCATAAGTACTTATTACTGCTTGCCTGGTGTCACTGGGTATGCCTCTGGCATGCCAGGGACAGCGTTGAAAAGATTTTCTTATATGAATGCCTGCTTTAAGCCGGCAGGGTCAAGAGACCCAGTGTTTAGGTCCTGTTGAGGGCCAAAGAGATGAGATGAAGTTTTAAGGGTGAAAGGTTATAGAGCTTGGTCCCAGTGAGTTAGAGGGGCTGGGAGAGGAGCGGAGTGATTTGTGTTAGAGGGAAAAAAAGGGCGGGGGGAAGCCTTAACCAAGGAGAAAAGGGCTAAGGGTGGTTGAGAGTTGATCTCTGCATAGGCTGGGAGAGACTGTCTTCTTACCTAAGTGGGGGGGTAACATCGCAGAAAACCTGCAAGCGTCTCTATATTTTTGAGAATGTGGGCAGTCACCTGTTCTGCAGAATGCGGCACTCCTTGGCCGAAGTTTTGTCTTAGATTTGTGGTTTCCGGGTAGTGGTGGAGGTAATGCTCTAGTGGGAGTGCTGGAACAGCTTCGCAGTACTTGCATTGCCTACCCTCAGGGTTGATGATTTCCCATGAGCAGGGGTACCCTAACCTTAGTCTGTGGTAGATTACTGCTAGTTTGCGGGGCGTGTTCTTTGGTAGATCATGTGGTGCCAAGTTGGTAGTGTTGATATACTATTTTGCTGATTTTGACGAGGCAAATAGGGCTTGTCTGATGGAGCTATGTAGTTGTGTTTGACAGTAAGCATTCATTGCTGATTTGAACTGTTCATGCGATGGGTTGAGGATTATGCTAATAGTGGTGACTTGGAGGGCCTGCTTTGCTAATCGATCGGCTTCTTCATTACCGAGTATACCCATATGACTGGGGATCCAATTTAGTGTGACCTGTCGGTTCTGGAGAGCATGTGTGTGGGCTATCTGTCTGATGGAAGAGATAATGAGTGTGTTTTCTCGGATACCTTGGCTCCTGATTGCTGCCATGGCTCCTCTGGAGTCAGTATGTATCGTGGTGTTACCTTGACTGATAAGTGAGTGTGTGAGGGCTTTGAGTATGGCAACCAGTTCAGTTTGGAGTGTGGAGGCATTGTTGGAGATCCTCCAGCAGGCCGAGAAATGTGGGGAGTAGACTGCTGCAGCTGCCGCAGGAACCTCCCTGTCTACAGAGCCGTCAGTATAATACACATTGTCAGCGAGTGTGAGGGTGATCGAATCAAGGGCCGCTCTAAAGGCCTGTGCTGGGGGGCATAGTGCCTTGGAGAACGGGAGGGTGGTGTAATGGTACTTGATTGGGCTGGGAATCCAGGGGGGGGGGTTTTCCGAAAAGTCCGGGTGGAAGGTGTCTTTTTTGAGTGTAGATAGCATTGTCGAGAGCCGGTGGATCTTAGGACTATGATAGGATGGCCAGCATAGGTGTGAGGAGGGGCCAAATCTTCCGAAAGAGAGATTAGGCCTTGAATTTTGTTATGAAGTGAGCAGTTCCGGTTGGTCTTGAAAGTTTTGAAGATTATAGAGCTGTTTCGTGACTTTATCCTATCTGTGAGGGGCAGGAGATGGGTTTCGGCTCGAAGCAGTGAGAGCCTGGTCCAAATCGGGGCACCGAGGATGGTCCTCATGGCATTATATTGAATTACTTCGATGATCTTTTCCTGTGTAGGGCTGAGGGTAGTGAGAACAGGGGCTGCATATTCTACCAAAGAGTGTACAGCCTGAATGTAGAAGAGTCTTAGAATGTGAAGTGTGGCACCCTGGTTTAGGGACGTGATGCGTCGGAGTGCGTTCAGTCGGCTATTGGTCTTGTGCTTGAGGAGCGTTATTTCAGGGGTGGGTGATAGCCTGAAGTTGAGGTTAACACCTAAGTAGGTAAAGTTGTTGACCCATTCAATAGGTGTTCCTAGTAGATTTAGTGGGGGGGGGGGTGTTGAGAGTGCTTGACAACCATGGCTTTGCTCTTGTTCGGGGTTTATTTCCAGTCCTAAGACCTGGCAGCTTGCTGCAATGGTGTCTAGGGCGATTTGCATTTTACGGTGTTTGTTGTTGACTGTGTGTGGGCAGACAACGCAGATATTGTCTGCGTAGATGAAGATTTGAATGCCCTCTGGGTAGTCTTCTTTCAATATATTTTCAATGAGTACATTGAACAAGAAGGGGCTTAATATCACTCCTTGTGGAGTGCCATTTTCGAGTGGTATGTATGGTGACGTGGCTCCCTGGAAAGTAACTCTAGCTTCCCTGTTTTGGGTATATTTCTGCGTCCACGCAAGGAGGTGGCCTCTGACGCCTTTGATGACTAGCGATATCAGGATGGCGTCAGAGCTGACTTGCTCATAGGCCTTCTCAAGGTCAAGGAAAACAACTAGTGCACTTTTTCCGTTGACTGTGGCCTTGACATCAGCTAGACATTCTTGTGTTCCAATGCCTCTCGTGTAGGCATAGAGCCTGTCGTGCAAAAGGTCCCACCACCCACTGAAGCCGCCGGAGGACCATCCATTCAGCTACCTTACCAGTGCAGCTGAGTAGGGCAATGGGACGATAGGCATTTATTTCCTTAGGCTTTGGTATTGGGTTGGTGTCCTGTTTGTTCCATGGTTTGGGCCTGATGTGCTGAGCATGTGTCAGGTTAATTATGTGTAAGTAGCTATTTTTGGCAGGTTTGCCAAGATGCTTTAGCATAGAATAAGTAATGCCATCGGCACCAGGGGCCATGTCTCTACATTTAGCTAGGGCAGCATCAAGTTCGGCCGAAGTGTAGAGCGCATCAGTGCATGACGGTTCATTGCAGGCTGCTCTGACTAGGTCATTTCTTCTGGGCCAAAGTTGTTCCTGCCTGGCCTGGGTAGCTGGGCATAGGTTAGTTGATTTTGTCCGACTTGCAAAGGTTTGAGCTATGTTCATGGCCTCTTGATGGGGTTGAGGATGAGTGGGCTTGGTTGGTGTCTTTTGGATCCTGAGACCTTGTTAAACCAGGCCCAGATGGCTTTGAGAGATGTTTGTTGTGAAATTTGGCTGCCCCATTGGAGCCATTTTTCCCTTTTTACTTCGTTGGCAACTTGGAATGCTTCGGCTATAAGCTCCCTCAGTAGGAGGAGTAGCCCGTCAGTCCTGTGCCGTCCTGTTTATTCGTCTGTTAATTTTTTTTACGATTTTACGTCGATGTTCACGGAAGAAAGGCCTGTAAAAACACTTGTTGTTCGTTCCTAACAGGCACAAAATTGTGCTCACATTAGCTGGATTGTGTTGGCCTCTCACGTGAGTGAAAAAGGAAAATCATAGGGCGAGAGGAAGGCAAGGAACAGTGAAAGGTTCCTGTTAGCTGCTCTCAGAGGAGCAGCGAGGAGGGTGGTGTTAACACGACGAGCACCAGAACGTTTGGGAGTGAAGTTGCTGGCCATATGCCCCCCACCCCCACTTAAGTTTGCTCTAGCAGATGGTGGTTCTCGTTTACAAGGAGGTTAAGCTACAAGGAATTTTTTACCTACCAAGCATGAACGAAGTACTGTACCATTCAGACACTTGAAGAGGCAATATATATATATATATATATATATATATATCTTAGTCTCGCCAGTAACGAAATATTATCAATTCTTTTGTATAATTCGCCTCTTTCAACAGCTACAGATGATTTCAACTATAATAGATTTTTTCCCCGTTAGCACAATCGACCGTAAATCAAAAAGGAAAAAAAAATCCCCTTTCGAAATTAACAGAGCGTAATTTCAGTACCATTCTGAAATGTAAATTTAGTTATTACTTCATAAATGTTTTAATATCTATGCGATTGCTGTTTGTCAGGAACATTGATGGTGGTAATACCACTGATGGATGATGAATTTTTTTTTTATTGAAGCACAAAAGTAATAATTGCCACTGTGCGTACTTTCCCATCAATACTACTACTGCTATTACCACTACTTTATTTTATTACTTGCTATATTAGGGATCTGTTGCTATTGCTGAAAATACGTCCGTCAGTTTTTATAAATACGAAATCTAAATGACATTTTTCCATTGATTCCATTGTACACAAAAAATTTCCGTATAAACGGTAGAAATCTTGGAATAAATGTTGCCAGGCATTTACCGTTTCCAAAACGGATATATTGACGTAAAGGAGTGATATTACGGTCAGCTACTCGTAAATGGTAATAACAAAGTAGGGTAAAAATTACGGTCGCCTGTATTTTACTGAAATACGGCTGCGAACTGTATATTTTACGGACAATTTCCGATTAAAATTACTGTTTTTAAAAATTGCACTTTAATATGAAATCCACCTCTACCCAAAATACCAAGATCTCTAGCGATGTTTATCGTTCGTGGGAGGAAGAATCTCTCTCTCTCTCTCTCTCTCTCTCTCTCTCTCTCTCTCATTCGGTTGGACTCCCTCCCTCCCTTCCTATCCCTACAACGCCTTTATCCCCCCCTTTCCCCGTTTCCCTCATCCGGCAAACATGAAGCAGTTTGATTCCGCGAGTGCAAGATGCAAGTCTTCAACCCCCATCCATACATGTCCCCTTGCACCCTCTCTCTCTCTCTCTCTCTCTCTCTCTCTCTCTCTCTAGGCATTCTTTTATCTCTCTTTTTCCTTCTCTTTCTCAACTTATTTCGCTTTTGTTTATTTGGGATTTACTTTTTTTCCTCTCTCTCTCTCTCTCTCTCTCTCTCTCGTAACTTATTTAACTTTCGCTTTGGTTTCTTTTGATCTATCATTTACTCTCTCTCTCTCTCTCTCTCTCTCTCTCTCTCTCATTCCTCCTACTCCATGTTGACACACCCAGGCGGCGGCCATTTTGTGAGCAGGGAGGCGGAAACTGAGAGTATAGTAGTAGTTCGGAGTTCTGGTCACGTTCTTTCTTATACTGGGGGTAGGGGTCCTTGTAGGGGGGTGGATGTCTGAGGAGGGGTGGAGGGATTCCCCGGATGGGGGTGGGCGAGAGAGAGAGAGAGAGAGAGGAGAGGTGAGGGAGAGGGGTCCCGAGAGCTGATGGTAGGGAGGATAGGGACCAAGGAGAGGGGGCTGTAGGGAATTCCCCCAGTCACGCACAAATCCAGCCTTAAAAAGAATTTCATGTGTGCGACCCTTCTCTCTCTCTCTCTCTCTCTCTCTCTCTCTCTCTCCACTACTTTTCTAGTTTGTGATCCTTCTCTTTTCTCCTCTCTTTCTCTCTCTCTCTCTCTCTCTCTCTCTCTCTCTCTCACTACTTTTCTAGTTTGTGATCCTTCTCTTTTCTCCTCTCTCTCTCTCTCTCTCTCTCTCTCTCTCTCTCTCTGACTTTTTCAAGGTGAAGAGTCGAAATTCAGTGACTTATGTTATTTGGATTTTGTTTTCCCATTACACACACACACACACACATGTGTATATATATATATATATATATATATTATATATATATATACACAAATGTGTGTATACTGAATTGTAAAATTGCAGCTTTGAACGTTTGTTTATGGTAAACAAAAAGAATTTTATGGGGTCCAGTTAAAGATTATTATTATTATTATTATTATTTATTATTATTATTATTATTATTATTATTTCTTTAGTACGTATCTTTCTTACTTTTTCGGAGAGATTTCTTTTCCAGCCGGGGGCTCACGGTGTTCATAAAGAAGCGGGAAGAACCTGCCACAAAAAAGAAAAGAAAAAAAGGGGGGCTTTTATACGTTGCGCTGCATTGTTGGAATGTTTGCCGTTGCTCGGCAAGGAGAGAGAGAGAGAGAGAGAGAGAGAGAGAGAGAGAGAGAGATAGAGGGTGGGTGGTTATACTGAGGTAATACTTTTATAAATTATATACAATCATTAAAAGGAAGTATATATATATATATATATATAATATATATATATATATATATATAGAGAGAGAGAGAGAGAGAGAGAGAGAGCTACAGTATACACTCATACACATATATATATATATGTATATGTATATATATACATATATATATATGTGTGTGTGTGTGTGTGTATATGTATGTGTATATATGTATATATATATATATATATATATACACACACACACACTATGTTAGGTGTACTGTTATAGTAAGAATTATTTTCAGTCTGGAGCTGGGATTAATTTCATTGGCAGAAGTAACATGCCGTAATCTTATTTGTAATTCTGTAACTTTGAAAATGTTGGCAAGTTGGAGATAGAGTATTTTAGGAGAATATTTTATATATGTAAACAATACATGCGATAAAATTAAAGCAGGAGAGAGAGAGAGAGAGAGAGAGAGAGAGAGAGAGAGAGAGAGAGAATGTGTACGCTGAAAAGATACTGAATAACAATAAGGAGATCCCAGCGATCGAGCATAAGAAGAAGGAAGCAAGAACAAAGTGTCTGGAAGGAGAGAGAGAGAGAGAGAGAGAGAGAGAGAGAGAGAGAGTCTTGAAGAGGGAAGAGTATCGATTCCAGGAGGGATCTTCAGAAGCGAGTCTTCCCAACTGCTGTTCCCAGAGATACCGAATTACTGTTTCTTGTAAGTGTTTGCTCTCTCTCTCTCTCTCTCTCTCTCTCTCTCTCTCTCTCTCTCCCTCTCTCTCTCTCTCTCAGGATAAGATGAGAACAAAGGAAATTTTCATTTGTTTTTCTTTTATTTACTTTTCCGTAAGATTTTTTTATGACGTTTCCAAGAAAAACATAAAGGAGTCTTTCGTATCTTGGAATGAATAAGGATATGAATCAACACAATTAC
>NC_090745.1:95822139-95832139 GCF_036898095.1 Palaemon carinicauda
GAATCAAGTCCACTAGATACCGTTGGTTTAAGGGGCGCCTTCCTTGCAAAATTTATACGAAGTAGGCGAGGAAAATGAAATTATCGGTCCATCACGACGGTGACAAGAGGGCTAGCCCTCGGGTTCCAAGGTAAGCAATGATTAAGTAGTCACGAGACCTTTCTATTGCATCAGATTATTTAGTCGTCGTATTATTTTTAGCATAGAATATCAAACGTATTTTTGAAGTTGTCATTTGTTTAGGACAAAAGAAGCGAGTTAATGTTTTCGGTAAGTTCGATAGGTTCTGTGTATTAGAATGATTTTTTTTTTATAAAGTATGTTCGTATAGTCCTGATTAATGTCAACTTGCAAGGTGCTTAGTTGTTTAGGTTTTGTGTTTTAAACTTATCTGATTAAAATGTGTGTCAATGTCCTACTCGATCAACCGAGGATGAATGGTCGAATTACTAGAAATTCGGTAGTATTACAGTTTTAACCAAGGGAAAAATAGTCTTTTATTTTTTTTTATTGCTTGTTCAAGAATCCTCTGTTTGAAAATTACGAAATATATGATAAAATCTATCAAAAATTAAAGTAAATCATCCTAATTCCAAATTGTCTCTCAATCGCAAGCGAACCAGATGAGTCTTCAGGGCTCAGGCCAGTTCGCCACGAACTTATAATTTCATTCCTTCCGTCAATTTTGTTGTTCAACTAATTAACTAAAGCAATTGTGTGGATTTCTCCCAATAGTAACTTTGTTGAATGGCATTCCCGGTCCCATCCCTGGTCATATGCCCAAATTCATTAAATCTGTGTATCCATCCATCTTGCTGATAATGTGATATTTAGCGATCACACGACGAGAGGTCTTTCACATACATCGCTATATAATGCTCAACAGTCTATTCCTGCTTCCGCTTTTCCTTATCTGGGCATAGTAGATTTATGCTTTGATAATATAATTATTTTTATAATGTAATTGTTTTTCATTTTAGCATAGGGACAGAGGTAAAGTTTTATCAATTCCCAGATTTTTCATACTGCATTTATTCACAACAATTTTAATAGGTTGCATGTTTTTATATAAAAAGGCTGGCATCCATGAATTTGAATATCACATAGGTTCAATAAAAAAGATGATTATTCCCACCTCAGCAATCTATATAAAAGAGAATTTAGTTCAAGGTCATTGTCTATATTTGCCCAACTACTGTACTAGCGTAGGTGCGAAACTCGGCCAATTGCACGAAGTTAGCCATTATCATGTACTCGCCATTCAGACACCATTATATGTCTATAATTTTTTCCTTTAAATATCACGAGTTCATTATATGATGCATTCAAGTGACATACTTAACAAAAGCCTGACAGTCATATGAACCAGGATGTCATGGTTGTAAAGTATCTTGTGTTGGTCAGAAATGAGGAACTCCGTGTTTTAGCTGTGTGGTATAATACTTCCACATACTTGAAGGGCTGTTCTTCTGGTGCTATTACATAAGGCTGCCCCATGCATTACAGGACCAACAAGATCTGTTTATCTTTCACATGTTTATGTATTTAGATATAGAAAATCATACGGCTTATGCTGTGTTAGTCAAATCCTCATTGACAAACAATTGTCAACGTCAGTGACCTTAGATGTCAGGATGCCAGAAAACCTCAAATTAATCAATCAAAGCACTTGGTAAACAAGAAAGTCTTCAGTTTTTTAAAGATTTAATATTTAGTCTTTCGAATGCCTAGTGGGAGTTTGTTATATAGTTTTGGGCCTCATATTTGGAAGCTCTAGAACCTACATATTGTCCCCTATAACTTTAAACCATGGGGCAAAGGGAATTTTCCTACTTTTTTTCATGTAGCTATATGTCGATGATAAACTTGATTTTAGAAAGTCGTTTTTTTTTTTTTTTTTTAATTTCATACTAGATTATTTCACGGTGGGTTTGCTTAACCTCCTTAATTACCTTCTAATAGCTCGGCGTTTTTCCGTATGTTAAATAATTTATTGCATAACATTTGAATCCTCTTTAAGTAGCTTAGATTTACATTTTTAATTTCTCGATGTCTTCAGTTTCTTGGAGCAAATTTTTATTCCGATTAGTGTATTTTCACAAGACCTACCCAAATGTTGTTCGTAACTAGACAGCAGTAGGATCTAATGAAGTTTAAACCGCGTTAATGTTGTAAAGGTATGATTAAAGGTTTTGGTATTTTAAACCAATCATTGACGAATGTAGAAAACGTGATTAGAGGATTGTCGGACTTACCCAGAGACTTTAACTCTTTCACCATTGCCCGAGTAAATGGTAAAGGCCAAACGAAGTACAGATTTCAGTTAAAACCCGTATTAGACCTGAAAAGATAGTATTTTTTTATATATATATAAAACTCGTGAATGAATACAATTGACCTTGACGATTTCGTTACTTATATTAGATAACTTCCCTGTTAAAAAATACCGTAAAAGAATGCTAAAATTCCTGGAATAAATTTTGCCAGGGATTTACAGTTTTATAAACTGATATATTGACGTAACGGAGTGTTATTACGGTCACCCTGTAAAAGATATTAGCCAAGAAGCGTAAAAATTACGGGCGCCTGTATTTTATTGAAATATGGCCGAGAACAGATAATTTCGGATTAAAATTATTTTTTTTTAACAGTGTAGCAAGTAACGTGATTCGCCAGTCTGCAAAGAGAGACTTGTCTATGCAATTCCTGTTAGGCCCCATGATTTGAATTTTATTCATTTCGATGTTTCATTTAAGATTATCATTGTTAGTGCCGCCAGTGCGCATCGCGCTATACAAAGCATTTAAGTCTCCGTAACGTGCGCTTAACCCCTAGTTGAACATCCTTCGGGTTATTTTTTCTTTCTTGCTGTCCAACTCTTGAAAATTTTATTTCACTGGACAAAGGTGTGGTTTCCCCTTTGCGCAGAAAGACACGTGGGTCATTTGACGATGACGTCAAAAAAAAAAATCATGGCTAAGTAAAGTAATCTGGTACCGTTAGTTCCATGAATTTTCGTACACATGGCCACCTAAGGACATCTAGCATGTCTGCCATGCGCTGTTTAGTACCACATCTGTGTTCTTCCGCTGTAATACGGTTCAGTTATGACAAAGATCGTAAAAATTATAGTACTGCATAGTATTTAATGACGAGGTATTAATGACTGTTTAGTAACGCATATGATCGTGTCGTTTGCATGCTTTTCGAACCTAAGTGTAGTTAGATTCATTCACTTGCACAATGCTGTACATTATACCCTTATATAATGTTTTGGTCGAGGGAATATCTTAACAATGTTTATGTTGTTAGAATCAGTTGCAGTTACAGTAAGATAGAGGGACGTTTAAGAGTATATTGCCTATTTGAATCCAAAAAAGACAGGGGTGCAACGTGGAGGTCTTTCTGGATGGGTGGCGTAGAAGGTAATTTGTTAAGAGTAATTAAAGCATTGGGAAAAAAGAGTTGAGTTTGCGTCAGGATATATTGATTACGGCAAAGGCAAAGTGTGTGCTACATTATGTAAATTATATATATATATATATATATATATATATATATATATATATATATATATATATATATATATATATATATATATATATATATATATATATATATATATATATATATATATATATATAAGTTGGACAGGAAAGTGATTGACGTGAAAAAGTCTCTCAGACATGGATTCATATTCCTAGGGTTGTGTTAGCCTTCACTGTTAAAAAATCGTAATTTTAATCAGAAATTCTCAGTAAAAATATACTGTTCTCATCCGTATTTCAGTAAAATACAGGTGACCGTAATTTACCTTACTTTATTATCTTTATGGGTTGGTGACCGTAATACGTAAAGATCCTGGCATAAATGTTACCAGGCATTTACTGTTTTTAATGCAAATTTATAACTGTTCCTACTGATGGTGTGATGATAGAAGTCAAGGAAAGCATAGTAGATGTATGTGCAGGTTTGTTTGATGTTTTAAGTGGGAGTTTATTAATTTCGCAAATGTTATAGTGTTATGATATTGGGTAGTAGGTGAAAAGAAACTGCAGGAAATGGAGGAAGTGTTGGAGTTATGAGTTTTTATTTTAAGATTCATTTGCTCACCTTATATTTAACTATAGTTTAACTTTTTCGAAAGACGTTAACCCCTAAGATTCTTATATATATATATATATATATATATATATATATATATATATATATATATATATATATATATATATATATATATATATATATATATATATATATATATATATATATATATACCAATTTCCATTTTTAGAGCATTTAACCGAGATGTGAGAAAATTCAGTACAAGGACAGACAAATGCTACAAAAATGTATAGGATTTTCCCTTAGGTGCTATTTGTAATCTCCGCAAAGCTCAACCATCCTTTTAGAGCATACAGAGAAATGTGAGCTCCCTAAAATCTGCTAATTTATCAGAGGGGTTCAGTTTCTCTTTTCCCCGTTAATGTTGTGAAGGTATGACTATAGGATGAAGTGGTGGAAATAAAAGTGGTTGTGGGATTACTAAAGCAGTCTACTGCATTGAGAGGTGCTACCAGATCTGAATTAACGGTATCGCAAGTGAAATGAACTTTTGAAAAGATCCTAGCACAAAATTGTAATTTATGGATGTCTTTTTCATATGGAATATTCTAGGCTTGTCTAATGTACAGTTATATTTAGTCCGTTTTGGTTTTTGATATATTCTTTTGGATTGGAAGTACTTGGATTCTTTGGAGTATCCTGTTCCTCTAAGCAAGACTTCTTGAGTATTGGATTTTTAGGAAGTATTTTAAATGCAAATCACAAACAGTACCCTAAAACAAAATCACAATGTATCAAATTTCTTCGAGTTGCAATAGCTATTGACTTAATCCGGTTAGGCTTATTTGAATTGCCCTGAATATTGACCCTATTTGTGTTGGGCGTTTTTAACGACATGCTAGGAATTTTGTCTTCAACAAGGTATCGCCTTTTATTTCATTGTCTTTCCAGAACTAATATCCTAATGTGGGTTTAAACGAGCTACTTGTCTTTCTGGAAATATACTCCTTTTGTGTGAGCCCGCCTTGATTCATTTGAATATTTGACTCCTTTTAATGTTAAGCCGTCTTTCTAATCGATCTAATATATATTATTGAGAGTAATCTTAAACTACGTTATTTTTTCTGGTGTTTTGCGACTCCCTTTTTGTGAATTAGTATAATGATAGTTTTTCCATGCTGTAGGTACACAGTAGAGCATTCTTGCTGACATTTTGTGTCAAGTTCAGAGTTTTATTACTATGAAATCCCCTCCATCTATTATTAAATCAATCATATGTATATGTCATGTTTATTGTACTGTTTTAATCACACCACAAGATATAATTCATTAGATTGAAATTCAGGTCTCGGATAATTAGATAGCTCATTCCATTTGCTGACTATTCACTGGCATGCTTCCCCTCCCCCCACACCTCCAATCAGTTCCCTTTATTTATTTGCCCTGTAGGGTTATACTCCTTGGATATGTGTACCAGTATCAAGGCCGATGCATATAGTTTGCTTTAAGGGCCGTTTTCCTAGTCCTGCCCTACATGGAAAAACACAGAGCCCTGTAAAATATTTGAGATTTGCTTGTGGTATACATTCTTATTTAGAAAACCATATACTGTAGTTTAAAGGTTTAAAGCCGCTCATGAATGGCAGAGGAAACGGACAGTGACATTGCCCTATTAAGCAGGACAATGCCTCAGACTGACTATATATACATAGGATCAGCACAAAAGCCCCGCTCTCCACCCAAGCTAGGACCAAAGGAGGCCAATCAATGGCTGCTAATAACTCAGCAGATAGAACTATAGGGTCCCCCAAACACCCCATTCTTTGGTCACAAGGATGGTGAGGTTGCAGCGACCAAAGGAGCAAACGAGTTTGAGTGTGACTTGAACCCCAGTCTGGCGATCACCAGTCAGGGACGTTACTAACCGGCCACCACAACCCTAATTGCCAAATCCACGTTATCGTAGCATTTCAAGAACAAAAGTCTTCAAGTTCTTGAGATCCTTTGTCTCATATGTTCCTCTGATGCCAAGAGTGAGTTTATTATACAGTTTTGGGGCAGTATATTTAAATGTTTTATAACCCACTGTGGAGAGGGATCTTAGCTAGGTTGGCAATAATATCCTTAAACCATCTGTAACTGTTGTTGTGTCACGCATTATTTGTTAATTGTCCGATGTATATCAATTCTTTTAACTATTTTCAACGTCCACTTTTGATGATTCGTTAAGTTATTGCACTTCCTCTCGGGGTGTAACATATTTAATCATTCCTTTTCCTCTTTATTATATTTTGTGTAAGTTGTACTTTGGGTAGGTTGTAATAGATAGAGCTGAAGTAATTAATTCTGGTAATAACTCATTAAAGGGCAAGTTTATTAACAGAACATTCATTTAGAATTCTAGATATTTGAGATGATACTAAGGATTCTTACTACATTATTTGAGTATTATTTGACAAATTAGTCTAGTGACACAGCTATAATATAGGTCATGAAATTTACTAGATATCGGGACAAAGGTGTCTTTAATTTTTAAGTTTTTAAGGAAAGGGTTTAAATTATCATCTGTATTATCAATGTCATTTATGAAGAAGTAAAATTGTGTATCATTCACAAATAGCTTAAAACTTTGCTCGCTGTGTAATATTTGCGGTAGACCAATAGTGCAGATACAAAATAGCATTGGACCTTGCACACATCCCTTGGGCACCACTCTTCTTAATAGTTCATACGATGGATAAGAATTTTTAATTCGTGCTCAATAGTTTGTTTACCGAAGAAATCTTAAATTTTCAAGATCTTGATCATCAATACCACTGGATCATAACCAATTTAGTAGTAGTACTTACACAACTGTGTTAAAAGTAGCACTAAGATCAAGTTGAACCACATTTGTCTTTATCCATCATTCCATGAAACCAGTAAAACAAAATACAGTTGCCTCCGTAGAATACAATTGTTTGTATGCTTACTAGTTATTTGGTAATGGTTCGAATCTTCCCAAATGGCTAACAAGTTGTTTATAATTTACATATAAACGCACTTTTGACATGGATGTATTCGAAATAGGTCTGCATGTACTTAAAGAAGCCCTGATAATCGAGACATCTTTCAGAACTGGTGTAACTATAACTATAACTAATTTCTCATATTGAGGATACTTAATACTTACTTCTCACTCATGCTAGTACCGATATTTCCTATTCATGAAATATGTCTGCAAGACTTGAAAAGTTTTCGACTGTTACTTCAGATATTGGTATGGGATCCATTGAACAATTTTTTTTTTTTTTGACCTCTTGGTAATCATGACAATATTATATTTAACATTGTTAAATCTCGTTAACAACTTTCTGCAAAGTTATTGGTAAGACACTTTTCAGCGTAAGATTAAAAGCACGTTAAAAGTAAATCATCAGTATGTAAATGTCATGATAAGAGTGATGAATTAAAATCAACGATTCAATCTGAAAGAAGCTGTTGACCATAACAAATGAACGACGCCAACGGGTAATAGCCAGACCTGCCGAAAGGTAAATGAAAATTGAATAGCGAGTTCAGGATTAGCACCAGTCATCTTGGCGGGGATTTGGTGGTCAAGGTTATCGGCTGTTTCAATCAAACTACTAAGATGTCACAGTATGAGAAAGGAGTGGATGTCTTCAAATCAAAATACTGAGGCCATGTTATTTTTTTTTTGACAAAGTACTATTTATTGTATCACTGATTTATCGTTTTGTTCATGAACTGGAGTAATATTAGTCATTTTTTTACTCGTTTTGCATATGTGATTGTTGTTTAGTTCAAATAAATAGAAATTTGATTCAATCGAAAGGGACACCCAGTGAAAAATTAATCAGTCTCCTAAGATGGTTAACGTAAGGTGACGATAAACATGATTTTTAAATAGAGGTAAATAGGATGATTAAGGAAAGCAGATATTTCATAATTTGAAACTCGACTTGCGCAAAGGACTGATCTGATCGTGTGGCTATTGGAGTCGTAGTGTTTTGCCCAATTCATCATCATCTCCTACGCCTATTGACGCAAAGTTATAGAAAGTAAATATGAACTGTAGATCCCCTCGCCTTTTCTGTGCAGCCAACTTCTGCTGATTCTTCGGCGAGATGGGCTTGTTTAGAATGTCTGTGGTCCACCTAGTTGATCGCAAATTTTGATCCTTATTTTTGAGCTACAAGGAAACTGTAATCTAACTGATCACTCATATATTCCGATTTGTAAGTTTTATATTTGGACAGAGAATTTGGAGATAAATTAGACTTTAATTTAATCATTTGTATTTTGTTGAAATCTAAAGCTTAGTGTTATGTTATTTGAAGAATCTTTAATAACTACGTGTGCCGATGAATACAAGCCTTCACATAACTTTTAGCAATGCTAAAGGCAAGGTCAATAGAATGCGTATTCAATAGACTTTGGCTAAAGGTTTTGATTCCTCGGTTAAGTATACATTAAAACTTAACTCGTTGGACTTATATTACATCAATTGATATTTCAATTTTTTTTTTTATAATGGCAAAAATGTAATTGAAATTTGGTTCTAATGATAGTGGTTTTGCCTTTTTTTCAAAAATTAATTCTTGAAAACTGAGAGCCAATATGACTCGTATAACAAGAATGGCAGAATAGAAGGTTACAAAGTGAAGTGTCTTCTGCGTTCACCCCAAACACACATAATTTAATCTGCCATGTCGATTTTTTAAATAGGGTTGATCAAAGGTAACCACTGACGTGCAACACGCGTGCTCACAGATTTCATTAAATCTGGGCAGTTCAGCTCTGGCGGTCGTGATTGTTATTTCCGTATGTTTAAGTACACATATTGATTTACTCTTCTAGCTATGCTCCCGACAACATCGTGTACATTGTTGTTGTAATAAGGAAACAATGCATGTCATGAGTTTAAGGAAAATTGATATAAAAGCTGGTTACGGTTGTTCTCGGAACACAGTGTTTCCTGTTTCTGTAACTACTCCTTATGGTACAGAATGTAGGGTATTGTTTTTGAAAGTTCTTGAATTGACGATAGTTGCTTTGATGACAAGGTGGGGCTGATGATAAAGTTGTATATCCATTTAGTGAATATTTATTATGCATACGACGAAGTATGTGCTCATTTCTTGTAAGAAAAGGAAATATTTCAGTGAACGAACTCTTTTCTTTAATAATAAAAAAGTGTAAAATTGTCAGTATTTGACATAAAGAGCTAAACTGTATTTTATTACTGTACGCTATGCAAACTGTATACAATGAAAAACTTCAACTTCAAATAACAGCAGTAGCAAATCCAAGTAATATTTGCTGTAATATTAGCGTTTAGTTCCAATTTTTCATCACTGGTCGTCTGAATCCTGGAAAGAACTGCCACTAATGGCCTTGTTTTTGTCGTCGTTAACAATAAGAAACGAAGTTTCGGTAACTTAAATATTAATAGGCTATATTGATTGTAATCATTGAAGATCTTTGTTTAAACGTTTAAAGGTCACACATGAATGGCAGAAGCTAGGGACAGTGATAGGCCCAAGAGACAGGATAATACCCTAGAGACTGACCATATACACATGACCAGCACCCAAGTAACCTCTCCACCCAAACTAGGACCAGGGAGGGCCAGCCTGTTGATGACTCATAAGGTAGAACTATAGGCTCTCCCAAAGCCCCATCCTTAGCTCACAAGAATGGTAAGACACTGTAAGAAATTATCTAGCTTTGAGCGCACCTCGAACTCCCGTACAAAAAAATCGCCGAACAGGGACGTTCCTAATAGGCCATGATTGAAAAATATTTCAGTGGGTAATATATATATAATATATATATATATATATATATATATATATATATATATATTTAATATATATATATATATATATATATATATATATATTTAATATATATATATATATATATATATATA
>NC_090745.1:95839639-95854639 GCF_036898095.1 Palaemon carinicauda
TCACTGTATTAAGTGAATATTAATTTTGGTTTTAGTCTTGCAACCTCTCTTGTCTCGGCGCCAGTGACCATGCTCCTTATTTCATTGATTGATTCCTCTAATCTTGTCATCTCTGAATTTTACAATTTTTCTATTTGAAGTAGGCCTTGCATCACCATTTGAAGTAGACCTTGCATCAATAATTAGTATATATTTTAAGTGGTTTGTTTAATTTCATTTGTGCGCTAGGATATTTTGACAGAAGCTTATATGGTATATAATTACCAATAGAATCTTTTCCTTAACTGTCGGCATAAGTCTTTCTCTCATTTGGGAACTGTCAACATTTTTAGCGTTTTTAATTGATTCAAAACTCTCTGCTATCAACTTTATCTTGTGAGATTACTTTTGGGTCAATAGCTTAAGTAGAATTCGCTGAGTTGACAGCTACTTTTCCAGTCTGGTTCTTCCACTCAGCAATTCTCTCTGCGTATTCCACTAGGACTGTCTCGCTGCTCAAGATCTATTCCCTTTTCTGTGATTTTCAGCCTCATGTGTCCCCTTCTTGCCTTGCTAATTGCATTTTGTTTATACAACAATGACAGAGCCATGGTATTTGCTTTATATTCTCATCACGGGTGCCAAAATCTATAGAGATTTTTCATAAACATCACAATAATTAAACTCTATCCATTCTTTATGTTTGCCTTTTTCCAGATTTACAAGTGATGTAATTTAATTTATACTTGTATTTTTTTCAAAATACAAGAGAGAGAGAGAGAGAGAGAGAGAGAGAGAGAGAGAGAGAGAGAGAGAGAGAGAGAGAGAGAGAGAGAGAGAGAGAGAGAGAGAGAGAGAGCACCATAGGCTTGTCTGGAATATACCATTGGCAGAGGTTTCTTTTCTTGCATTGATGAAAAAATGAAGCGATGTATTTGATAACTAGAAAAGAGCATAAAGCCACCAATAATATATTATTCGACCTCAAATAAAAAAATTAGTATGGAACATCGAGTGCATAAATTCCCACCGTCTTAGTAACTTTCTTGACAAAAAACTACTACCCTTTTTTTCCATTTTAATGAGATAAAAAATGCGTCACAGAAAACGGGAAACTCCTGATAACTGAACGGTCCAATAGAACACGAGTGTCTAAGTAATTTATCTGTTACAGGGTCATTCGGTGTTCCTTGTTTGATATGATCATTTGTTTGTCAGTTACCCTATACTTCATATAACTATAGTTTGGTTACTGGTCATTCATCTGGTCATTCCTCTTGCTGTTTCTACAAGAGCACACACCTTGTGCGTTTGGTATTTCTCTATTAGAACTGATCGATGGCATTTGTCTGCCATCTTCGATATTCACTAAGTCAAGGCAGAGAGCAACATTGAAGCTTACAGAGTTATCCCTTTCCCTTCTGGTTGTTTTAGATTGACATTGTGACTTATTGGTTACCACATCCATTTAGGCTATTTGACCTAGTTTTAGAAGTTAGATTTGGAAAATTTAAAACTTTGACGTAAAAGGGGGTCAAACTCAGTCTCAGTTAATGTCGATGAAGGATTTCCGAAAGTGACGTAGGAAAGGAGTGGTGCCGTCTGGACAGTAAAAGCTTCTATCAAATTATTTATATTATCTGTAATACAGAGATGAGATATTTTACCCTCAAATGTTAATTTAGTCCAATTTAGGTATAATAATATATTTCGGTGGTGGTGGGGCCAAATCTTGTGGGTCACCTAAAAAACAATACCGTCAACTTCGCTTGATGGCAGTAGTGATTAAAAAGGTGTTGAGATCAACTTGAGACCTTGAATGTAACTGTTCCATTAACACATACCAGCCCTTTCTTATATCTAATAACATATGCAGTTATCTTGATATAAAATTATCAGTGGATGTAACGAGCTTGAAAAATTGAAGTATGCAGGTCTCGTAAGAGAATCTATAGGGAGAACTTACGTCACAAAGATACATGATTGAAATTATCATCATCATTACTTGCAAAGCTACAACCATAGTTGGAAAAGCAGGATGCTATATTCCCAAGGGCTACAACAGGGAAAATAGCCCAATGAGGAAAGGGAATAAGGAAACATAGAGTAGTGTGCCTGAATGTACCTTCAAGGATAACCCAGTGAGGGAACGAAATAAGAAAACAGAATAGTGTGCTTGAGTATACTCTCGAGCAAAAGAACTCTAACGCAAAACAGTGCAAGATTATGATACAGAGGCATAAATATACCTAGACAAAGACTGGGAAAATTATATTATTGAAGTTATGCTCAAAAGAATACAGACGGGAAAAGAAAAACAAAATATAAGGAGATGAATCGATTAACAAAAATACAAAATTACCTGGTTTGTCAAGAAAACTGGGTATCTTCTTAGAAAACTGTTAGTTTGCGTCAACCTTTTTTATGGAAACGCTTTTGGAGTAGGGTTTGGAATTTGTATGGAATGTTTTCTTGGCATTTGAAAATAAAATTGACATTCTTTTAATTAGAAAATCATAAAACATGTAATCACTGTATATATATATATATATATATATTATATATATATATATATATATATATACATATATTATATATATATATATATACATATATTATATATATATATATATATATATATATATATATATACATATATTATATATATATATATATATATATATATATTTATATGTATATGTAAGTTTATATATGCATGTGTGTGTATATATATATGTATTATATATATATATATATATATATATATATATATATATATATATATATATAAATATACTGTATATATATATATATATAAATATACTGTATATATATACATATATATATATATATATATATACATATATGTATATAGATAGATAGATATAAATATCATCTATGTATACATATACATATATATAGATATATATATCATATATATATATGTATATATATATATATATATATATATATATATATGTATATATATATGTATATATATATGTATATATGTAAATATATATATATATATATATATATATATATATATATATATATATATCTATATATATATATACATATATACACTCACACATATACTTACTGAATATAGAGCAAGATTTGAGATATTTGAGGGAAAGCATATTCTTAACAATATAAAAACACTTTTTAGGATGGTGATAATTTTTATTCACGAAACTTTTCGTTGCATCCACGCAACATTTTCTATCTGAATGTAAGACATAAGTGTATAATAGAACGTACACTTCATTTACAATTACATATAAGTATAATGATAGCTATTGGCAATAAAACATTTGATTAACAAGAATTTAAAAATAGGAATAACTGAGACGGAAAGAATTGAACTTTCATCACTGTTTATCTCTGGTTTCCGAAAATGTATTTTGGTCGAGTCTGCTATTCTCAACAGGGTATTTTCACTATAGAAAGCATTACTTTAAAATCTTTAAAATGCAAACCCGACCAGCTGGGTAGGTAGCTTCTCTTAAGATTTTGGGCTTGACTAGCAAGCTACCAGTTCGAGTGGACCTCTCGAAGTGTTCTCCGCATTTGGTTCGTAGGCGCCTCAAAGAACTGGCCAATTATGCTGCACTGTCGTGGAATATGTAAACAAATAACATATACCAGAACAAAGGTATAGTAATCGGGTATAAAGGCCGTCAATAATGGCAGAGGCAAGGAACAGTGACAATGCCGTGGCTAGCAGGACAATGCCTTAAGACTGACCATATATTCATATGATCAGCGCTCAAGCACCCTCTTCACCCAAGCCAGGACCAAGCAGGACCAATAAATGGCTGCTGATGACTCAACAGGTAGACCTATAGGCTCTCCAAATCCCCATCCTTAGCTCACAAATATGGCGAGGTTGTAGATACTAGAGAAACTATCGAATTTAGTTGACGTGAACCCCAGACAGGCAGATAACTAGCCAGGGACGTTTCCAATAGGCCACCGCATCCCGTTCTTTGTGGTTTAACAATGTTTGGATCAATGGCTTAAAAAAAGATTCTGGAATCTATCTGAGATTAAAACTTATCAATAATTATCTTAATTTCCTTATTAATAATTGAACAGGTAAGGTCGTTTATATATAGAAATTTCTGATGAATTACTAACTCTTGCTTTCTGCTTAAATTTTTTTTTCAGATTGTTCACTTCTAGAATTTAAAAAGGTTTATTAACTTATGAACAATGTTTAGGGGGTAGTCATTATTACCAAAAGAGAGAAATCTAGTTCTGTATAAAAAAAGTTGCTACAGAGAGAATATGCTCTATGTAATAAAGTACTTATATAATTCAATTTAAAGAATAAACGTGTATGGCTATGAGCGTTCATTCCCAAAACCCATAAACGTCTGTTTCCTAAAAACAGCAAAAACTTCAAGTAATGACTTACGGTTTTAAAACGTTTTGTAACATCTGTATCGAGATAACCAAGTTGATTTCTATATTCCTCTTCTACTGTGAAACTAACACTTATGTTATTGCTGTTTAGGTACTGAGGGAATTTCTATACAGAGCTGTGTTCCCTAAACATCACAAAAGTATCACCAACATATACTTGTTATGATAGAGGTTTAAAGTTATCAGGACATTCAACTAATCATGTTCTTTATGTATAGGAGGATATATATATATATATATATATATATATATATATATATATATATATATATATATATATATATATATATATATATATATAATATATATACACACACACACACACACACACACACACATATATATATATATATATATATATATATATATATATATATATATTCATATGTGTGTGCGAGTTGTAATTCATATTTTATACTCATCAAGTGTCAGGTTTTCGTGGCTTCTACGCACGTGTGTGTGTGTAAATATATACGTACTATACAGTTTCCATCCAGTCAGGGTAAAAAGTTCTCACATCTACTGCTCCCTTTCGAAAAGGTAGGTTGATTCTGGCCGGGACCCACTTACGCAGGTCAGCCAGACAGAATCGGCACCAGTGGGTCCTGATCAGCACTAACTCCCCATTATGTCACACGATCCAGAGGATCACTGGTAGCGAGGGATGAGAGGCTTATCATACATCTTCATTTTTAGCACCATTTAATCATTAATATAGTAAATTTGTTATATACTATCATATATCATCCATTATTTTTTTGTAAATTACATCAATAGGGATCAAAGAAGTTTTTTTTTTTTTTTTTTTTTTTTAATTACAAGATAGCTTCAACTGGAACTTTGATACCCGATTGTTTCAGCTCATTATATCAATTTTATAAACATTCTTTTACTTCCCTGAGAGACCTACCATATATGACATTAAACACTTTTCTCAACGGTGTTAATTGGGAAAAAAATCACCAGAAGGAGCATATAGCCCACCTCGGTTTACTACCCTTAACCATCTATTTTCATTGCTGCCATTATCACATACTTTGTTACCTAAATGTGGATATTTGGTTACAAAATTTTCAACTATGAAACCTCCAGCATATATTAGTTCTGCTTCTTTAATGACCGGTGACACCTTTTTTTTTATTAGTCTTTATTCTTACATAGTTCCAAATAATCTGGTAATTTAAAGTTCTCCTTTTCTTCAAATTCCAAGTCTCGAAACATGGTACAAGTTGGGCAGATTTCCAAAGGAAGTTCTCTTTCTCTTGCCGTACTAATATATTTATCAACCTTTGACTGATTAATCAATAAATATTGCTTGGTACATTGCGGCTCAGTATTAGCTTTTTCACTATTATTATTATTATTATTATTATTATTATTATTATTATTATCATTATTATTATTATTATTATTATTATTATTATTATTACTAGCTAAGCTACAACTCTAGCTGGAAAAGCAAGATGATATAAGCCCAAGGGCTCCAACGAGTCTCCGGTCCTTAATAAAAATCTCCTAAATCTATATTTGAATTCTATTGGGTGTGATTCAAAAACTATGATTTACTCTTTATAACCCATAGTTCTGTATTTGCAGGATGAAAGTAAAATATCCAATCATTTATTTATAAAGTCAGCCATGTTTCCACTTGGTGAAAAACAGGCTACGATAACATCAAAAATTGTATGATCGTTATTTATAAAGAGCTTTCAAAATGTTAACTGGGTTTCTCTTCTTGCACAGTAACCACTTCCCTTAAATCCGATATTACTATTTATGTGTTAAACATAAAAGAGAGGGGGCAGGTAGAATCTTTCTTAAAATACAGAAATGCCTGGTTGCTCGTCTGTCAGGTGGTGTGTTTGTAACGCCAGAATTAACCCGCCATCTCGAAATGGAGCATTAGACGTGAGGACTGTGCGAGCGAGCAGTTAGGTGATAACTGAGACATGGCTTAATGGCAACTGACTTTATTTCAACGCAACATGAGTATAAATATAGTACAAGCCATTTTAAGTAAGAACGACACAATAATTCAAACACAATAATTCAAGTACATACATGAATCGACAACTTTTTAGTGCGAAGGGGGAGAGATAATGATAATGTACAAAAAACAGAAATACTGTTACAGTGTACGAGTATGTGTGATATATGTGCGGTACAAGGAACCCCCCTAAAAAAGACATACATGTGAAATAGGGCGCCCTGCTCTGGAGAGGCGCACTGTAGGTGGTTCATCTTGCAGGAGATATGTAGATTTGAGGCGATCAGTGGAGATCCAGTCTTCTTTGCCACAAATGTTCAGTAAAAATACCTTCGTTGTTCGACGGATCATGAGGAAAGGGCCTGTGTAAGGGGGCGTTAGAGGTGGCTTACTGGTGTCATTGCACAGGTAAACGTGCTGTACCTTGTGCAAATCTATTGGTATGTGTTGATTTGATGAGGGTTTGTAATTCTAGTGGCATGTAGTAAATTTTCCCAGAACGTGATGTAAGCGCTGGAGATTGTCAGAGGAGGTTGCAGACAGAAAACATTCGGCAGGAACGACCAATGGGTCATCATACACCTTTCAGCTGCTGAGACATACAGGGTGTCTTTAGGAGTGCTCCTTAGTCCACAAGGTCCCAGGGAAGCTGGATAAACCAGTTGGAGTCCTTGCAGTAGGACATCAAAGCTGCTTTGAGGGTACAGTGTCAACGTTCAACCATACCATTGGCTGCTGGGTTGTATGCAGTTGTTTGATGAAGGATGATACCCAGGAGATTTGCTAATGATGTCCACAATTGAGAGGTGAAAGTGCTAATCCTGTCGGAAGTAATATGCTCGGGGATGCTAAATTTCCCTATCCATCCTGAGAGTAGGGCAGATTTACAGAAGGCGGACATTTTCAGCAGCTGTGCAGTAGAATAACTTAATTGATGTGAAAGGCCATTTGTGAAATCAAACACCTGCTGGCACATGGGAGAATGTATCCACGGTCTAGATCTACCAGTACTGACGTCACCGAGGAGGGTGGCGTTGGAGTCGTCAAGAGGTACGTCCTCCCAACGGAGGGATGTTCAGGATGTCCTACATGCTTAGTACTCTGGATCCTTTTATTGGGCTTCTGACAAGGCATTATAATTCAATCCCAGGTGAACAGTGGCCAATGTGTTTCTTGACAGGGCATTGACAACGGGATTCATTTTCCCAGGGTTGTGCTTAAGGGTACAATTATATTCAGCTACGGCGGAGAGATGTCGCCGTTGACGGGCGGACCAGGTGTCGGACTGTCGAGTGAAGGCGTGCACCAGAGGCATGTGGTCTGTGCGAATGACAAAGGGCGTACCTTCCAAGAAGTAGCGGAAGTGATAGACAGCCAAGTGCAGAGAAGCCGGATTCAGCCTTGGACAATTTCCTACTGAAGAGGGCCAATGGGCGGGGAGAGCCGATGAACACCTGCTCGAAGACTGTCCTAAAAGTGGTGGAGAGAAGAAGAGGGGAATGGGGCACGGGAAAAGTGAGAGAAGCAGCAGTTGATAGGGCATTCTTTATGTTGCAGAAGGCCTCTTCTTGAAGGGGACCCCCCTCAGGTCTTTTGGCTTGCCCTTGAGGAGGTAAACAGGGCGCCAAGATTGGTGGTGATGGCTGCCAGGAAATGGTGATTTTGGTTGATCATACCCAAGAATCCTTGCAGTGCTTTGACGGACGAGGCCGTGAGGAAGTTCTGAACGGCTGCTACTTTCTCAGAGAGGAGGTGAACTCCTTCAGGAGTGATGAGGAGCCCCAAGAACGATATTTCGTTGGCGCCAAAGGTACGCTTGTCGTAGGGCACTACAAGACCGTTCTGTTGTAGGCAGTCGAGCACGATACGGAGAAGATGTAGATGTTCCTCTTTGGAGGAAGAGAACACAAGAATGTCGCCCACATGACACACACAGAAGGGGAGATGCCCTAAGATGCCGTCCATGAGACGTTGAAAAGTCCAAAACAGGAGTAATTGAAGGTGTAAGTACTGAAGAGGGTAGTGATGGCAGTCTTGGGGATGTCGTCTGGGTTTATGGGCACCTGATATTACCCCTTCAGGAGGGTGAGCGTGAGAAAACCTTCACTTTGTGCAAGTAGGAAGTCGTGTCGGCGATGTTTAGGACCGGGTAGTGATCCAGTTGTCTGCATGTACAGGCGCCTGTAATCCCCACACGGATGCAGAGAGCTATCTTTTTTTTTAGGAAATTGTGCAAGGGTGACAACCAAGGCTTTTTAGGCTTTTTGGCAAAGGCCCATTTCTTCCATTTCAGAAAACATTAGTTTAGTGGCTGCCAAACGATCCGGTGCCAGCCGTCTGATCCTGGCGAACACTGGGGCTCCGTCGTCTTGATATGGTGATAAATACCGTGATTCGTGGGAACTTGGGTGTTTGACAAACGTCCGGATACAATGTGAGGAAATGGGCGTAGGCATCCATGGGTGTGCTGATATGGAGAGTGATGTCAGAGGGGCAGGTGGAGAGGTATCTAGTAATACAAATCCGCGCTGACTAACAGTGGGTGAGCTATATTGACCAGGAGGTGGAAGTGTGATAGGGGTTGGGCATCTGTGTCCTACCGTATTCACGATGGCTTCATTCGATGTGGAATAGGTGTCCACTATGTCAGGAGTGGAGGCTTTAATGGAGGTCTGGAAGGTGGGGAAGTGGCTGTCAACCTTGGTCATCAGGTCTTTTATGGGCAAAATATCGACATCGGGGATAGCAACACGTACAGGTTTGGTTATGCGCCGTACCCAAAGGGCGGGAAGTAGTTCACGAGGATAGCCATCTACGGCAGGTTGTAGGCTAGCGATACTGGTGATTTCCCTGAGCGAGAGCGAAGCCTTTTGGTCCCCCAATAGTTGTTGGGAGAGCTGAAAAAGTTTCACTATGCGGGCAGCCAATGATGGCGAGCACTGATTCAGGAGGTATGATTTGAGGGCGTCGTACGTCACTGGCGTATCTCCTTGCTCGCACAGCCAATCTGATATTCCAGGAAATTATCCTTGGAGATAGCCGCGAGAACATAAACTGCTTTGGTGCTTTACTGAGTCATTCCCTTGATGTGAAACTAGACTTAGCATGCTGGAACCAGACGAGCGCTTCTCCGCTAGCGAAGGATGTGGTGTTGATAGTAGGGTCAGTGTCAGAAGGCGGCATCATCAATAACAAGACACAGCAGAGAAGGGGAAAGGCAGCAGGGAGCTGGTCACTCCGCTGGTCACTAGTGTGCAAGCGATCAGTTAGGTGATAACTGAGAGACGGCATAATTGCAACTGACTTTATTACAACGTAGCATGAGTATAAATACAAGTCGTTCCAAGCAAGAAGGGCACAAAAATTTAAACACAATGATTCAAGTACATACATGAATAGACAGGATATCAGTGCGAGGGGAGAGGGATAACGATAATGTACAAAAAACAAAATACCGTTAGTGTACGAGCGTGTGTGATACACGTGCTATACATGACTTTTCACCCTGAGCGGATAGAAACTATTGTCCGTAATATTACACACACACACACACACAGATATATATATATATATATATATATATATATATATATATATATATATATATATATATATATATATATATATATATATATACCAGTGCGTTGAATATCCTAATATCACAGTATTTCACTATGATACGAAACAACATTGAAGTGCTCATCAACAACCTGGTAGAGGGCCGTTCATTTGGCATTTTTATATTAACGTTAATTCGTTTTTTAGTTCAATGAAGGGCTCTAAAACTCCATAAATGAATAAACACCTAATTAAAGTGCTACTTCAGATTATGAATCCATCCATCATAATTAAGCCCCAGTACTTCACTGAGCTTATTAAAGCTTTCCTCTAACCCTCCATCTAATTAATGCGTTTCGAAAAAAAAAAAAGTATTGTGTGGGACACAGTTTCTTTTATTTCTTGACGTTAAAGGGAAATTATGATTATGGCTCTCGGACGCGAGACCCACTCGTAATTTAAGCCAAGAACATATACCTGAAAATAGTGGGCTGCTGAAGGTTCCGTCTTATTTCTGTTCATGATTCATTTTATATTTGATTTGGAGTTGATTTATATAAGCTTACATACGGAAGGACAATATATGATGATAATTATGAGGAGAAAATAATGAAAAATGGCAGTGAGTTTTAACAAACTTGAATAAATTTAAAAATCTTAATCATGGTTGCAACGCAGAATTACCGGTTTCTATATACCTTACCTTTAAACACAATGATGTTTTGGTAATTATCTTTTTAAATTATAATTATTTATAATTGCGGATATCACGTTTACAGCATAAATTATCAAATCATATATATATATATATATATATATTATATATACAGTACAGTATATATATATATATATATATATATATATATATATATATATATATATATATATATATACAGTATATATATATGTATATAAACATTATATACATACATATATATATATATATATATATATATATATATAGACATATATATATATATATATATATATATATATATATATATATATATATATATATATATATATATATATAGACATATATATATATATATATATATATATATATATATATATATATATATTATATAAACATCTATCTATCTATATATCTATCTACCTATATATTAGACACAGGCTTCCTGTTTCTTAACATTTTTTTTGCGGATGAGATTGCCTACTCAATTTCCTTTTCCTGGACCTCACGAGACGGGGCTATCTAATTACATACAGTATGGGTGCACTAGCTTGTAGTGTTAAGTATTATATGGATAGATAGATAAATAGATAGTCAATCATAATTGGTACAATAAATTCAGGGCTTTAGGCTCCAGAACCTATAAATATGCTGCCCCGTGACCACGGTCCCCGAGACTATACAATAGGCTCCCACGAGACATCCGAATGATTGAAGACATTAATGTTTACAAGAGGAAACTGAAGACTTTCTTATTCCATGAGTCGTATGAAAGTGATGATTTAACAGTAAATTAGCAATACGTGATATGAAACGTTGAATACTCTGTACGAACTAGATATAACAATAGTGGAGGTCCTGCAGAGAGATGGGCTCCCCTGCTGTATGGGACCGGAAAAGCAGCCGTCATAGTAAGTAAATCTAGAGTTTATGCTATAGAGGTAAGAAGAAGCGACGAAAATATGGGCCATGTGAGATTGAAACCTGTGGACCTGCATGGTGTTTGAGAATAAATATCATATGATAAGGCAGTTAAGGATATGCTGTAGAATAGAATAGATGTAGCAAGGAAGGCGTCAGGTTGTTTGCTAAAGATTTAGAATAAGAAAATACTTATTGAATCCGTGGACGGAATATAGAAAGGTATTGTCAAGTGTATTTTATGGAATTAAGCCGTGGAGGTTGAAGGCGAATGGATGGAAAATGTAGCCGACAGGAATTATTGTAGAATTTATGAGGGATGAGATTCATTGAAAAGCTGAAAAAATGGACCAGTAAGCTGCTAGGTGGGTTGGTCATGTATGGAATGCATGTGTTGATGAAACGAGTGCACTATAGTTCTCAGAAACTTTTTAGACGAGGAAGGAAGAGAGGAAAACCTACCGGTAAAATACTCTGGTTCGATGGACTTTAAAGATAGAACTATAGAGCCTTAGTATCAAGGAGACAAGATTGGTCATAAAAAGAGTGGGTCTTGTAGTGCATTGTGTTGAAGTTTTTAATAATTTACATGAAACAACCTCATGTGAGGAATTTTTTTCTGCTCGAATTGTTTATCAAGGTACGAGAACAAAATCCTCCAGGACAAAATCCCTCGGTACAAATTTTGAGTCATCCCTACATGAAAATGCAAGAAAAGAGCCAGAGTAGTAATTTGATTGTTTAAAATCCTGTGTTGGATGCAATACCTCTAAGATAATCTAATAAATTTTTTAATGTATTAAGTATTAAAAGTTTCATTGTTAGGTTATTTATTAATTTGTCTATTGCTTGTTTTTTCTTACTTATTAATTGTTAGTCAAACATAATTATATCGGCATCAGTGACCGACCACTGGCGTTATGATGCCAGATAATTACAAATCATTCATTAATTTTTTTTTTATGTTAGCCCAATTGAATTGATTCGTGATGCAGCATCTCCACTAGTGATGCCAACAATAGTCCTCTGCATATCTTGAAAGTTGATTTCTTGCTCTAAGAAAGATTTAAACTTCCAGGTGACTGGGTGGGAATACTGTTAGTAAAAAAAATACTGAACTGTTTGGATAAGGAGCAAGCGACCATACTGGTATTTCCATGAACTGATAATGTTAGTAAAATATTGTGCCTTGTTAGAAAAATGAGCAAACGACTGTGCTACTATTTTCCTAAGAGGATTTAGTCAATCTAACTATGTTAGTAAAAAAAGATATTGCCTTGTTAGAGAAAAGATTTAGTATAACTGTTAGTAAAAACAATGCAGGGGAATTTGCCCTGATACCGTTTATCATTGATCCAGAAGCTAACAGATGAATGTTGCAGTAAAAAAAATACTGATTATTCGGAAACCACACCTTAAATTTGGGAAACGATTTATTGTAAGAAATTAAGTTATTTAATGCTTTTTTTTTTCTTTTTTTTTTCCTACTGATATATGAAAGCAACATTTATTAAGTTTTAACTTTTGAGGTGCCTGAGATTTGTAATTGTCTTTAAATAAGTTGAACTTTCATAAGCCAATTAAGGGAAATACATTGTATCTGCAGCAAAGATGCATAACAGAAATCTTGGCGCATGTTAACCCAGGACTAAGGCATATTAGTGTGTGCATTTACACATGTGCTTTTATCAGCAAAATGTTCGCAGATGGATAATAATATTAAATGCCTAAATCTCATAGGCGTTTTTCTGAATTGTTCCGGACTGTCTTTCGTTTGTGGATGGGTAAAAAAGGAAAAAAAAATATCAATCTTTTTATTGTATATTTTTCAAAGTTGCTTAGTCTATGAAAGTTATCTGCTGGTTTTATGCAGGCCAGTTAAAATTAATTGATATGTCTAGAGATCTAAATCATACCGGAATCTATCTTTTGTATGTCCCTCGCAGTGTTACAGAGTGGTATTATTTTGATCATCCCACCAACTTGATTGTCTAATATTATTTATGTCGTGGATGTAGCCTGTTATGAATTCAGTGAATAATCTTGACATATTAGAGACCATTTCTCAATTATTATTGTTATTACCAGATAGGCTACAACCCTAGCTGGAAAAAAAAACAGGACGTTATAAGCCTAAGGGGTCCTACAGGGGAAAGTAGCCCAGTGAGGAAAGGAAATGAAGAAATAAACAAACTACAAGAGAATTAACGAACAATCAAGATAATAAAATTTAAGAACAGTATCAATGTTAGATTAGATCTTTCATATATAAAGAACGAATTATGTTAGCCTGGTCAACATGAAAAACATTCGCTGCAAGATTTATTCCTTTGAAGTTCCACAGATTCAACAACTCGATTAGGAAGATCATTTCACAATCTGGTCAAAGCTGGAATAAACGTCTACAATAATGTATACCATTGAGCTTTATGATGGAGATTGCAAAACTGTTAAAATTAACTGCATACCTAGTATTACGAACAGGATGGTACTTTCTGGTTAAATCTGAATGCAAAGGATGGTTAGAATTAAGAAAAATCTAATGTAATACACATAAAGAACTAACTGAACGACGGTGCTAGAGATTATCTTGATCATGATTAAGAAATTTAATGGACTGCAAATGCTTACCCAACAAATTAAGATGAGATTTAGCAGGAGAACACTTCTTCAGAATAGATTGATCACCGAAAATCTTACAGGACATCCTCAATGAGCCAATTTTTTTTTTTTTTTTTTTTTTTTTTTTTTTTTTATGCAAGAGGCAATTGAGAACTCAGATGCATTTTCTTTCTTCCTGGAAGCAACGTTACAAACGAACTTCTATGTAATCTCTATCTACTTTAATTGTTTTATGCTTTGATATCGCCCACATAAACGAACCCATCTTCCCCCACCCCCTCCCTCCCTCCTCTCTCGTCCTATCAATCAACGAACGTTCCTAGACAGCGGGACACTCTCCCCCCCTCCCACCCTCATCCCCACTGACGCAATCCATTGGGAAAATCAGACTGATAAAAGAAGTGAATTTTCATAAATATTTTCAAGCGACGGAACTAATGATATAAAATTGCTAATTAGAATTGGCCAGGGGGTTTCACAATTAATTGTTTTGACCATCTGGCTTTGTAGGGATATACTTTTTCGCTTTTTTTTTTTTTTTTTTTTTTTTTTTTTTTTTGAAATGGGGACGTGGGTAGGACGAGGAGGGTCTTCTGAAGGTGATACGCTATCAAAATATTTCCATTTGTAATTGGCTAATTAAAAGTTTTATTGCCATTCTTTTGTGCAATAACATTGCAATTGGGGCGTTATTTATTTCTTTGTTCTTTAAAGGTTTAATAAGATGACATGAGAAATGAGACCAGTGGCGCTAATATTATTGATACTAATACAAGGACGGTGCCAGGAATAAGAATCATATTGATGG
>NC_090745.1:95859639-95867139 GCF_036898095.1 Palaemon carinicauda
TAAGTCGCCAAAAAAAAAGAAGTTAAATAGTGATATTTGGTAAATACTGTATATTTTGTAAAGGTGACAAGGTAAGGGACTCTGGTAATATACGTAGCTTGCAGAAGTTCCACTCAGATGCGTATAAAAACATTGAAGAAAAGAAAATTTAAATAAATGATGAAGATTTACTATGTAAAATAAAAGGACTACATCTTTTCGCAAGGGAGACCTAATTCCATGAGTGCCGACCCAAACAGTTTTTAGTGAGACGAATACCTCAGCAGCGTTACACCATCACAGAAACTGAGGAAACATCATACAAGAAAAATTGTATAGAGAAAGCATTTTTGCATCTACGATTTTGTAGAAAAAGAAGTTATTCACAGAGTTCGGGCTCTAAAACATTGTCATTTAGAAATGTGTATAATGAGAATCTACGCAATAATTGCAATAAGGAACAAGCTTTTGAAATAACTAGTCAATCTCAGGTTGAAGATTGAACACTGTTCTGACCTGGAAGACAGCATCGACTTCTGATCATCCCCCTATAAAGGCACACTGATATTTTGTAAATCTTTGAAATCACTGAAAACAATTGTTCTTTCTGCTTGTAATTTGTGAGATGATGACTGGATCAAAGAAGTTAGTCTTGAGCTTTACACTAAATTACTCAATGCCTTCTATGGCCCACCAAATCTAGTGACGTTCCTTATTATTATTATTATTATTATTATTATTATTATTATTATTATTATTATTATTATTACTAGCTAAGCTACAACCCTAGTTATAAAAGTAGGATGCTATAATCCCAGAGGCTCCAACAGGGAAAATAGCCCAGTGAGGAAAGGAAAAAAGGAAAATAGAATATTTTAAGAAGAGTTATAACATTAAAATGAATATCTCCTATTTAAACTATAAAAACTTTTAACAAAACAAGAGGAAGAGAAATAAGATAAATAGTGTTCTAGAGTGTACCCTCAACCAAGAAATTCCTGCTTATGTTCTAAAATCTGTATTTACACTAATGTGTGGTAAGAAGGACCCATCAGATCGATAATGAATATTGGTACTAACAGTTAGTCAAGATATGTGTAAAGCAGCAACAGGTAGACAGTGGAAGATGAAAACGCATATCCTACTATGTATGACACTCCGCCATCTCTTCCAATCTAAACAATCAACTACTATCTTAAACAAACTAGGTATTTATGAGTCCTATGCTTTTTCTTTTGAATTGGAAACAGTCCTGGCATATACATGGTTGAAAGTGTTTCAGTAATCAGTAATAGTGATGTGGTTAAGGATCAACCTGAAGGAACAGTGTTTCATGGCGACCGAGACAACTTTGATCAGCTGGTGTCTGATATTTATGGAACTGGATCAGTTCAAAGCACAGTTGTAATCTACATGGAAGAATTTGGATTCTGTAAAGATGATGGCCTGAAATTGGTCCCTCGTATGACTGAACCCATTCCTGAGAAGATTCAAAAGTCCAGTTTAAGAGTTTCCACCATACTACCGGAGAAAACGACATGAAGAACCAACCCTCATAGAGCCCTCAAACTGAAAATTCCAACATCAAGATTCTGATTTTTTTTTTTAAGATCATTACTTGTCATATGCCCTTTTAGAGTCAATTTATCCCTGCTATATCGGGATCTCTGTCTAGCAGGCTACTGCCAATACTCCAAACTTTACGAAAACTGTGTGTGTAGATATATGTAGATTTTTTAACAGAAGCCCTGCCCTTCCAGCGGGAAGATGTAGCCCTGCCCTTCCAGCAGGAAGGGGGAGAGCCCCGCCCTGCCAGCGGGAATGGGGGGAGCCCCACCCTGCCAGCGGGAAGGGCAGAGCCCCACCCTGCCAGCGGGAAGCAGCGGAGCCCCCCTCCCAGCAGAAAGGGGGGAGCCCCCCTGCCAGCAGGAAGGAGGGAGCCCCGCCCTACTAGCAGGAGGGGGGAGCCCCGCTGGGGAATCCCACCATGCCAGCAGGAAGGGGAAGCCCGCTGCCAGCAGGAAGGGGAAGCCCGCTGCCAGCAGGAAGGGGGGAGCCCCCTGCCAGCAGGAAGGGGGAGTCCCGCCCTGCCAGCGGGAAGGGGGGAGCCCCGCCCTGCCAGCGGGAAGGGGGTAGCCCCGCCCTGCCAGCGGGAAGGGGGTAGCCCCGCCCTGCCAGCGGGAAGGGGGGAGCCCCGCCCTGCCAGCGGGAAAGGGGGAGCCCCGCCCTGCCAGCGGGAAAGGGGGAGCCCCGCCTTTCCAGCGGGAAGGGGGGAGCCCCGCCCTGCCAGCGGGAAGGGGGGAGCCCGCCCTGCCAGCGGGAAGGGGGGAGCCCCGCCCTGCCAGCGGGAAGGGGGGAGCCCCGCCCTGCCAGCGGGAAGGGGGGGAGCCCGCCCTGCCAGCGGGAAGGGGGGGGGAGCCTGCCCTGCCAGCGGGAAGGGGGGAGCCCCACCCTGCCAGCGGGGAGGGGGGAGGCCCGCCCAGCCAGCGGGGAGGGGGGAGGCCCGCCCAGCCAGCAGGGAGGGGGGAGGCCCGCCGAGCCAACAAGATGTTCGTCAAAAGAAATTCGACCAAGAAGCGCAACGAATACTCTGAGGAAAGAGTTCGTTGCCCTTCATCAGGACCCCTAAAAGATTGATACGCAACCGAAACGTCAAAACGAAAGTTAGCTTACGGGAAGAGTAAGAAGGGGGTACCTTCACGTATATATATATATATATATATGTATATATATATATATATATATATATATATATATATATATATATATATATATATTATGTATGTATGTATGTATGTCTTTGCTGGGTATTATTTTCTTACCTATTACTATTTTACTAATTTCTATGATAAATTAATTAAAGGGGATTTTGTATAATTACGTTTTGATATAGCTGACCATAACAGACAGTAAGTAGAGTATTGAGAAACTAGATCTTCCTCAATCCTGTTTTTCATGGATGTTGATGATCATGGAGGTGTAGACCCAAATGCTATTTTTCCTTCGTTTTTTTTTTCTTTTTTTATTAAGAAGACCACTGATTTCTTAGCTCTTAAGTTGTCTGCTATTTTCTTCAAGTTATCAAATTATATATATATATATATATATATATATATATATATATATATATATATATATATATATATATATGTGTGTGTGTGTGTGTGTGTGTGTGTATATATATATATATATATAAATATATATATATATATATATATATATATATATATATATATATATATATATATATATTGTAGATTCGAGAACAAAACCCTAGGAAAAATATTGAGAGTTAAATGGCAGGACAGGATTAGAAATGATAACATCTAACAGATTTTGCAGATTTAAGAACAAAGTCCTAGGAAGAATATTAGGAGTTAGATGGCAGGACAGGACTAGAAACAAACTATAGGAGAAATTAGGCGAGTGCCATATGTGGATGATATCATGCTGAGGGGTAGATGGAGATGGTTTGGGCATGCTTTTCTCACTCCCAAAGAGAGATTAGTTCACCAAACTTCCAATTAGGCTCAAGGCACTAGAAGAGTTTGAAGACCCAGGCCTACATGGCTGAGGATTGTAAAGTGTGAAGTGGGAGATGCTGAATGGTGAAGTATTGATTTAAAAGCTCAAGATGAGACGACTAGCAAAACCTAACCGAGGCCCTTTGCGTCAATAAGCGTAGGAGATGAAGATGATGATGAAATATATTTAGGATAAAACCTTTATAAGAAATACCCAATCGTTTGTACCTTATAATGATTCCCAGATTTACAGCCACAAAAGGGTATGTTTTCCGTTGTTTAAACATCTTAATGACCATTCATAGTAAACTTTAATAATGGTACCCATCATATCTCTGAGGAAATTTTTAGTTTTATTAATATAATCTCTCATCACACTGTTTCTGCCTCACTTTTTCGACCTAATCTTGCAGTTTTGCTCAGAAAAAAAAAATTGTGTAGGGACAAAAATGTCTCCGTCTATAATCCATGCGACCTTAAACAGTGTAACCTTTCCTGTAGCTGGCTGGCCCTCCTAACAATCTATCCTTCTTCAATGGGCCATAAATTTCGGGAAAGGGAGCTATTTGAGAGTCGATTACATTTTTCTGTTATTTCCCTTTACCTTAAGCTCCCTTCCTCCCTTCCTTACCCACCCATTCTCTCTCTCCTACCTCCTGGCGAGCGACCCTCTTCAAATCTGCATGAGGCTGGAATTTCGGGAATGAGAAATGAAAGTAATATTTGCCTATCGCTAGTCGCGCTATCATTGTTAACATGGACGCTTTCAAATATAACTGCTCCGCCATCCCCAGCCAAAATTCATTTTCCATCTCTTGTTCTTCGTGTATGAAATGAAAGAAAGAATGAGTGAAAGAAACTAACCGTCGATCGTGGATGGGGTGGGGGGCGGGGTGGATTTTTTGAAAGGGAAGTTGAAGAATTAGTGGTACTACAGTCACAAGTTTCTGTGGATGAGGGCATTGTGTGCGTGAGTGCGTAATCGTATTTAGAGGGACTGAGAAAGAAATTTAATCTACTTTTAAATTGTTTTAGGGTTGGGGTGGCCGATGTAGTAACGTCCCTGACTGATGAACGCCAGACTGGGGTTCAAGTCCCGCTCAAACTCGTTAGCTCCTTTGGTCGCTGCAAACCACACCATCCTTGTGAGCTAAGGATGGGGGGGGGGGGGGCGGTTTTGGGGAGCCTATAGGTCTACGTGCCGAGTCATCAGCAGCCATTGCATGGCTCTCCCTGGTCCTAACTTGGGTGGAGAAGGGGCTTGGGTGCTATCATAAGTGTATATGGGCAGTCTCTTGGGCATTGTCCTTGCTTGCTATGGCAACATCACTGTCCCTTGACTCTGCCATTCACGAGCGAGCTTTAAACATTTAAGCATTGCTCTACTGATACCTAGATATCATGCTGTGTTGGTGTTGCTAAGCCCATGCCCTTCCACCCAGGATGTATCCAATTTGAGTCATCTGATTAAATATGCACATTTATTTTACTAATACATCTCAATTTTAATTTAAAGGGATTCCCGGTTGAAATATCACATTACTAAGTCATTTTGATAAGTTGTGAAAATTCCAACAAGGCAACTCCTAGACATATCCCTTACCAAATACAGTTTTATATTTCATATGGAATTATGGTGGTTAGAGCGTCATTGTTAAGTAACTTGTTTACCTGTTAGTTTTATGTAAAACCAACTAAGGACTGAAATACATAAGATTGCTAAAAAAATTCACTTCGATTCCATGACTCATCACAAATGCAGAAAGGTATTTTTTTCGTGTTCAGCATTTTACTTAAAGGCATTTCCTTCCAATTGTTTTAGTTTTTGTACATTTAGTAATAGCTGTTGGAAGGAAAGTAGGCATTGCTATGCTCAGTCACCAATCAGGACTTTTGTTTTGTTTTTTATATCAGTACATTATTATTATTATTCTTTCTATTTGCTGTAAAAGGGACCGGTGCTCAAAAATGACGAACATATTTTTAAAAAGTCGATTTTCAGTGAATTAATTCAATCGAGTGTAGGAGGCCGTTGTCAAAGAAGGAAGATCTTAAGCCTTAACGCCAAGAAGAAAGTTTTAGCATTGCTTTAATTCGGTATTCAATCGTGCTTGTTAAACTTAAGGCAGGCCTCTTGCTGACCTTTAACCTGCCCTCAAGTGGACTTGAAATAGAATTTGACACTTATGATTGATTCAAGTTAACAAAGCTCTGCATAGAAAATATTTGTTTAACAGTTCTTCGAAAATTGATAAAAAATTTTCTTGATCACGCATTTACAAGCTTAGTGACTTTAACAGGCAGATCTGCCTATAGTTTATTTTCTGCAACTCCGTAGAGCTGTCAGACGACTCCTTAGATTCCAGTGAAGTGCGTCCAGGACCCACTTTGGTCTTAGTTGGTCCTATACGAGGTGAGGTAAACAAAATACCATGGGTTACCGGTATAAAAGCAAAGGATAACCTTTTGAAATTGACCGTATACCTAATTTTACGGAATAGATAATATGGACTTCAAAGACGGTGCCTATAAAATACTTCTCTTTTAATAGAACACACTAAAGTAATTTCGAGTCCTGAATTAAACTTTATCTATTCATTATTTTCATAAATTGCATAATATCTGTATATTTGCGTGTCAGTTTTGATTGCTCCAAATTCTATAACTAGCAATTAACAACAACGTAAAAAAGAACAAAAAGTCCATTCTAGATGCTTCAGATATCAAGGTCCCTCTGGAAAGATAAGTAACTTCTCTCCCGGTCACAGGTCAATATTTGTGATCCACAGTGGACGAAAAACGCACCTTCCTTTCCAAACTAACCTCGCCCCCTTTCTCTTCGAAAGAGAAAAAAAGGGAAATAAAAAGATATAGAGAAGGAAAAGAATTATTGAAGGGAATTGGTAAAAGTGCTTGTTGCAGAAACCCCTACTCCTTTATTTACAGTGCATTCTTTTTATCAGGAAATGGCCAAACTGCAGGGGTCAGGGTGACTCAAGTTAGCAATTTTGGCTCTCTCTCTCTCTCTCTCTCTCTCTCTCTCTCTCTCTCTCTCTCTCTCTCTCTCTCTCTCTCTCTCTCTCTCTACTCGTTTATTCTTTTTCCTTTTGTAATTTTCCTTTATCTTAGGGTAATACGAGGGTTCCTGCTGACTAAATGTTGACTATTTTTTTGCTGGGATGGTTTCTAATGAGTGAATTATATATATATATATATATATATATATATATATATATATATATATATATATTGTATATATATATATATATATATATATATATATATATATATATACTCATATATATGTATATGTATGTGTATATTATATATGTATATATATATATCACATATATATGTAATTTATGTATATATATACATACATATATATTCATATATATTCATATATATATTTACACATATATATATATATATATATATATATATATATATATATGCGTGTATATGTAACACATATATGGAAATAAATGAATTATATATGCATTGTATATGATGTGAATTTTAATATTTCACATGTAGGCTACGTATTTCTGAACGTGTAGATAAGGACAAATTCATTTGATATATTTAATTCTGTAAAAAAAAAATTAGTAAAAATTTCTACCTAAGCAATTGCTCTACTTGCTCGCCCAATCGGTTTGACATCTTGAGAAGCAGGTTACTGTTTCAGTTGCTCCTAAAATCATTGATAAGGTTTTATTTTGCCATTGGTTCATAAATTTTCTTGGGTAAAGTCATTAAAGGTTTAAAGGCCGCTCATGAATGGCAGAGGCAAGGGACAGTGACATTGGGATTTTGGATATAGGATATTCTGCAGCTTTTATTTGTAGGTGATTTTGGGATGTAGGGATAAAGTATGTTGCTAAATGACCAGTGGGACCTAAGGCCTAATGGGGTAGTCTTATATCTGACTGGTTTGAATGCATTTTACATTTCATTGTTGCGAATTCCTATATACTTCCGTGTAATTTTACATACT
>NC_090745.1:95874639-95884639 GCF_036898095.1 Palaemon carinicauda
CTATACAGGAAGTACAACTATACTGAAACTACATAGTGAGAAAATTACCATTGAGAATGAAGTTGACCAGGGAGACCTCATCTCTCTCAAATCATTCGTAGCCTTCCTAGAAGAAGTTTTTAACAATTTAGATTGGGAAAATGTAGGAATGAATATTAATGGGGAATACCTCAACAACTTGAGATATACAGATGACATAGTTGTGTTTAGTGAATCATGGGAGGAATTACAAAAGAGGTTAAAGATTTGATTAGAGAAAACAAAAATGTAGGACTGAAAATGAATACGAGTAAAAATGAGATAATGTGTAATGAAAATGCAGACACAACAAATAAGATTTACGGACGAGCCTCTGGATATTGTTAATGAATATACGTACTTAGGTCAGACAGTAAGGGTTTCCCCAAGACACGAGACTGAAATGAAAAGAAGGATAAGCAGTAAAAGGAGGGGATTTGGTAAAACAAAATGCCCCTTCCTCTATAAAGAAAAGTATTTAATGAGGTGGTCCTACTAGTATTAACTTAGGCATCAGAAATTTGGACCTTACTAAACCTTTAGAACATAAGCTAGTCGTAGCTCGAGGAGCTATGGAAAGAATAATGATAGGAATAACACTGAGACAGAAAAAGAGCATCATGGACACGAGAGCAAACTAAAGTAAAGGATATTCGAACAACATTTAAGAAAAAGAAATGGAGATGGGCAATACATATAATGAGAATGACAGAAAATAAATGGACATAAAGAATAACAGAATGGGTAGCTAGAGGTGGCAAAAGAAGCAGGGGAAGGAAGAGAAGACGATGGATTGACGAATTAAGAAAGTTTGCGGGCACGCGGACTAGCACAGAAAAACCACAAAGACCGCCAGAGAGTTATGGAGTCCTTTGACTGGCCAGACTGTACTACATTGCATCCATCTCACTGGTTACGGTCTATTTTCCTTTTACCTACGCACACAAACCGAATAGTTTGGCCTATTCTTTACATAATCTCCTGTCCTCATACACCAGACAAAACTGAGATTACCAGACAATTTTCCTTCTCTCAAGGGATTACTGCACTGTAATCGTTCAGTGGCCACTTTACTCTTGGTTAGGGTAAAAAGTTTAGTAAGTCGCTCTTCTAGGAGAAGGACACTCTAGAATCAAACCCTTGTTCTCTAGTCCTGGGTAGTGCCATAGCCTCTGTACTATGGTCTTTCACTGTCTTTGGTTAGAGTTCTTTTGCTTGAGGGTACACTCGGGCACACACTTCTATCTTATTTCTCTTCCTCTTGTTTTTGTTAAAGTTTTTATAGTTTATTTAGGAGATATTTGTTTTAATGTTGTTACTCTTCTTAGAATATTTAACTTTTCCATGTTTCCATTCCCCATTGGGCTATTTTCTCTGTTGGAGCCCCTGGGCTTATAGCATCGTGGTTTTCCAACTAGGGTTGTAGCTTAGCAAGTAATAATAATAATAATAACAGACACAAGTAGAAGGACATGTATGAGGCCTTTGTTTTACAGTGGACTAGTGATGGCTGATGATGATGATGATGATATATGTACGTATACTGTATATGCGTACTTTCTATATATACTTATATGTATGTATGTGTACAATATATACATTTACTTGTATATGCATTATATATACATATATAACTTATGTTTATATGTATTTATATATATATATATATATATATATATATATTATATATATATGCATATATATACATAAATATATATATATACATATATATACATATATGTATACATCCATATATATATATTTATATATATATATATATATATATATATATATATATGCACACATATATATATATATACATATATATATATATATATATATATATATATATATATATATATATATATATATATATATATATATATATATACACACACGCACATATCTATCTATATATATATATATATATATATATATATATATATATATATATATATATATATATGCAGGATCGTTCTTCATTCTTCATTAAGAACACAGCACAGAAGTAAGCAATGACTGCTCTGCAATATTGTAACTTCTAATACAAATGTTGACGTACCAGTTTTTCCGAGTAGAATGTCTTAACCTCTAAAGATTAAATCAGAACAAGAAGGAAAGCGGATGACAGTGTTTGCATTCTTATTAGATCACACGGCGTAACGTCAAGACGAGATATCTCCTTAATTAAGCGTCTCGAGATACCCCAGGGAACATAATACTCCGCTCGACTTTGTCATCACCTTTTCGTGACATTTCCCTTGAAATAAAGGTCTCGTCCCCGTCTTGATTATATTGCTGTTCGGAAATGGAACTTTATCTCGTCTTTAACGATGGCGTCGTCCATTACAGGCATATCTTGAGATGAAATGATTAACTTGAGAAATTGTGAGATTTTCCTTCTCTTTCGAAATTGCACATTGGAAAGGAAGGAAATGCCGAGATATTACTTCAATATAAAGGAGCTTGCATAAAGCGTTTCGACGTAACCATATTTCTTATGGCCTCATTTCCTAGTCTGTCATGACGAAACTGCTGTGAAAATGCAGAAAAGTTAATTTTATTTCTAATTATGGGGTAATTTTTTTTATCTTTATAGATGTAAATAAGATTTGTATGACAATAATAACAATAACAATAACATTTAACAATAATAATAATAATCCCAATCCTCATTATTATTATTATTATTATTATTATTATTATTATTATTATTATTATTATTATCTCCACCAACGAATTTGGAAGGAGGTTATGATTTCGCCCCTGTTTGCGTGTGTGTTTGTTGTGAACAGCTTCTTAGACACAATTTAAATCGTAGAGTAATTGAAATCACAGGGATTAACTAATCTAAACAGCTGGAAATTATTAAATTTTGGAGGGTCAAGACGAAAGGTCAAGTTCACGATCAAGCAAAATGTTCAATTCACGTAATCATACATAAGTTTGGAAATCGTTGTCATAGAGACATCAAAATTGGCTCATATATGAATGTATGAAAATCCACGCCAATTAATACATATTAAGGTCAAAGGTCAAGGTCAAGGTTGAGCAAAAGGTGGAGAATTAAGCTACCGCGGCTGAGGTCGGTACTCTACAGGGCGGCCCTCTAGTTATATTATTTTATGCATAATATAAATCGTCATAGCGTGAACATGAACTTGTAATATATCACAAAAATAGAATTAGGAGATTAAGCTAGTTTACGTGTATTTAAGCATAGTAGCCATTTTAAGGTTGAATTTCCATATATTTCCCAAGTCCTGGTGCCTTTGCCATGTTTAACATTATTTAGTGCTGAATTACCAACCAATATCCCACTCCCATCAAATTTAAATGTTCAGTACTTTTTCAATTTCAGCTTTTTTTTACTTGTAACTGTTTACCTCTTTATCTGTGCATTTGTAGAAGCATGTAAAATCAAGTACACCGTGAAACTCCTTAATGATATGAATTAGACTTATCAGAGGCTATGCTATTTCTCGATACCATTTATGGCCGTAGTGTTTACGAGTTTAATAGGCTCTTCTCTCTTGGCGTCGCCATCTTAGACTTTCCTTTTCATTATCTGTAGTGGTGGAGATGAAAGCTGTTATAGTTAATTAAGTGTCTGGCCGCATTGAGATGATTCTCCTTCACTCGGTTTTTCTCTTCTGGAATGAGCAATGCATCATAAAGCTTAACTAAACTACTTAAAAAGTTTTGGTTTATGCACTTTAACATTATACCGTTGTGCTTTTGTGTCTTTGGGGTGTAATTAGAATTATATTTTTAGTTAGAAAGTTTTATCAATATTTAAAGGATTATTCCACCTTTGCAACTTTTTCTTTAGGGAAGCAGCAGTGCAGTTCTTTATTTCTAGCTCGTAAGGATATTGTTAGTTGTTTGTGAACAATGGAAAACCCAACGTTATTTGCACACGATATTATAACGGTGGTGGAACAAGTAGAACGTTAAGTCTGCTTTAGGGACCACTATTCTTGTCTCGGTATGAAAAAATAAAAGAATTTTAATCATGCATATATATATACAGTATATATATTTATATATATATATATATATATATATATATAAATATATATAATATATATAATATATATATATATATATATATATATATATATATATATGTATATATACATACATACACACACACACACACACACACACACACATATATATATATATATATATATATATATATATATATATATATATATATACATATACACACATAGCCTATATATATATATATATATATATACATATACACACATAGCCTATATATATATATGAGTGGCCTTTAAACCAAATCCATTCTGTTTTTAATGTACACACAATTATGATCCTTCCCAAATATGGATAGTTCCTTTTTAAAGTGGTTATAGTGAACATTAAGCCATTAATTTCTCTTAACACGTAAACACTGCAAATGAAGGGGATAACAGCTAAGTATTTACCCCTTTTTCGAATTTGATTTTACTGTGGATGACAAACTGATCCTTATGGATTTTCCTGTAATTTAATAAAAAAACTACAAAATTGTTTTAAAAGTGTAGAATTTGATAAAGTACCGAATTGTCTTAAAAGTAGAGAATTTAATAAAAAAAAATACCAAATTGTCTTAAAAGCAGAGAATTTAATAAAAAAAAAGTACCAAATTGTCTTAAAAGTAGAGAATTAACCAGAAAGATAGTAAACATGCAACCAACCTTATAGCCTCTAGCAGGCTCGCTCTCTCTTTCACGTGAGCTATCTCTCTGTCGAGTTGCTACACCATTCTTGCTCCATCTATCTCTTGCGGAAGCTGTCTTTCTTGCTCTAGTTGTCTCTCTCAGACCATAGCTATTAAATGAAGCATTTACCTCTTTCTTATGCCATCTGTCGCTCTTATGCCATCTGTCTTTCTTGTGCCAGCTGTCTTTCTTGTGCCAGCTGTCTTTCTTGTGCCAGCTGTCTTTCTTGTGCCATCTGTCTCTTTCTTGTCCCAGCAGTTTCTTTTTTGTCTTAGTTGTATCTTTCTTGTCCCAGCAGTTGTATCTTTCTTGTCCCAGCTATGTTTTTCTGGTTCCAGCTGTATTTTTCTTACTTGCACCAGCTGTATCTTTTTTTGTCCGAGCTGTTTCTTTCTTGTCCCAGCTGTATCTTTCTTGTTCCAGCTGTTTCTTTTTTTGTCCTAGCTGTATCTTTCTTGTCCCAGCTGTATCTTTCTTTTCCCAGTTTATTTTTTTCCTAGTTTATTTCTTGTCCCAGCTGTATCTTTCTTGTCCCAGCTGTATCTTTATTGTTGCAAATGTTTTTTTACTTATCCCAGCTGTTACTTTCTTGCCCTTGCTGTTTCTTTCTTGTCTCAGCTGTTTCTTTCTTGAACCAGCTTTTTCTTTCTTGTCCCAGCTATCTCTTTCTTGTCCCAGCTGTATCTTTCTTGCCCCAGCTATTTCTTTCTTGTCCTAGCTGTTTCTTTCTTGTCCCAGCTGTATCTTTCTTGTCCCAGTTGTATTTTTTCTTGTCCCAGCTGTTTCTTTCTTGTCCCAGCTGTTTCTTTCTTGTCCCAGCTGTATCTTTCTTGTCCCAGCTGTTTCTTTCTTGTCCCAGCTGTTTCTTTCTTGTCCCAGCTGTATCTTTCTTGTCACAGGTGTTTCTTTCATGTTCTAGCTGTATACTTCTTGTCCCAGCTGTATACTTCTTGTCCCAGCTGCTTCTTTCTTGTCCCAGCTGTTTCTTTCTTGTCCCAGCTGTATCTCTCTTGTCCCAGCTCTATATTTCTCTCTTCAACTGTTTCTTACTTGTTCCAGCTTTATCTTTCTTCTCCTAGCTTTTCTTTTCTTGTCCTAGCTGGTTCTTTCTTGTCCCAGCTGTTTCTTTCTTGGCCCAGCTGGTTTTTTCTTGTCCCAGCTGTTTCTTTCTTGGCCCAGCTGTTTCTTTCTTGTCCCAGCTGTATCTTTCTTGCTTCAACTATTTCTTACTTGCACCATCTGTGTGTTTCTTGTGCCAGCTGTCGTTTTCTTGTCCAAGCTGTCTCTTTCTTCTCGTAGTTGTCTCTTCCTTGTCCCAGCTGTATCTTTCTTGTCCCAGCTGTTTCTCACTTGCACTAATGGTCTCTTTTTTGTATCAACGGTTTTTCTTGTGTCAGTTTTCTAATTTTTTTCTTCAGATGTATCTTTCCGGCGCCGGTTGTAATTTTCTTGTCCTAGTTATTTCTTTTGACAGTTATGTACCAGCGGTCTCTTTCTGGTTACAGGTAGATTGTGTGCCAGTTAATGTTTTCTTGTACCAGGCAATTCTTCCTTGTATAACTACGAAAATGAATTATGGCTTAAAATATCTTTTTATCTTAGTTTATTTTAAAAGAACGTAAGGATTCCTCGTCTTTCAGTGAGCCTTTTAAACTTCATCCATCTCTTCTGTGCACAAGCTATCTTTCTTTCCTGCATCAGCTGTCTCTTTTTTTTGTGCCAGCTATTTCTTTCGCCAGTTTTCTTTATTGTGTCAGCTGTCTCTGCCTCACGACACCTATATTGCGTGCTGGTTATCTCTCTCTTTTTTTTTTTTTTTTTTATTCAGCAACAAATTCTTCCTTGTGCCAGCTATCTGTTCTAAGTGCAAGTTTTCTCTCATTCTTGCACCAGATGTCTTTCTTGTACCAGCTTGCTTTCTTGTTCCAGTTTTTTTTCCTTGCGCTAGCTGTCTCTTGCACTAGTTATTCCCTTTGCCTGATATTTACTAAAACAGTTAACCTTTTCTTACAGCAGTTTTTATTTGCTTCTGCTGTCTCTTTTGTAGCTGTGTACAGCTTTGTCGTGTGCCAATGACCTCTTTATTGCACCAACTAATTCTTCCTTGCGCCAACTATCTATTGTGTGTGCAATCTCTCTCTCTCTCTCTCTCTCTCTCTCTCTCTCTCTCTCTCTCTCTCTCTCTCTCTCTCTCTCTCTGTGTTATAGGTTTCATTTATCCACCAACAGTCTCAAGTGTTAAATGTCATTCTCTTGCACCATCTATCTCTTTCTGGCCCCAGCTATTTCTTATGATGTTATATCTTTCTTGTTCTGTACCTGTTTTTCTTTCTTTCGTCACCTGTCTTTTTTTAATGTGGGGGGGCAGGTACAGCTATATCATATGCCAGTCACGTCTTTCTTGTACCAACTAATTCTTCTTCGTGCCAACTATCTCTTTCATGAGCAAACACAAACAAGTTATTGCACCAGCTGTCTGTTTCTTGTACCAGCTGTTTCTTGTACCAGCTGTCTCTTGTACCAGCTGTCTCTTGTGCCAGCTGTCTCGTGCTAGCTGTCTCTTGTACCAGCTGTCTCTTGTACCAGCTGTCTATTGTACCAGCTGTCTCTTGTGCCAGCTGTCTCTTGTGCTAGCTGTCTCGTGTACCAGCTGTCTCTTGTGCTAGCTGTCTCTTGTGCCAGCTGTCTCTTGTGCCAGCTGTCTCTTGTGCTAGCTGTCTCGTGTATCAGCTGTCTCTTGTACTAGCTGTCTCTTGTACCAGCTGTCTCTTGTGCCAGCTGTCTCTTGTGCCAGCTGTCTCTTGTGCTAGCTGTCTCTTGTGCTAGCGGTCTCGTGTACCAGCTGTCTCTTGTGCTAGCTGTCTCTTGTGCTAGCTGTCTCTTGTACCAGCTGTCTCTTGTGCCAGCTGTCTCTTGTACCAGCTGTCTCTTGTTCCAGCTGTCTCTTGTGCTAGCTGTCTCTTGTGCTAGCTGTCTCTTGTGCCAGCTGTCTCGTGTATCGGCTGTCTCTTGTACTAGCTGTCTCTTGTACCAGCTGTCTCTTGTGCTAGCTGTCTCTTGTGCCAGCTGTCTCTTGTACCAGCTGTCTCTTGTGATAGCTGTCTCTTTTGCTAGCTGTCTCTTGTGCCAGCTGTCTCTTGTGCTAGCTGTCTCTTGTGCTAGCTGTCTCTTTCTTATGATAGCTCTCTCTTTCTTGTGCCAGTTGTTCCTTTATTGCTCCAGTTATTTCTTGTGCCAGTTCTCTCTTTCTTGCGCAGTTTTTCTTTCTTGCTTCAGCTATCTCTTTCTAGGTATAACTATATCACGTGGCAGTTCTCTCTTTCTGGTACCAGTTACGTCTTTCTTGTGTCAGCTATCTCTTGCATGTACAAACTCTCTCCTCCTTGTACCAGCTGTCTCTTTCTTGCATCAGCTGTCTCCATTTTGCCTCAGTTGTATCTTTCTTTCTCCTTGTACTACTTATTCATGCTTACACCACTTTTTTTTTTTTTTTTTTTGCGCTAGTTGTCTCTTTCTGATTACAGCTACTGTATATCGTGTACCAGTTATATTTTACTTGTGACAACTATCTCCTCCATGTAGAGGCTGTCTCCCTTTCTTGTACCAGCTGAGTCTTTCTTGCTCCAGCTTTCTCTTTTTTTACACAATCTGTCTCTTTCTTGTGACAGCTGTCTCTTTTCTGTGCCCGTTCTGTCTTTCTTGCCTCAGCATTTTTTTATGCCAGCTACTTCGTGTGACAGTTATCTCTTTCTTGTGCCAGATTCTCTATCTTGTGCCAGCTGCCTTTTTCTTGTGCTATCTGTCGCTCTTTTGTTCCAGCTATTTGTTGTGCCATATATCTCTTTCTGGCGCCAGTTTGTTCTTTCTTGCATTAGCTGTCTTCTGGATACAGCTATATCGCACACTGGTATCTCTTTCTTGAACCAGATAGTTCTTCCTTGTGCAAGCTATCTCTTCCGTGTGCAAACTCTCACTCTATCTTGCCCTAGCTGTGTCTTCTTTTGACAGCTGTCTCCTTCTTGCATCAGCTGTCTTCTTCTTATCCAAGCTGTCTCCTCTTGTGCCTGCTGCCTCCTTCTTGTGCCAGCTGTCTCCTTCTTGTGCCAGCTGTCTCCTTCTTGCACCAACTGTCTCCTTCCTCTAGCTATTTCTTGTGCCAGTTCTCTCTTTCTTGCGGCAGTTTTTCTTTCTTGCTTCAGCTATCTCTTTCTAAGTATAGCTATATCACGTGCCAGTTATCTCATTCTTGTACCAGCTAATTCTTCCTTGTGTCAGCTATCTCCTCGGTGTGCAAACTCACTCTCTTTCTAGTAATAGCTGTCTCTCTCCTGTGCCACCTGTTTACTTCTTGCACCACCTGTTCCCTTCTTACGCCAGTTTTTTTTTCTTTTGCGTAAAACTGTCTCTCTGGCTGCAGGTATATCGTGTGCCAGTTATATCTTAACTTGTCGGTCGTGGCTATTTCTTTCGCCTGAAAGCTATCTACCTTCTTGCAGCAGCTGTGTCTTTCTTGCGGCAACTTTTTGTATCTATCTCATCTATCTATGCTGTACCAGCTGTCTCTTTTCTGTTCCATACCTCTATCTCTTGCACCAGCAATTTTTTTGTTATTTCTTTCTTGTACCAGCTGTCTCTTCCTGGATACAGCTGTGTCGTATGCCATTTACTTCTTTTTATTTTTGCACCAGCTAATTCTTTCTTGCACCAGCTCTGTCTCTTGTGAAAGTTATTTCCTTCTCTTACACCATCTTTCATCATTAGCCATCCCGTGCTTTGTCCTTAAACGGGCTTCGCATGGTTCATTTCAGTCTTTGTTTTTGCGGTAAATCAATTATGAACATCCTTCCCTAAAAAGGCACTGTTTTCAAAATAGGTCCCATCCGTTTCTGTATTACAGCTTAATGAATTCAAAACTCATTGATACAGATACTATTTATTGCCTTTCTGTTAATATTTTGTAACGTGTGTATTGCATTTGATATCCAACATACCTCCTAAAGCTTTTCTTCTTCCAAAACTTAAAGAATCTTTGCATCAACAGTAGAATTATGAGAGAGAGAGAGAGAGAGAGAGAGAGAGAGAGAGAGAGAGAGAGAGAGAGAGAGAGAGAGAGAGAGAGAGAGAGAGAGTTGCTGAATAGATCATAACCTTGAAGACCCCTGATCTTCCACTTCCTATTGCCAATGCAACATGATTGGTATATGGATCAACGAGAGGATATTCGTTGATCAATTGCTTCATTGTAC
>NC_090745.1:95887139-95890568 GCF_036898095.1 Palaemon carinicauda
TTTTTTCTATTCGTTCTCCAACGTTGGCAGTAAATTTAATTCTTTTATTAGTTCATTTCAGTCTGCCGGCCTCTCTTGGAATGTTATTGGAACCTCATTAATGATGGATGGATGGATGTTAATTGTTCTGTTTTATCTTTATCATCACTATTATGATTGTCATCATTGTTGTTATTACCTCCGCCAAGGTTATATTTAAGAGTCGGTTTATTTTTTCATTTATTTATTCATTTATCTGTGCCCGTGGACAGGGTTATTTATTTATCTATCGATTTATTTATTTGTCTGTGTGTTGGGGGGGGGGGGGGGGGCAGAATTACGTCAAAACTACCGAACGGATTTTGACGAAATTTTCACCATAGATAGATCTTAGGTCATGGACGACCCGATTAAATTTTGGAGATGATCCGGATCCGGATCTGGATCCAGAATCAAGATCCAGATTCAAGATCCAGATTTGCATTTTTTTACAGTTCTAAAGATTTTGTCAAAACAAATTGACTGATCTTGATGAAATTTCTACCACAGATAGATCTTAGGCCAAGGACGACACCATTAACTTTTGGAAATGAACTGGTATCGGACCCGGATTTGTATTTTTCAAAATATTAAATATTACGTCAGACAAATTAACACATTGGATTTTCACCAAATTTTAACATGGACAGATATCATGCATCGGAAGAAAGCATAAAATTTTGGAGGTGATACGGATCAAGATCACAAATTCTGGATCAACATTGCACATTCCACCGTCTACTGTACAATCCGCATATGAAAAGTCGGAGGCAATGTCCGTAGACTTTAGTTAAATGTTGGCAGTATCCATTGGTGGAGGTCTGAAATCTGATTGCTCTTTTTATTAACAATATCATTATCATCACTATCATCTGAATAATGATGTGCCGTTTTTTTTTCTTTTGTGGTGCTGGATATTCTAACAATGCGTAAGAAAAAGAAAGGGATGTGGGTAAGACATATATTAGAAGTAGGGGAAGGAAGAGAAGGCGATGGATTGACGAACAAAAAAAATTTGCCGGTATAAACTGGCTTCGAAAGACCATAAATGGATGCGAGTGGAAGGACATGTCTAGGGTCTTTGTCCTGCTGTGAACTAATTACGGCTGATAATATATATATATATATATATATATATATATATATATATATATATATGTATGTATGTATGTATGTATGTATGTATGTATATATGTATATATGTATATATTTATATATTTATATGTATATATATATATGTATATATATATATGTATATATATATATGTATATATATATATGTATATATATATATATGTATATATATATATATGTATATATATATATATATATATATATATATATATATATATATATACTATATATAATGCAATAGTTAGTAGGGAATAATGAACGATTCTAGTAACTAGCGCTTTCGTGCATTGTAATGTACACTTCTTCAGGATACACTACTGTGCCCCAGGAAAGTACACGAATATGCATGAAAAATACTAAAACCCTAATCCCATTTTACTAAACAGCAGAATATCTTACCAGTGGTCCACACCAAGCCTCTTGAACCGTCCCATATTTCATCTCCAGCTATGGGCTTCTGCAGACCAAGAGTCCGCGCTGAAAGAGTATTTCCAGGTCTAAGTTATGTGGACCATTCCTTAATATTTTTCTATGTTTGGAAGCGAAGCGACCGAAGATTCTATGATAATATGGGTGAGGCCTAAGGCGTTAAAATGGACTCCGGAGAAAATACGATTTCCAGCCCAAACTCCTGTTTATGGAAGCAATTTATTCGCGAGAAAAAACGCAAAAACCCGTTCTGTCCTTTCCTGGTTTAATTTTCCTGATATTTATTTTTCTCTGTAGGCCTAGTGGGTTATACCACAAACAAGAAAAAAGTAGGCGCAGTTAAGATATTGTATATAGTTAGTCCATAGATTCTTCTTTTTTTACTTTGCATATATATATATATATATATATATATATATATACATATATATATATATATATATGTTCATTTATAAATTTTGTTCATTATATTATGTATATGTCTATAATCTTATGTATGCATTATATATTTACTGTATATATATATATATATATATATATATATATATATATATATTCATATATATATAATATATATATATATACACATATATACATATATAATATATATATATGTATATATATATATATATATATATATATACATATATATATATATTATGTATATATACACACATATATATATATATATATATATATATATTATATTATATATATATACATATATATATATATATTATATATGTATATATGTATGTATATATATACATATATTTATATATATATGTATATATATATATATATATATATTATATATGTATATATGTATATATATTATATATGTATATATGTATATATATATATGTATATATATATTATATATGTATATATGTATATATATATGTATAATATATATATATATATATATATATATATATATATACTATATATATATATATATATATATAGTGTACACTGCTAGTGCTTGAAACTCTACCATCATATAGATGTTACTCCGGAATGTCCAAGTTTAGATCCCTTTCGTATCTGCAAGAATTATTTTGGAGAAACTTCAAACTCCACCAAAGAAAAGAAGTGAACAAAAATAGGAGAGACAGAGAGAGAGAGAGAGAAAAAAAGAAGTGAAAACCCCCTTTTCTCGTAAAACACACACAGCTAAAAGTTGGGCAGAAAGATGGAGGACAACATTTGTTCGGAGAGTAGAAGAAGACTGGGCCTTTCCTCCTCCTCCTCTTCCCCCCTCCTCATCCTCCTCCTTCTCCTCCTTCCTCCTCCTCCTCCCCCTCCTCCTCCACCTTCCCCCTCCTCCTCCACCTTCCCCCTCCTCCTTCCCCCCTCCTCCTCCTCCTCCTCCTCCTCCTCCTCCTCCTAAGACTGGGCCTTTCCTACTCCTCCTCCTCCTCCCCCTCCTCCTCCTCTTCCTCCCCCTCCTCTTCCCCCCCCTCCTCTTCCCCCTCTTCCTCCCCCTCTTCCTCCCCCTCCTCCCCCTCCCCCTCCTCCTCCTCCTCCTCCTCCTCCGGAAAGGGAAAAAAAAGAGGAAAAACTGCGATATTCCGTCCATGCTTTTGCTTTTTTTTTTTTTTCTTTTGTTCGTTGGCTTCTTGGTGCTAAACTTAATGAATCTGTTTTTTTATGATTTGGATTTTTTGAAAGTTTTTGTATATATGAAAATAAATCTGGTTTTCGTGTTTCTTTGTGAGACATTTGATATTTTTGTTTGTTTTGGTGGATGTTCTTTTTTTTCTGAGTTTTTGTTTTGTTTTTGCCGTTCTTGTAAATATTTGTATTATCTTTTGTTTTTTGTTAACGACTGTTTCTTTGGAAAAA
>NC_090745.1:95893568-95901068 GCF_036898095.1 Palaemon carinicauda
TTAGGAAATTTAATATATAGGTAATGTCCAAGGTTTCGGGGCAATATAGTGGTAAACAAGGCTGTGTTGGGCCCATCATCTCTCGCCGTTAAAGGCTTGATTGACACCTATCAGTCGCGGCTCTCTTGTCTGTGTGCGCCCTAACACGATTAATTTCCACTTAATTTGTTTTGCTCTGATTCGAGGATATAATTCGGATGAAAAATAGGATGTATGTCTGTCTCTTGTGTTTGCATGTGTGGTCATGTAACGGCTACGTTTGTCGGTGCATAGATTATGTTCTGCATATGACACTGTTTATATTAAAATTAAAACTATTCTCTCTCTCTCTCTCTCTCTCTCTCTCTCTCTCTCTCTCTCTCTCTCTCTCTCTCTCTCTCTCTCTCTCTCCCTAATTTGTTTAGCCTTCATTCCCGCTTCTAGTTTTCCATTATGCTGTCCAACCTCTCTTGAATTGACTGCCTTGAATGGCCTTCCCTGCCCCAGTACCTGGCCCCAGTGCAGTTAAAATCATACGAGTTTTTTTTTTTTTTGGTGGGGAGGGTGGGGGGGGGGGGGCTGTTCTGATGATGACAGTTACTAACCCATTCACATTATACTGTTTCAAGCCCCCTAAACGGTAATCGTTAACCACATGTATAGCTCTATTTGGATATATGTATTAACTTTCTCGTAAGTGTAGAGAAGTGTCTTTTAGTCTGTACTTAGTTACATTTATGGTCATCTTGATAGTGTTCGTGAGTTCAGACATTACCAAGCTGATATGTTGCCTTTTTTTTAACTTGTTTAACCTAAATATTTTTGAAATATAGGTGGCGAATGCTTACGTTCTTGATTTCACTTATAGTCAATTTCTTTTAGCAATGCATTTTTGCACCGACTCGCAGCGGTGCCCTTTTAGCTCGGAAAAGTTCCCTGATCGCTGATTGGTTGGATGAGATAATTCTAACCAATCAGCGATCAGGAAACTTTTCCGAGCTAAAAGGGCACCGCTGCGAGTCGGTGCAAATCTGCTTCGATAAAAGAAATGGACTATAGTGTTTAAAACGGACACACGTTCAGCCTCGAGGTCGCAGTTTTTGAAATCCTAATCTTATGAAACTCTATAAGACCAGCGGCGTAGTGTTTTTAAACGTCCGAGTTTTCCGAGAGCCTAAAGCTTATGAAGATTTAAATTACAAGTTGCTGAGAGTTTAGGTGAAAGGTTTTTGAGACCTTAAAGCTTTCAATTCTTGAATAATCAGTAACTGAATCGAGATCATAGTTTTTTGAGCTTAAAGCTGTTAATTATTTTTTTTCAAATGACCATAAGGTGAGAGTTCAGGTCAAAGCTTTTTGATAGCCTAAAGCTTCGAAATTTTCAAACGACCGACAACTGAAAACTTCGTTCAGGTTTTTTTTATGCTAAAGCTATGAAATGATTAAATGACCAGCAGCTGAAACTTGAATTCGAACTTTTTTGGGTTTGAAACTCTGAAATATGTTTAATTAGCCAGGTTAAATCAATGAAGTTTCTTAACGACAAACATCTGAAAGTTGATGCTTGAGTTTTTGGAGCCTAAAGATATGAACTATCTACTGTAGGTGAGAGTAGAATTTGGAGTTATGTTGAAAGCTTGACTAACACCTGAGAGTTAAAGTGTTAGTTTTTGCAGTCTAAAGCTTTGATTTGTATAAATGGCCAACAACTGTGAATTGAGGTAGCGGTTTTTGAGAGGCTAAAGCTATGAAGCATTTAAATAACCAAATGCTAAGAATTGATTTAAATTTTTTTTAGAGTTTAAAACAACAATTTTTTTTTTTTTAGATAACGACCAATATTTAAGGATAGATATTTTTTGGAGATCCCAAAGTTATGAAATATTTAAACGACCAACAGCTAAGAATTGATTTAAAGTTTTTTGAGAGCTTAAAACTGAACTTTTTTAGATAACGACCAATATCTAAGATTAGAATTTTTTGAGATCCCAAAGTTATGAAGTATTTAAATGACCCTTTGTTGAGAGTAGAGGTTAGTGTTTTTGAGAGCTTAAAACTGAATTTTTTTAAATGATCGACTAGGATCTTAGGTTGGAGTTTGAGCCAAAAGATATGGAGTATTCAAATTACCAACTAAGAGGTTACAGTTTTCATTTTTTATAAGAGTTTAATACTTTGACATTTTTTTTTCGAATGACCAACAACCAAGTTGAAATTTGAATTTTTTATTAGGGCCTAAAAATAGCAAGTGTTTAAGTCGAGCGTTGACAGTTCAGGTAAAAGTTTTCAAGATCCCAAAGCTTTGAAATTTCTAAATGACCAACTACTGTGATTTGCGATCGGAATTTTTAGTCTAGAGATATAGATATTCCAAATGGTCACTCATGATTGGCAGAGGCAAAAGATAGATCTTTTTTTCGATCGTATAATGGCTTAGAAACTAAACATTTACACAAATGATCAAACGACCTCTTTCACCAAACTAAACAAGGAGCACCAAACAGTAGCTGCTAATAACTCATCAAGTCGGCCTATGAGCCCACTAAACATCCCATCCTAAACTTACAAGGGCAGTAAGGTTTTTAGACACAATTGAAAACTGATGTTGCTAAGTGGGTACAAACTTGGGCCCACAGGTTACGAGCCTCCAATTTTTCCACCTATACTATACCTAAAGCTATGGTTAGAGAATTTTTGAGAACCTAAAGCTAGGAATTGTTCAAACAACTAGAAGATAAGAGTAGATGGTGTTTTTTATAAAGGAGAATTTGAACGATCAAGAGCCGAGTTTAATTTATTTTTTGAGATCCTAAAGCCATGGTCGGAGAATATAGAGTATGTAACTCTATAGAGTGTATAAATGGCCAGAAATTGAGAGTTTAGGCTAGTGGTTTATATTGAGAGCCTAAAGCTTAAGAGGGGCTTAAACGATCAGTAGTTAAGGTGGTTTCAAGAGCATTAAGTTTCAAGGGTTTGACTAAATAAAAGCTGAAAATTGAAGTCTGATATTTTGGAGAGTCTGGGGCTATGAAGTCTTTCAATGATTAGCAGCCAACAGTTTCTTGAGAGACTTATGGTAGCGAGTATTTAAATGACTAACAGCTTTGTATAACATTCGTAGTTTTTTGAGGTTCTAAAGTTATGAAGCGTTTGAATGACCAGCGGCCTAAAATTCAAGTTTTTTTCAGAGCATGAAATTATGAAGTTTTAAATGACCAGTAGGTGTGAGTTGCTGACAAAGTCTCTCGAGATCTGAAGGCTATGAAGTTTGTATTTCTATGAGTTAATGTTCCGGAATCTGTTATTTTTGTATCTTTTCTTTTGATAAGACTTTTCGTCATGGAAATATGGAGATGATGCAACTCTTGTTGTAATCCTTTGTTACCTTGTAACGAGAAATAGTTGTTTATAAGCTCAAATGAAATCTGAGCAAATTGGTTATTTGCGTAATAAAAGGGAAGTATGAGGATTTAACTCCGGCGAAACTATGATTTTCTTGACCAATCAATCTCCGTGTTCCAGGTGAGTTAGTTATGAGCATAGATAACAATATCCTTTAATGCTCCTGAGCATTTTCTAAATCTTGGCGTTACCTTCGATTCCAAACTTGTCTTTTTTCCATAATTTAAAACATAATATTGTATACAAATGGCAAGCTGCCACAAAGCAGAATGGCATTAATGACTAATGCTTTATTTTTTTATGGTTGTCGTAGGATTTACTGTTGTTACTGATTTACACTGGTAGCCTTAAGCACCATTCATCCGAGAACTTTCACTAATGCATGTGAGTCCTGGACGGTTTTGGGAGGCTGGCCTCTTCGTGGTCTTGTTGTCGGCCCGCACCGTCGGGCCTAGAATCATAATTGTCATTGTTTTATCAAATTATAACTATGATTAATTTATGTAATTTCAGTCTCTGTGAAATAAACATATAAGGTTTGTGCTAATGTACTTTGGGTAAATGTGAAATTATTCATGTAGGTGTTTTTCATTTGTAAAAACTATTTGTTACTAATTGTATTTTTTGGTTTATGTAAATTATTACTAGGCTTTACCTTTGTACTTAGCTTTTGTTCATATATGTAAATGAAAGATAATTTATGTAAATTAAAGATAGAGTGGGCTGTCTAGCAAGACTAACAGCTCCTTTTGACCACTTTTTGTCAATAAACTTTTTGAATTTGAATTTGAATTTGACTAATGTATGCCTGCATATCTAGATAAAAGTTCATGTAATTACTTTCGAGAATGCAAGCAACCAAATTCTACTTACGTGCCACTGTCTCAGAAAGTCAGGGATGACTTTTTCGTTCCTCGCCTGTTAAACCATGGATGGAGTGACCTTCCTCGCAATGATATTGAAGTTGATACTCGTATGTTTAAGAGGAACTATAATATTGTTGATGCTTATATGTTTAAGAAAAGCTGCAATATTATTCAAAGCACCATGCCTCACCAGGTTTAGTCCATTTAATCTTTATTGATATTTTCGGTCCCGTAAAATTAAAGAACTCTTGATGGATCTTGATGCTTATGAAGGCATAGAACCAAATGTTATTTTTCTTTGTCGTTCATAGACTGGTGATTCATTAGCTCTAAATTCTGTTAATTTCCGCAAGACAACGATAAAATGTTGCTTTTGCACTTGTTGGAGCGATGGTAATGTTACTCCATTAGGTAAATACATTTGCTGCCCAATTGCCATAACTCCTATATTATCAATAGTTTTTTAACGTCTTTTTGCAAAATATCTTATTAGGTATGCTGAAATTAATAATCTGTTGCATAGTTTTACAAAGCCTTTGGAGTATGTGATGCCCTTCTTTCAATTTCTAATGCAATCCCTTGATTGTGTTCAGGAAGTTTGTATGAATGGCCTTTATATTAGTGCTGCTTTTGAGACCCTTGTTCCAAACTCAAACAGTTGGGAGCGGTTAGGTCATTTCTTGGCATCATTGTTGAATTTTAAGTAACAGATTATAAAGAGTAGTTGTAGTTGGGCACCATGGTTAGTATAGGAATGTGGTATCTGTTGTTCCCCAGGGTAGAGTTTAAGGCCCATTACTTTTCATATTATGTAAATATGATGTGGTTTGTCCTAGAAGCAAGCTCTTTGCATATGCAGATGATGCTAATATATTGCCTCATTTTCATATGTAACATGTAGATCTGGGGTTGCTGAATCCCTTAATTTAATAGAGATCTGGATAAAATTAGTGCATGGTGAAAATTATAGGGCATGAAGTTGAATCCTAACAAAACTTTAATCATGAGTGTAAGAACAGTACTTTGATGACAGTGGCTCCTCAACAACATCCAGATCTCTGCATTGATATTATATTTTTTATTATTTACAACTCCTTTAAAATTTTAGGCGTGAATATTGATTACAAATTTCCATTCAAGAAACCCATTTAGCTTGTTTCTTCTTCAGTTGCACAGAAAATAGGCTTATTGAAAAAGTCTTACGATTTCCGGAGATCAATTCATACTACAGAAATGTTTTAATTCTCTCATTCTACCTTGTTTCGAGTATTGTTCTGTCTGGTCTCCAGCTGCCGACTCCCATCTTAAGTTCTGCGTACCAGTGTGGAGCAGATCATCGCATGCCAAGAAAATAGACCCGATGCTCAACGAGGCATGCAGTCATCACAGGGACACTGCGTCCCACTCCCACCAACACACACTACAAACGTGTTGGTATTGCTCCCCCCAACCTCTACCAAAAATCAGGAGGCATACAGGAACAGAGACTGAAAGAGCAAAAAAATCTTAGAATCAAGACACCAATTACAGCCTTAAGAGCCAGTTCTAAGTAGACCTAAGTCAAGAAACAGCTTTGCCACTGTAGAAGGACTGCCAGCCCAAATACCAGCGCAGAATGATAGAATGGACCAATGGAGGAACTCTGATAGAAGACTACCCCCAACAGCGCAATGCAGGAACCCACTGAAGAAATTGCTGATGGGGCTGGCATGGTTTGCACTCCTGGGGCTAGTGCTGCCTTGTGGTAAGAGCCCCTGCTCAGCTGTAAATGCCGAGCAATCTGAACGAGCGGCAGTACTTTCCAGACATATGGTGTACCCTCAACAGAGCTCGAGGTAGTGGCCAAAACAGATGATAATCTAGTTAAAAGGGCCTTAAAAATTACCAGTCCTGCAAATGTGGAGAAATACTCAGAGCGTCAATAATATTCTCCGCTCATGCCCACTACCTCATAATTTGGACAACTTAGTTAATGTCAATGAAAGAACTCTTCAATGGTTGGCTGTTTGGTGTGATAATCTTTGATGATGATCTTGAGTTTTTGGTAAAAAAAAGTAACGGTCTATTAAAGTTTCTATTCCTGATCTGGATATTAATCTCTGGCACCGTCATCCAGTTAGTTCTTTATGCATATTGCATAAGATCTTCACACATAGTAACATCCCGTATGTAGTATTAGGTAAGCAGTTAATTCTAAGAGCCATGCCTTCTCCATCATAAGGCTCAACACAATTCAGTGTTCTAGAAGTTTTATTCCAGCTGTGACAAAATCAGGCAGTTGAATCGGGGGAATCTCAGAAGTTCAAACTTGCAGCAAATGTTTCTATGTTGAATAGGCTGACACAAGTCTCTCTAAATACTGTGGTTTATAATTGTGACAGATCTGTTTTAACGTTGTTACTAATCTTATGATATTTTATATTCTTGGTTCATCATATCTGAAGTCATATTTTCTTATTTCCTTTCTTTGCTGGGCTATTTTTCCCTTGTTGGAGACCTTGGGCTTATATAATCTTGATTTTCCAACTAGGGTTGTAGCTTAGCTAATAATAATAATAATATTATTATTAATAATAATAATAATAATATATAATAATAGCATCTGTCTGTTGATTCATCTTTAGACATTTATTATTTATTAATAAATTTTTACTTGCAAAAATTTTTCTCTGCTGGTGCTTGCTTTTCATGAGGGGCCTTTCATGTTTATTGCCTTAGCTAAAATCCAAGATGCGAAGTGTACTGTATGTATTCACCCCTGATGTTGTTTATTTATTTTTTTGTGAGCAACTTTACACAAAAATTACTGTATCGATTTTGACCAAACTTGGTTGTTATATTGGGTATGACTCAAGGATGAATCTGTAATAATTCTAAAAAGTACATTAAAGTACAAATACGCAGCCGTACTTTGAAAATAATCGCAATGATAAGTTAATATTAAATATTTTATTACTTTATTATTTGTTTGTGAACAACATTACTTGAATTACTCTAAACCGATTTCAGCGAAACTTGGTGGACATGTGGGGTATGACCAAAGGACAAATCCATTAGATTTTGAAGAAAGTACATCGAAGTACAAGTACGCAGTGGAGTTGAGAGTTACAAGCTGTATTATAACTTCTTTTCAAAACTACTACTAGTTCTACCCCGGATGTTGCTGTTACTACGGTTGTTGGTGTAATACATTGAATTGATTTATTGCTTGAATGAAAATTTCAATGGGATCTTTAAACTAGATTATTACTAT
>NC_090745.1:95913568-95918568 GCF_036898095.1 Palaemon carinicauda
TACTTTTCCCTTTTTCCTTCTTGGCCATATACATTGGAGTGTAGATACACTTTAGATTCTTTAAGGTCCTATGTTATTTTCGCTTATAGATAAAATTATATTAGGTTGATTTTATATATATATATATATATATATATATATATATATATATATATATATATATATATATATATATATATATATATATATATATATATAATATAATATTATTCCCATTATTGTTCTTGGCATAGCTCTCTTGAGTTGTAATTAGCTTATGTTTGAAGGCTTTAATGAGACTTCGTTTCTGATGCATAAGTTTATTCTGGTAGGTCCATCTGGTTAAATACTTTTCGTTTTAAAGAAAGTGTCATTTTACTTTTCATGATCACACTTTTACTAAAAGCTGTTCATCGCATGCTTATCCTGATTTCAGTCTATATATGTATATATATATATATATATATATATATATATATATATATATATATATATATATATATATATATATATATATATATATATTCCCAATATACATCTATGTATGAATTTGCAATGTCTATGTCAATGATATAGATCGGTCTCCATGTCAGCTGTGACCTTTCACAGTATGAGAACTTGCAACAAAGGTTAACAGAAGAAACAATATTCAGCCTCAGTCTAAAGTTGAACATATGTTTTCCCAGAAGTGAGTAAAGTAAACAAACCAGTGGCTATTGTTTGTGTAGGTTACTGTTTCAGTGCTGATGGTCAGGGTCAGTGAAGAGAAACTGCAGAACTTTTAGAAGTGTGAAAGTGATTATAAAGGGGAAAAAGTGGAGGTATTTTTGAGCAAGAGAAAGGTTATAATGGTAAAATTAAAGCAGCAAGATGGAATAAGGAATGTTAATATGAATAGGGGGAAATGGAAGTAGTCGTAGTTATGAGAGTACCTGTGAGTAGTGTCACATGGCATGGGCTAATTACCTAGTAATTGATGAGAGGCGATGAATTAGACGACTTTTACATCGTAAGAGGATTTATTGACTTAAGTTGATTTTCACAGAAGCATAAGCAGAAATCTCCTTCAAAGCGAGTGAAATCGAACTTTAGATCTTGGGAATTACATGACAGAAGAAATAAAAGTCTCTCGCTTACTTTCAAATTATCATAATGGTAATTAATAATCATTTCTTGTAAATTATAGATACACTCGGAAAGAATCGACTTAGAGCAAGTTACTGTTAATCTGCTTCCATCAGTAGAATAGCAATTTACATCGAATTCCCAAATCTGACTTATTAATTAAACATTTCCGTTTTAACTTCTATCCAAGCCAAGTAAGAGGGCCGGGCATATAATACTTGTCCGACGTTATAAGTCTAAGGTAAAAATTACTACTAAGATCGCAATGTTTTTTTCTTTAAATATTTTATTTTCCTTTTTTCCTTTCCTCACTTGGCTATTTTCTATGTTTGGAGCCCTTTGGCTTATAACATTCTGCTTTTCCAACTAGGGTTGTAGCTTAGCAAGTAATATTAATAATAATAATAATAAATAATAATAATAATAATAATAATAATAATAATAATAGTGCCATAACCTCTGTACCATGGTCTTCCACTGTCTTGGGTTAGAGTTCTCTTGCTTGAGGTTACACTCGGGCACACTGTTCTATCTAGTTTCTCATACTCTTGTTTTGTTAAGTTTTTATATTTTATATAGGAAATGTTTATTTTAATGTTTTACTGTTCTTAAGATATTTTATTTTTCCTTGTTGCCTTTCCCCACTGGGCTATTTTCCCTGTTGGGGCCCCTGGGCTTATAGCATCCTGCTTTTCCAACAAGGGTTGTAGCTTAGCATTTAATAATAATAATAATAATAATAATAATAATACTGGAGTGTTGTTTGGGCGTAGTGATCGCCCAGCGGCGACGAGGGCACGCGGCCGTCTCCTGCGCCCAACTCCCTTCATCCTACTTTCAAGGGTGAGTTTTTATTGCACCTGTCTCAATGGGGGTGAGGTGCTTCCTCCAGGAGGTAGGTGGTATCCTTTTGCTACGTGACATCTGCGATCTAGGTCGCCCAGATCTAGGTTGCCCGACCTTAAATCCCACAGCTTTTCCAACCTCCCTCATGGTTTGACCTAGGTAGTAAAAGAATGACAACAGTTTACATTCCACATTAATGGTGCAACTCTTTCTTCAGGCTCGGTGGCTTGTGACAAAGTTTATAATACCCAGGAATCTTGGAGATGAGGTCATATGTCGGCAACCACCGTCCTACTTCCTGCGACTTGAATTAACCCCATTAATATTTTTATTTTTACTTAAATTATCCTACATGGGACAGTAGACTAAACAGCAGATAAATGGAAAATGCGAGAAGAGGAGAAAGAGAGAATAGGCGGAGTAGGAAAGCTATAAAAACTTGTGCAAAAATGTAAAAGATTCCAATAATCTTTGGATGAATAGATGGTTAGAAAGGGGGTTGGTGACCAGACTGTCCTTTAAAGTTAGGCAAAGTTAGTGAATGTTGATGAAAACTTGAAGTTCAGGCTGTTAAGATGAATTGTTTGTATAGTATATGTGGTGTAGGAAGAACGGATAAAAGGAGAAATGTACAGATACATAGAAAGGGTAATTAAATTACTTTGGGAGGAAGGTTGGATCAGAATATTTTGAGGTGGTTTGGCATTTTTGGAAAAGGGTATGAGTATAGGATAGTGAACAGCTCTAGAAGATATGGCAGAATTGAAGTCAAAGATTGGATACATGACCTGAAAGACGTTTTGGAAAGGAGAGCCTTTGATATCCTGGAATTGCATGTGTTCGTGATTAGGTGAATGGTGTACTGTGTGGAGAAACTCATTTCGCTGCTGATTATCCTTCTGCATATGTTTTGAAAACAACTGATACTATACAAGCTTTCAAACCCTGGGGGAGTTCATCTACAATTCAGCATTTAATGGATGTGTGTTTTCTGGTTTTTCCCTGAAAAAAATAGTAGTGCATGTGAGATATGTTTATAAGGAAAGTTTGATATGCATGAGTGATGATAGAAATCCAGATAAGGTAAGTAAATGTAGATAGAAAGTGGTGTGATATTAAGTGGAGTTTTGATTGGAGTGTGGAATGATTAGTTTATTGATAATCTTGCACTGATTGGGGAAGTAAAGAGAATCATAGAAAGCAGCAAGGATGAAAAGCTGGAGGAAAAGAGGTAAGGCTTGATCATCCTGGCAATGTTTGAGTAATTGATGGAATGTGTAGAACCAGAAGTGTAAGCCTATAGGGGTAAGTAACCATAGCATCTTGGTTAATAGGTCAGTTATCTATTCCTTGGATATCCTTTTGGCAGTACTATTTCTCTTCATATCTGCAACTACCAGGATGGGTTGCCTACTCTTAATGATACCTTTTAGTTTGGTAGCTTTGGATGTACGTCAGTGGTGATTATCTTCTGAACAGCATCTGCTTCCTGTCTGTAGGCTGTCCCATAGTCAATTTTCTGCTAAATTTTTACCTTTGTACTACCAATTTCTCTAGTGTTTTGGGGTTGTGTTATGTCGTCTTATCATGCTTTTATAACATTTTTATAACATTTGCTTCATGCAATTCAGTTCTAAGAAGTGGACTAGTATGATTTAAAAGTTTATATGTTCGGAAGAAGAACGAAAGCATCTTGATGAAATTTACATTTGGGCGTACAATAAAGACCCCAAAGATGAAATTTCAACGCCGTAACAATGCGTCATACACCAGCATTTTTGGATGACCCTGAAGGCCATGATAAAAAACATCATTAAGCGACCTTTTCAACCAACAAAGGTCCTTGACAAGGAGGATTGGATATGGGTGAATTGTGGTTGCTGAGGCAGAGAGTATAACCCTACAGAAACCTACACTAAATATCCAAGTTGCTTTATAATAAGCTCTCTCTTCCAAAATAAGAATATTTCACTTCAAAATCATTGTGACTCATCGTAACCAAAGAGTTTGGTTTTTTGTAACTTCAAGAAAATTGCTTTTGATTCCCTAAAATTTTGCGTTAGATTCTCCCATATATTTGGAGTCTCGTTTTATTCTGCAAGTTTTCCTTTACTAGTCTTCCTATAGAAGTTTAGTATTATTGTAGATCTATTGGAGACCTAATGATAGCTATATGCTAGTGGCTGAAACAGCTGTTGATCATTAATGGGAGCAACATAGTAGGAGTTTTTTTCTTTTATCACAATATTTTGATTTTGAGTATAGAAAGTTATATAGAATATTAGAAAAGTAGTCATAGATTAATAAATGCCACATTTGCATTTATATCAAATAATAATTCCATTTGAGAAAGACCGGGACCCAAAAGTGCGTTTAGAAATGGAAGGGCGTAGACATTTTGGAAGGACATCGAGAAACCACATTGTCGCAGTGATTACACAATTTAAAAATGGAAAACATGGCAATTGGGAAGATTTTTATGGAAGAGCAACCAGGAAAATCAAGCAAAAAGCCGAATACCTTGCTGTACAAAGACAGCAAGAAACAATAACAACACATGTTATAAATCCAATGACAAACTATGGTGGTCCTGTACTTAATGAAGAACTCTAGGATTGTTGTGTAAATCTATCAGGAGTCGGCCCGACAGAGTACCAGAAGACCCCAAGATTAGTGCCATTACCCCGAAGAAAAAAAGGATTGAAACGGACATACGTATTGACTGCCTCAAATAGCGACAGCAAGATGAGGTGGATATTGCCTTGACTTATTGACAAACATTGGTGATGGTGGTAAACAATGCAGTACTATCTCCAGTAGGATCATGAATAAACTGCTATGGGAGAGAGGACTTTATTCCCAGAAAGGGCAATTATTCAGCTTTTATGTTATCATGGTAAAAAGGGAATATATGGAGAAGAGGAAGCTGTATACTGAATGATGTATTTAAATGAAAAAAAAAAAAAAAAAAAAAAAAGAACCCTACAGAGAAAATGAAAAGAAGTGCAAGCAATATGTTAACGAGAGCAAATAGTCTGCAGCAAGATCAC
>NC_090745.1:95931068-95933568 GCF_036898095.1 Palaemon carinicauda
GCCGGTGTTTACTATTTCTTGTGGGGGGGGGGGGGCGGTAAATTAACCAGTTCTGTCCTAGTATAAAGCTTACTTTCTTTTTAAAACTCTTCTATTCTGTGAAAATATACAACTGTCATATATTAGTTTTTTTCCCGAAGCAGTTCCGTGTATGTCTTTTATATATTTGTATGCTAGCAACTTTACACAAAAACTACTCGATCGATTTTGACCAAACTTGGTAGTCACGGTGGCTATGAACAGAGGATGAATTTAACATTTTGGATAAAGTGCATCAAAGTACAAGTAATGTTAAGTAAGTGGCAAATATTTTGTTTATTTTTTTGGTTGTGAACAATATTACGCAAAAGCTACCGAATCAATTTCAACAAAACCTGGTGGCCATTGGAGGTTGGACCCAAGGACAAATCCATTAGATTTTTAAGAAGTACACCGAAGTACAAGTATGCAGTGGAGTTAGGAGCAAAATAAGAATGCTTGTCGAGAACAAGACATGCTCTCCACTGAGTGCCTTTCTATTTGGTGTATGTTGCAGCAATATTAACCTACTATGCAGCTTTACTTCTCCCTCTTTCTTTTAATGATGATGTACAGTTGAACACAGGAGTCCCTGGCACACCTTGCTCCGAAGAAGCACTGTCACACCCTTACTGCTCTGCGAGTAACCAAACATAATGCAGATATAGATGGCAGAGGTTGCGATCAGGGCTAAACACAGGAAATCACCGTGTAGTAAAGGTGTGGCTGGGTGCTGCTTTTCAGAGATAGGTGTACCAGGAATTCATGTGTCCAACTGCACCTCAGAGCTGTGTTTCATGGTAGTTTAATGTTTTTGTTTTTTTTTATTCATCATGGGGTATCTTCAGGATATATGAGGCATGGAGATTTTGCAGCCCTGAATTTACCAATAGCTGCTCCTCTTCTATTTTTACAATATTCTCGAGTATGATAACCTTTGATATCAAATCTACATTTACATATTCAATCGTCAAACATGTAATATACTTATAAAAAGGGAACTGCTTTATTACATTGCCGATTTAGTCTCTTGCACTTGTAAAGCTGCATTGGGTACTTCTGATCTTATCTGAAGTATAACTTTTACATTTGAAATACTGCCTTCCGTGTTTGACGCTGTGGATAAGAAAAAGTTAATTTATCTGTCGATTTATCATTTGTACCTTCACCTTAAGTTTTTCTCTCGTAAATCAACTTTCTCCCAGTTGCATAGGTTTATTTTTCTGGCCGCTTGTTTGTTGAGGTGAAATCTCTCTCCTTATAAGGTGAGCTTATACTACAGCAAAACATGTAAACTCGTGTCAGTGCTAGGATCACGTGCTTTTGACATGCATTGAAAACAAGTTAAAGATTGATTGTGTAGACCGAACATTTAAAAAAAAAATGTTGCATAGGAGTATGAAAAACTAGTGGGATCCACCAGTAAGTCGTTGGCGTTTAGTAATTTGAGGTTGGAGAAGGTTATGTGGCTATTACCTTAAATGCTGCTGATTTTTACCTTAGATTACCTTCTCAAACGTTTCCAATTTCCTTAAATTTGAAGCTAATTTAACCGAAATTACCTTAAAAATATCATTACCTTAGATATTACCTGGAAACCATGCAAATTACCTCAAACTAAGGTAATTATCTTAAAAGCTTAAACCCTGCTCAGAGGTGTAGTCCAGTGAATTGCTCGTCAGGTTTTTAATAGTTTGCAAGTATGTCGATACCAACTTGAAGCTGATAAAAATGTTGTCGCAGGACTGAGTGAGATTATTCCAAAAGCGTGAGTGGCGAGGCTGAGCATGTATCAAGTCCTGTGTGCTGATTTACATGTCGAAGACTGAATCTTGTATGCTTTGGTTATTGCAATGAGACTTAAAATATTGTTAAAGACCTGCCAATGAATGGTTCTTTGCTGTCGCAAAAATAATCAAGTCTTTACAATAATGTTTTGATGTAGTGGAGGCGGCCGTGTAGTGTAGTCTATCATGTCATTCTTTACTTTTTACATTACGTTGGAGGTCAACATAACAAGATCATCCATATATTTGCTACTCATAATAGCTGTTCTCTTTCTTCCCTCTGTGGGTAAGTTAACAGGTCGCTTCTTCTTGCTGTTTCTTGGCTCTTTTTGAAGATCTAAAATGCTCTTTTTTTCCCGTCATCCTTCATTTGCCCGAGTTTTTTCATGTATAAATTTTTGGTACTACTGTTAAATGGCCTTGAACACAGGTAAAATATACAGTTCGTACATAAATAGTATTTACCTAACCAATAATCTCATAATACCATTAATGTTTATAAGTACTAAGTTAATAGAACGAATTTTTTTTTATCTACTAGAAACGAAATCGCTTCCATTCAACATTGTATAAATACAGATGATATTGAATAATTTTACTATTTATCACATAAAGATTCACTTTGTCACCTCACGATGTATTTATAGTCATGTTATGATTTAGAAATAATGTTTTAGCTTGGTGTATCTATCTAT
>NC_090745.1:95938568-95943568 GCF_036898095.1 Palaemon carinicauda
TGACTTCTGTTTTAAGATGACATGCTTCAAGCATTGGATGTTCTTTGAACTCAATTTTGAGATGACATGCTTCAAGCATTGGATGTTCTTTGAACTCAATTTTGAGATGACATGCTTGAAGCATTGGATGTTCTCTGACCTCAGTTTTGAGGTGCCATATTACAAGGATTGGATGTTCTTTGATCTCTGTTTTGAGGTGTCATACTTCAAGCATTGGATGTTCTCTGACCTCAGTTTTGAGGTGCCATACTGACAAGCATGGGATATTCTTTGACTTCTGTTTTAAGATGACATGCTTCAAGCATTGGATGTTCTTTGAACTCAATTTTGAGATGACATGCTTCAAGCATTGGATGTTCTTTGAACTCAATTTTGAGATGACATGCTTGAAGCATTGGATGTTCTCTGACCTCAGTTTTGAGGTGCCATATTTCAAGGATTGGATGTTCTTTGATCTCTGTTTTGAGGTGTCATACATCAAGCATTGGATGTTCTCTGACCTCAGTTTTGAGGTGCCATACTGACAAGCATGGGATATTCTTTGACTTCTGTTTTAAGATGACATGCTTCAAGCATTGGATGTTCTTTGAACTCAATTTTGAGATGACATGCTTCAAGCATTGGATGTTCTTTGAACTCAATTTTGAGATGACATGCTTGAAGCATTGGATGTTCTCTGACCTCAGTTTTGAGGTGCCATATTTCAAGGATTGGATGTTCGTTGATTTCTGTTTTGAGGTGTCATACTTCAAGCATTGGATGTTCTCTGACCTCAGTTTTGAGGTGCCATACTGACAAGCATGGGATATTCTTTGACTTCTGTTTTAAGATGACATGCTTCAAGCATTGGATGTTCTTTGAACTCAATTTTGAGATGACATGCTTCAAGCATTGGATGTTCTTTGAACTCAATTTTGAGATGACATGCTTGAAGCATTGGATGTTCTCTGACCTCAGTTTTGAGGTGCCATATTTCAAGGATTGGATGTTCTTTGATCTCTGTTTTGAGGTGTCATACTTCAAGCATTGGATGTTCTCTGACCTCAGTTTTGAGGTGCCATACTGACAAGCATGGGATATTCTTTGACTTCTGTTTTAAGATGACATGCTTCAAGCATTGGATGTTCTTTGAACTCAATTTTGAGATGACATGCTTCAAGCATTGGATGTTCTTTGAACTCAATTTTGAGATGACATGCTTGAAGCATTGGATGTTCTTTGAACTCAATTTTGAGATGACATGCTTGAAGCATTGGATGTTCTCTGACCTCAGTTTTGAGGTGCTATATTACAAGTATTGGATGTTCTTTGACCTTAGTTTAGAGGTGCCATATTTCAAGGATTGGATGTTCTTTGATCTCTGTTTTGAGGTGTCATACTTCAAGCATTAGATGTTCTCTGACCTCAGTTTTGAGGTGCCATACTGACAAGCATGGGATATTCTTTGACTTCTGTTTTAAGATGCCATACTTCAAGCATTGGATGTTCTTTGACCTCTGTTTTTGAGGTGCCATATTTCATGCATTGGATGTTCTCTGATCTTAGTTTTGAGGTAACATACTTCAAGCATTGGATGTTCTTTGACCTTAGTTTTGAGGTGCCATACTTCAAGCATTGGATGTTCTTTGATATCTGTTTTGAGGTGCCATACTTCAAGCATTGGATGTTCTTTGATATCTGTTTTGAGGTGCCATACTTCAAGCATTGGAAGTTATCTGGCCTCAGTTTTGAGGTGCCATACTTCAAGCATTGGATGTTCTTTGAACTCAATTTTGAGATGACATGCTTCAAGCATTGGATGTTATCTGGTCTCAGTTTTGAGGTGCCATACTTCAAGCATTGGATGTTCTTTAACCTCGGTTTTGAGGTGCCATACTTCAAGCATTGAATGATCTATGATCTCTGTTTTGAGGTGTCATACTTCAAGCATTGGATGTTCTCTGACCTCAGTTTTGAGGTGCCATACTGACAAGCATGGGATATTCTTTGACCTCTGTTTTAAGATGCCATACTTCAAGCATTGGATGTTCTTTAACCTCGGTTTTGAGGTACCGTACTTCAAGCATTGGATGTTCTTTAACCTCGGTTTTGAGGTACCGTACTTCAAGCATTGGATGTTCTTTGATCTTAGTTTTGAGGTAACATACTTCAAGCATTGGATGTTCTTTGACCTTAGTTTTGAGGTGCCATACTTCATGCATTGGATGTTCTCTGATCTTAGTTTTGAGGTGCCATACTTCAAGCATTGGATGTTCTTTGAACTCAATTTTGAGATGACATGCTTCAAGCATTGGATGTTATCCGGCCTCAGTTTTGAGGTGCCATACTTCAAGCATTGGATGTTCTTTAACCTCGGTTTTGAGGTGCCATACTTCAAGCATTGAATGATCTTTGTTCTCTGTTTGAGGTGCCATACTTCAAGCATTGGATGATCTTTGACCTCAGTTTTGAGGTGCCATACTTCAAGCATTGGATGTTATCTGGCCTCAGTTTTGAGGTGCCATACTTCAAGCATTGGATGATCTTTGACCTCAGTTTTGAGGTGCCATACTTCAAGCATTGGATGTTCTTTGATCTCTGTTTTGAGGTGTCATACTTCAAGCATTGGATGTTCTTTGACCTCAGTTTTGAGGTGCCATACTGACAAGCATGGGATATTCCTTGACCTCTGTTTTAAGATGCCATACTTCAAGCATTGGATGTTCTTTGACCTCTGTTTTTGAGGTGCCATACTTCATGCATTGGATATTCTCTGATCTTAGTTTTGAGGTAACATACTTCAAGCATTGGATGTTCTTTGACCTTAGTTTTGAGGTGCCATACTTCAAGCATTGGATGTTCTTTGATATCTGTTTTGAGGTGCCAAACTTCAAGCATTGGATGTTATCTGGCCTCAGTTTTGAGGTACCATACTTCAAGCATTGGATGTTCTTTGATATCTGTTTTGAGGTGCCATACTTCAAGCATTGGATGTTCTTTAACCTCGGTTTTGAGGTGCCATACTTCAAGCATTGAATGATCTTTGTTCTCTGTTTGAGGAGCCATACTTCAAGCATTGGATGATCTTTGACCTCTGTTTTGAGGTGCCATACTTCAAGCATTGGATGTTCTTTGATATCTGTTTTGAGGTGCCATACTTCAAGCATTGGATGTTATCTGGCCTCAGTTTTGAGGTGCCATACTTCAAGCATTGGATGTTCTTTGACCTCTGGTTTTGAGGTGCCATACTTCAAGCATTGAATGATCTTTGACCTCTGTTTGAGGTGCCATACTTCAAGCATTGGATGACCTTTGACTTCAGTCTTGAGGTGCCATACTGACAAGCATGGGATATTCTTTGACCTCTGTTTTAAGATGCCATACTTCAAGCATTGGATGTTCTCTGACCTCTGTTTTTGAGGTGCCATACTCCATGCATTGGATATTCTCTGATCTTAGTTTTGAGGTAACATACTTCAAACATTGGATGTTATCTGGCCTCAGTTTTGAGGTGCCATACTTCAAGCATTGGATGTTCTTTGATATCTGTTTTGAGGTGCCATACTTCAAGCATTGGATGTTATCTGGCCTCAGTTTTGAGATGCCATCCTTCAAGCATTGGATGTTCTTTGATATCTGTTTTGAGGTGCCATACTTCAAGCATTGGATGTTATCTGGCCTCAGTTTTGAGGTGCCATACTTCAAGCATTGGATGTTCTTTGATATCTGTTTTGAGGTGCCATACTTCAAGCATTGGATGTTATCTGGCCTCAGTTTTGAGGTGCCATACTTTAAGCATTGGATGTTCTTTAACCTCGGTTTTGAGGTGCCATACTTCAAGCATTGGATGATCTTTGACCTCAGTTTTGAGGTGGCATACTTCAGGCATTGGATGTTCTTTGATATCTGTTTTGAGGTGCCATATTTCAAGCATTGGATGTTATCTGGCCTCAGTTTTGAGGTGCCATACTTCAGGCATTGGATGTTCTTTGATCTCTGTTTTGAGGTGTCATACTTCAAGCATTGGATGTTCTTTGATATCTGTTGTGAGGTGCCATATTTCAAGCATTGGATGTTATCTGGCCTCAGTTTTGAGGTGCCATACTTCAAGCATTGGATGTTCTTTGACCTTAGTTTTGAGGTGCCATACTTCAAGCATTGGATGTTCTTTGATATCTGTTTTGAGGTGCCAAACTTGAAGCATTGGATGTTATCTGGCCTCAGTTTTGAGGTGCCATACTTCAAGCATTGGGTGTTCCTTGATATCTGTTTTGAGGTGCCATATTTCAAGCGTTGGATGTTATCTGGCCTCAGTTTTGAGGTGCCATACTTCAAGCATTGGATGTTCTTTGATCTCTGTTTTGATGTGTCATACTTCAAGCATTGGATGTTCTTTGATATCTGTTTTGAGGTGCCATATTTCGAGCATTGGATGTTATCTGGCCTCAGTTTTGAGGTGCCATACTTCAAGCATTGGACGGTCTTTGATATCTTTTTTGAGGTGCCATATTTCGAGCATTGGATGTTATCTGGCCTCAGTTTTGAGGTGCCATACTTCAAGCATTGGACGTTCTTTGATATCTGTTTTGAGGTGCCATATTTCAAGCATTGGATGTTATCTGGCCTCAGTTTTGAGGTGCCATACTTCAAGCATTGGATGTTCTTTGATATCTGTTTTGAGGTGCCATACTTCAAGCATTGGATGTTATCTGGCTTCAGTTTTGAGGTGCCATACTTCAAGCATTGGATGTTCTTTGATCTCTGTTTTGAGGTGTCATACTTCAAGCATTGGATATTCTCTGACCTCAGTTTTGAGGTGCCATACTGACAAGCATGGGATATTCTTTGACCTCTGTTTTAAGATGCCATGCTTCAAGTATTGGATGTTCTTTGACCTCTGTTTTTGAGGTGCCATACTTCATGCATTGGATGTTCTCTGATCTTAGTTTTGAGGTGCCATACTTCAAGCATTGGATGTTCTTTGATATCTGTTTTGAGGTGCCAAACTTCAAGCATTGGAT
>NC_090745.1:95953568-95956068 GCF_036898095.1 Palaemon carinicauda
GGTAATGGCTGCTGATGATTATGGAGGGTAGACCTATTGGCTGTATCAAACACCCCCATCCCTAGCTCTCAAGAAGGGTGAGGTTGCAGACATTACTAGAAACTATCGAGCGTGAGTGGGTTTCGAATTGTGTCCAACAGATTGCCAGACAGGGACGTTAACAATAGGCTACCAATTTTATTCTGCCAAGATGTTGGCCGTTATAATAAAATAATTCCAAGCGATATCCTTTCTCAGAAGCAATAGCAATGGTACTTTGATACTATTGCCTCAAGATTTCCCTATGGTTAATTTCTCTTATCTTTGCAATAAGGAACTTCAATTAGTGCGCAGTATTCGTTTAGCACAGCCGCAGTACTAAGATGACAATACTGAACTGTAGCAAGAATTTTTCATCCCATTCGCTTAGGATAAGTAGAGCAGTGTTTGACGCTTATGAATGGCAGAGGCAAGGGACAGTGACATTGCCCTATAGAGTAGGACAATGCCCTAGAGACTGATCATGTATTTATATGATTAGCACCTAAGGCCCCCATCTCCACCCAAGCTAGGACCAAGGAGGGCCAGGCAGATAAACCTGTAGGCTTCCCCATAACCCCCATCCTTATCTCACAAGGATGGTGAGGTTGTAGCGACCAAAGAAACTAACAAGTTTGAGCAGGACTCGAACCCCAGACTGGAGTTCACCAGTTAGGGACGTTACCACATCGGCCATCACGACGAGCTCTTTTATGTTGACTTGAAATGCAATGTTACTTTGAGTAAAATATACTTCATAGCTCCATACTCTTTCGCCGCTTAAATTGTCCGTTTGTAACAAAAATAAGCAAATATATGTGTAGGCCTTCGTCACCGGCCAAGTAATTATATTTTGGAAAGGATAGAAATGTAAATTTTGAGGCAGGGGAGCATATGGCTCTCTCTCTCTCTCTCTCTCTCTCTCTCTCTCTCTCTCTCTCTCTCTCTCTCTCTCTCTCTCTCTCTCTTATAAAGAATATCTCGGGTAGCCTTAGTGGGAGTTTACAGTCTCCTTTCTACCAACATGTTTTCACGATATTAATCGCTTACGCCGGTACTAAAGTAGTTTGTTTTCATGTTCGTTTGTTAGTTGCCATACCCTTCCTCATTCACCTTAGCCTTTTTTTTCTTTTCAATTTTACTCGTACAATGAGTAAACATTTCCAAACATGTGACATTATAATGCAAAGCATGCAGTTAGTGGCTGGAAACAACTATTCAAATTAATTTTCTCCATCAATTTACCAATTGATTTTTATCAGAATTTATTTCGAATGAATTTTTAGCTAATTATCCAAGGTGTATCAAAGTTTGCGTGATAATTATGAGAAGTATGTCTACGTATGATTGAAAACAATTTGCATTCAAAGCACACCCATTTTTTTTTTTTTAGTGCTTGCGTCCTTGCATCTTGCCAAGTAACCATGATAAGAAGTATTAGGGCAGTTAGCCCGTCACTACTAATAGTATTGATACAAATGTCTATGATAATATCATTTAATAATCATCATAAATTTTATAAGCCCAATTTGGTATTAGGGCAATTGGGTTTCGGAGAATTCGATACCAGGCATGTTTTATTCTTGCGCAATGTCTACAGGTATGTACATTTTGTCCTAAAAGGAACAAATCAAACGACATATTTGTTCCTGGATACGTACAGTATTTGAAAATGCGTTATGCGTCGATTTTTCTAAGTCCATTACCATATGTTCTTGTCCCTCATTATTTACTAAGTCTTTCACCTTTTGGAAAAGTCGGTCATATGCGTTTTGGGACGTATCAAGTAATAGGGCAAACAATCTTTGAACACCGAAGTTCTTAATTTGAATGTGCAAAACATTATTAAGTCAGTATAATCGTGCGACTCTTGAAGGTACACTGTTAAAAACTTGCCGTAAAAAACGGCAAAAATCCAGGGATAAATGTTGCCAGGCATTTACCGTTTTGAAAACTGATATATTGACGTAAAGGAGTGATGATACGGTCACCAATTTGTATAAGGTGAAATTATGATCGCCTGTGTTTTACTGAAATACGGCTGAGATAAGTATATTTTTACAGAGAATTTCCGATTAAAATTACTGTTAATTTTAACAGTGTACCATCTCAGACCCAATTCGCACTCAAATCTAGAAGAGCATCATCAGTCGCAGGTATCAAAATGCGCATTAACGCCATCTCTGCCACTGTCATTATAAAAACGTAGATCCAGTTTCGAGGCTGAAAACTTCTTGTGGTATTAAAAAGCTAACATTTGTTTGCAGAATCATTGGATAATTAGCTTGAACACTTTTCCATCATCCAAAATTTTCGACTAATATAATGAAGTTTTTGTCACATCCCCCAGTGCACACTAATTTGATTTTCCTATATTGTTAGTTATAATTGAACAAGGTGTTCGAGCTGCGATTACCTTTTCCATAAAAGTTGCAATAGCAACTTATGCCGTCACTTCGGCTGCTGTCATGCTATGATTATG
>NC_090745.1:95961068-95963568 GCF_036898095.1 Palaemon carinicauda
TTTCACGCAATGGTAGAATATATTTATTCACTGCAATAGAATGAAATAAATCTGAAATATTTTTCGCAGTATAAAAACAGTAGTTCATTTAAAAGTGTTTTGTTCTCAATACGGGAATTTGGACGTTTAAAGGCATACGGAATTGAGAGAGAGAGAGAGAGAGAGAGAGAGAGAGAGAGAGAGAGAGAGAGAGAGGAGAGAGAGAGAGACTAAGTTTATGAGACTTAGAGTTGCCTGATATGCAGGTAAGTGTAAAAGGAAGGGCGAGGGGGGAGGGGGGGGAGGAGGAGAGTAGTAGCAGAGGGGGGGGGGGGGGATGGCGGCTTCGCCTTTTCGAAAGTTAACGACTTCTAGCGACACAAACTCAACTTGGTCCGTTAAATCTATCACCGCGATATTAATCCACTGATTATATTGTCTTAATTTAAAAACGAAATAAGTAACGACAGTAATGTTGATTAAAACAACTTCAACTTGACTTCATAACAATAATAAATTCATATCTAAAGTTAGAAAAGTTTTATGAACTTTCAACCGCACCGGAACTTTTAGTCATTGGCTTTTCATAGTGCTCAACTTTACCCATTGTTAAAACTCCTTTCCGTTATGTGTACAATGTACTATGAATATAAAAAATGCATTACTTTTGGGCTCATAAATCGCTTCGAAGTGTGATACAGTTGGCTCCACGAATTTCTGTAGGCTACTTGTGGTATAAACTACTTGTTTCTAAATTCAGTGAAATGCATATTGATTTATATATGTGTATATATACATACATATATATATATATTATATATATATATATATATATATATATATATATATATATATATATAAATGTGTGCGTATGTATATATATATATATATATATATATATATATATATATATATATATATATATATATATATATATATATATATATATATAATGTATGTATGTATGTATGTATGTATGTATGTGTGTGTGTTACGGAATCAACCTTGCTAAGGTATTCGATAAACTTACATTTTCTTCCACATAAATAAATTATCTGTAACTTTGTGCAGTTACTAAATGTCTCCTTGGCTTTCTGTAAAGCGTGCTGAATTTACCCATACTTTTTTTTTTTGACGTTTACGTTTATTACAAGAAAATAGTTATGGTAAGCTGATGTTTTTTTCCTACTGCCCGGTAGCCAACGCGATTTGAAAGTTGATACTGTCCCGTAAGTTCAGACTAGACGACGAAAAGTTCTAAAGTCATTGAATTGCCATTCGACCTGACAATTTTGTAAACTGCAGCTCAAGGCGGTCTCTTCTGCTGCTTCTGGTTATCTACAGGTTTCTCTTAAGAGAAAGAGCCAGTGCTGGCTTTAAACCAGCATGATTTCTTCATCTCTTGAACTTTTCCCCAGAGATGATTAGGGGCCACTACTTTAGTACACTAAAAACTTTTAAGAGATAGTAAAATAATTATGTCATGCAGAGCCTATGCTGCAAATAAAATTTTATAGGCCTGTCAAAGAGCAGCAGAAACACTTCAACGCATAGCTAATAGAGCATGTAAAGTGGATTAGGCTGAAGAAATTATCGGAAATTTACAATTATCCTATAATTTATACGAAACTAGCAAGTTAGATTTGACCTGATGCATATTGACAGAAGCAGGCGCAATCCGAAGCAATATCTGGATGTGGAATGAAACGTGTTTATCAAGTTGTTTTGTTCATGTTTTTATTTAAAAAGTTGAATGAAATTCTTTACAATCACAATATTTACAGTATGATTACAGTCAATAACATTTTTATATAAACATAAGGCATCAAAATTAACAATTTACAAAATTACACATCTTGATTTTGATTTTTAGTTACTCAAAAACAATAATTTATATAGTTTTTTGTGAACATCCTATTCATTCTTTCTTTATAGATATTTTTTTAAAAACCACCGAAGATGTTTTAATGTGTATACTGTCAGAGCTGTATCATATTGGAGGATTCTGCTGTAGTTGACGATGTGGCCTGCATTTTGGTACAGATTGACGAGTTTTTTTCAACCGTGTTGATTGATATAGAGTAAGACCTAATCCAACATATTGCGCTGGAGCTTTTTGTACCCACATATGGTATACAGACACCATAGGTTCCCCAATGGTACAGGGCCTTGCCATTTTGATAGCATCAGCTTCATCAGTAGGTGGACAACTTTCTTGATCTATTTAATTCTATCCACCAAGGAAAATATTAACAAATGATGGAATACACGCAATTTTTTTTTTTTTTTTTTTTTTTTTTTTTTTTTTTTTTTATCAACATCTTTTAAAGAAGAGTGTGACATTGTCAATTTTAAGTTTTAGAGCCACGTAGCCTCATTTGCGATCATTTTTGCCTCTCGAGGACTCATGACAGATTACAAGTAAGCACTCCGATTCATTAAATCTGCTCTGATTCGTCAGTTCAGTCTGCCTGCAAATTGTCCATTCGATTTTCGCCCATTCTCGGTAAAATTATATCTC
>NC_090745.1:95973568-95996478 GCF_036898095.1 Palaemon carinicauda
TGCTGCATAAAATGTTCCTAATAAAGACCATACTTTGCAATCAGATCTTCCCAGACAGTGCAATCCTGCATGTAGTACTAGGTTTGCAGTTAATTCTAACTGCCTTGCCTTCATCATAAGGCTCAATACTATACAGTATTCTTGAAGTTTTACTTCAGCTGTGACCAGATTGTAGAATGATATTCCTGATCTGGCTGTGGAATCTGTGGAATTTCAGAAGTTTAAATGTCTGACATACTTTACGTTGTTACTGATCTTAGAATATCTTATATTTATTCATTGCTTATAAATTATATAGTTTATTTGTTATTATCTTTCCTCACTAGGCTACTTTCGATGTTGAAGCCTTAGGTTTTGTAGCATTTATTTATTTATTTATTTTATTTTGACGGCTGCTTTTCCGGTCCCATACAGCAGGGGAACCTCACTCTCTACAGGACCTTCACTGTCATTATATCCTGTTCGTTCAGATTATTTAACGTTTCATATCACGTATTGTACATTTACTGTTAAATCGTCACTGTCAAAAGACTCATGAAATAAGGAGGTCGTCAGTTTCCTCTTGAAAGCCTTAATGTCTTCAATCATTCGAATGTTTCGTGGGAGCTTATTATATAGGCTCGGGGCCGCATATTTAAAGGCTCGTGGGCCTACAGTAGATATATATCTAGGTCCCAATAGTTTGAAACCATCAGTAATTATTCTTGTGTCAACACAATTAGTTGGCTGCGCAATATGTAGCAATTCTCTTAAGTATTTTGGACGACTGGCTCTGATAACTTGGTAGGTTATTGTACATATTTTAAATTCAATTCTCTCTTTAATCGGCAGCCAGTGTAAATCGATTAGTATAGGGGTGATCCTTTCTAAAGGTGGGACACCTTTTATCAGTTTTTCTACTCGGTTATTATGTTTTGTAATTTCTTGAATTGTACTTTTGGTAAATTGTAATAGATGGAGTTGCAGTAGTCAATCCTGGTAATAACAGTTTATCACAAGTTTCTTTACAGAATTTTCACCCAGGTACTTTTTAATAAAAGCAATATTTCTTAGATGATATCCAGCAGTTTTTACTACATTATTTATTTGTGTATTGAGAGACAAGTTACAGTCAAGAAATACACCTAGATCACGAACTTTACTAGATATCGGCACCGAGTCATTAATGTTGATTTGAATATTACCCAAGCTTCTCACGGTGATTCTCTTGCCCACCACCATGAATTCAGTTTTGTTTTCATTTAATTTTAGTTGTTTAATTGTCATCCATTCTCTAACACTATCAAGGATTCTGTTTAGAGTTTCAGTAGTGTCATCTATATCATTTACGAAGAAGTAAAATTGTGTGTCATCCGCAAATAGTTTGAACTTCACTCCATGCCTTTGTAGTATTTTCGATAGACCAATAGAATAGATGCAGAATAAGATCGGGCCAAGTACACTCCCCTCGGGTACCCCTCTATTTAAAGGTTCATATGATGAATAAGAGTTTTCAATTTGTACACAGTAATCTCTAATAACCTAGTAGTCTTTTAGGTATTCGAAAGCTTGATCTACAACGCCGATGCACCGTAGATCATTTTCCAACCGGAGGTGTACCTTTTAATAATAATAATAATAATAATAATAATAATATCCTTGCATAGTTACTATTTATAACCTACTCTTCACCCGTTTTTGTCAACTTCTTTCCTAGGTGTGACAATTAGCAAATTTCCACGGGAAATATCGTCTTCGGTCCTTAATTGTCAATCTGTTCAGCAAGAAAATCTCTCTCTCTCTCTCTCTCTCTCTCTCTCTCTCTCTCTCTCTCTCTCTCTCTCCTCTCTCTCTCTCTCTCTCGTGTTTCTAGAAAGACTTTTTTAGCTACAATCAAATATTGTGTTGTTTTCTGTCATAAAAATATTCGAAACCGGAGTTGTTTTACTGGTTTCTATTTTTAGACGATTCATTTTACACATTTGTGTGAGATTATCAATACTAACCTATTTGCATGTTTGGATAAACGAATATCCGTGCCAAAAGGAAGTATTTTAGACATATATATGTTCTTATTCGGAGACTTATAGAAGTTATGTTCTTATTCGGAGACTTATAGAAGTTACATCCATTTTTTGTAAAACTGGATCTTTAACTGTAAATTCATATCAAAGTGAAAACTTCCTACGAAACTGAATGGTCTCCCGTGCCCGGGTGCTGGACCCGTATGAATAAAATTTCTTGGATCAAGTAAATAAATCAATTCTTCTTCTTCTTCTTTTTCTTCTTCTTCTTCTTCTTCTTATTATTATTATTATCATCATTGCAGGATATATATTCTGCCTGGTGGATGAAACTAATTTTAAGGGATCTTAATTTCTAATATCAGGAAAAGTTTAATAGCAGGACTAAAGATTGCCGATAAATTTTGATGTCTGATATATTTCGACGAGAGGAAAAACGACGTCTTTTAAATCAATTCATAAATTCATCATTAGTTTCCTTGTAATCTCCAAAATTGGTTTTGAAAATCAAAATTCATTTTTTAATTATAATTTGTTACTCTCTCTGAGGAAAATCTTGACAATTAGAAGTGACGTCAACAACTCCGTAATTAGATGCTCTAACTCTGGCGTCATTAGACTTGCTTCTTATCTCTGCATGACGTCCTAATATAAATTTCTAAAAGGCCCTTAAAAAGATCTCCCCGTATTTGCTCCTCATTGAAGTTCGGGGATTAAATCCGGCCCGAAAGCCCCTCGGATTTTATAATCCCTCATTATCACTCTTTATTGGTGTGGTTGAGGGCAGCAGCAGAAGTGTGGAGCACATGCGAATGCTCCGCCTCGAAGGAGTGCGGGTACTCTTGAATGGAACAAGTACCTGCTCCCTGCGGAGGCAGCCATGGAGGATTTTGCAACTGATCCTCTGAGGGGCCCTGGAGCAAGCCACCCCTTGGAGGCCCTTGGAGTCTGAAACCCCATCTGCAGCATGTCCCTCTACCTCCTCCCCGCCCCCTTCTAATGGGAGAAGTGTGTCCATAGACAGAAACCTCTCCTGCAGGAGCCCAACACCTGTCAGGCTCCGTGACTTTGATGCGGGCGCCGTTGCATTGTGCGGCAAGATGTGGTTCCTACGGAGCAGGTTGACTCGTGCGGGTCCTTTGTCGCGCATCGCTTTGCAAATTGAAAATATCTTTATGCAACGAGTGACGTCAACAGAAGACTTTCCGACCCCCGATGGATCTTAAGGGACTGGAGTGGGTTATTGGCTCACTTTCATATACCGCCCCTGACTTTAGTCCAACGGTTATTCATTATAATATTGATAATTAAATTATGCTATCATGGAGTTCTCAAGCTATCGGAAGCGCTAATGATATGCTAATACATATATAAACGCGAAATATCTTATCTAATTAAATATCCGGTCAGTTACTTAGCCAAACCCCCAAAATGAATAATGAAGTAATTTTCCCCCAGATAAGAGTCTCCTCTCAATCTCGTCCCTCCCTCCCCCTCTCTTTAGCGCCAGAGACAACGCTCTAAGTAGCGGAAGTGGGAAGATAATCCCTGGGCCATTTTACACATATTATAGTTTTCAAATGCCAATTACTGGGGCATGAATTTCACGAGTGTGCTAGAGTGACCCTTGACGGCGTGTGGTTAAAAGGGATGACTTTATTAGAACGGGTCACCCTCCCTCGGTCATCTCCCGGTTCTCCCTATGGGTCTACCCCCTGGCTCTGGCTTTCTGTCTTTCGTCACTATCGTTCCCTTCCGCCTCCTACCGCTGTCCATGTTTTGAGTGTTAGTCGGTTTTCCTTCGCTGTTTGGTTAATGTCTGGCAGATGTTTTTCTATCTACGTACTTCGCTTTCTATTTTGCTCTTGGTAAAATATACATTTTGCACTTGAACGTGATATGTATATCTATATATTATAGAGTTCATAGACTGTTGTTGAAGAATCGTTGTACTAGTCATAATGAGGTAGTTTGGCTAAGGGTCCGTATAATTCTATATTATTTGTCTGTTTTAATTAACCATCACTTCTATTGATGGCAGAGGAATTAAAACTAAATCAGAAAAAACCCTATTGCAGCCATTAATTTGGTATTAATGATGAGCGTAATTGGTAATCTTGACTGCCTTAAATGCGTGTAATTTCCATGTAATTTCCAGCTCGCTGGTTGCACTCTTTAGTATGCTTACAGTACTACCAAAAGTCGGACGTCATAGAAACAGGCATTTTGGCAATTGGGTCTACGAATCCAAGTTCATTTTGGTAGTCAGTCACACGAAAATAAATTCATATTGACAATAAGCTCTCTGAATCTTGAACCATTTTTCCTTTCGTTCCATGAATATTAATTCCTTTTTGCAATCATCTCTTTGAGCCTTAGAATACTCTTATCAATTAGCCATATGGCTTGTTTTACTTACAGGCACCCGAAACGATGATGGAAGGAATGAAAAGAAACCGTTTCTGCCGAATAATAAGACCATAGGATCAATCCCATGTTAGTGCCTGTGTTGTATTTGTTTCTCGAATCATTCATTCCTTAGTTATTTCCAAAATAATAGTTGAAGAACTCATCATCTTTGTCAAAATATTGAATTTTTATAACTACAGTCCTTTTACGTACAGTATTTGAAGTTTTAATGAGTAAATCGCGTAGAAAGCATTACGTTATTTCCCCCCCCCCCCCCAAAAGGGAGGCATCTTAACAACCTCTTATCATCTCCATTGCCATAAAGATAACATATTTTTTCTTCATGAAACCATAAGATTATCCCTGATTGTAGATAACAAAAGGGAGGAAGAAATTCATAATGAAAATCAATTTTGATGATTATAACAAAAATATAAATGTTTTGGTTTTTATCGGCATTTTAATACCGAAATAGGAATGTTCGAATCGATGTCTATACCCATGGATACTCGCCATTTCTACTTTGATAGATGGATGAGTATGAAGCCTTCTGATCCTAAGGTGATGGAGTCTAGTTTTTAACCTCAGAGTGTTATTTAAACCATTTCACATATCAGTTGTAGAAGAAGTTATACTAACTAGAGGGGCACTCAATCGAGCGCAGACCTCCACCTCGGCACCTTATTTCTCGGCCTTTTGCTTGACCTTGACCTTCGCATGTATTATTTGGTGGGGATTTTCATACAATCGAATATGAACCAAGTTTGAAGTCTCTGTTACAACGATGAACAAACTTATGGTGGTTGCGTAAATTGTTCATTTTACTGGGCCGTGACCTTGACCTTCCAAAATTTGATTTTCAGCTTTTTACATAAGTTAATCCCTGCAAGTTTCATTACTCTACAATTGAAATTGTGGCCAGGAAGCTATTCACAAACAAATACACATACAGGGGCGGAAATATTACCTTCACCAAATTTCGTTGGCGAAGGTAATAAAACTACATTAAGCTGGCCTAATGCAAGCACAGGCCCACGTAATTTCGTCTGGATTTCTTGAAACAGCGAGCATTTGGTAATTTTTGCAACTCTGAGACTCGCTGATAAATACTTTTTCAGTCTCCTATAGTATAGAATTAAGTCTTTTTTTTATGAAAGCTTAATTGAATCTATTGGGCATTCAGAATCCTTCAAAATTGACCTGGTGGCAAAATGCATTATTTAGAAGATTGAATCTGCTGATAGAATTCACTATTCATTTTAGAATCTCAAGATTTAGGTTTCATCCCAATTATCAAGACAATACATGAAATTCAATATTTCTCTCTCTCTCTCTCTCTCTCTCTCTCTCTCTCTCTCTCTCTCTCTCTCTCTCTCTCTCTCTCTCCCGATAGATAGACCTCGTCTCCTCAATAGTTATATTACGGTTTTGCCATTGTTATCTACACCTCTAGGAAACCAAGCTAGCCACATCTATACACTATCTAAGGAAGTCTGCATGTCTTTGATTGCCATTTTAGGTCTCTACTCCAAGTTTTGGAACTTAATCGTGTATCCCATTTCGTTTAATCTTGAAACATTCCGATCATCAATTCAGTCGTCTCCATTGAGATTAAGCCCCACCCATTTCTACTTCCATATTATTCATTGGGTTTGGTTTTGGGTTTGGTAAGGGAATAAGCATTCTGGTTCATCTGAGCTTTTTAATAAAAAGTGTGATCGAGTTCAATACTAGAGTTGTACCGTATAAGCGGATGCCAAATAAAGTAGGTTGGTTGGTATTGAACCTTAGATTGCCTTAGGAGAATAGTGGATAGTTGGTATTAAGCCTTAGATTGCCTTAGGAGAATGGTGGATAGTTGGTATTGAACCTTGGATTGTCTCAGAAGAATGGTGGATAGTTTATAATGAACCTTAGATTGCCTTAGAAGAATGATGGATAGTTTGTATTGAACCTTAGATTGCCTTAGAAGAATGGTGGATACTTGGTATTGAAGCTTAGATTGCCTTAGAACAATAGTGGATAGTTGGTATTGAACCTTAGATTGCCCTAGAAGAATAGTGGATAGACATAAATAGGGGGATAACAAGTGGTATTGGCATTGATAACTTTTCTGTTTAAAATGTTTAAGTGACAGTATTTTCTATTCAGTAGCTGAGGTCCCTTAATATTTAAGTTACATCTTCAAACCTTCTCTCTTCTCCAGATATTAAGGATAAACTCTTCTAAATTTTGAATGAGGCCATGGTAAGTTTATTTCGACGAATAAAGTGACAAATAGCGATGTATTATTTTACCGAGATTTTCGTTTTTGTCAATCTCTAAGAACGGTTAATTACGATAAGTTTTGAAAGATATAATGTACGTGTTTTCTCATCCTACTACAAAATCTTGACCTGTTGTAAATTTTCCTAGACTGTTAGGAAAATCCGTAGTTTGAATCAGCAATATTTGTAGAAATATATTGTTCTCAACATTATTTCAGTAAAATACAGCCGACCGTAATTTTTACCGTACTTTGTTATTATCTTTCACGGGTTGTTGACCGTAATGTCACTCCTTTACGTCAATATATCCGTTTTTAAAAAGATATAAATCCTGGAATAAATGTTGCCAGACATTAACCATATTTTCAATGCACATTTTTAACAGTGTACTTGTTCTTATTTGATAATATTTGAGAGGAGCGTTTATCTTGAACTATTTAAACAATTGTATATGTTTCTTACAAAACAAGCCCCGACTATTTCAGTAGGTGATATTTTGATTTCTCTTTATATACCAAGTTGAAAGATTTATCGTGTCTTTTTCACGAGCATTTGTGAGACTGCGCAAACAAAATGATAATGTCAAGCATTAATTCTCATTTATACCATACTGTATACCTTTATACAATTCGTTTTATTTTCAAATCTAATCATAACTAGATAAGCGCTTTATACTATCTATTCCTTCGACCACGAAAAGAAAAGAAAATCCTCAAAATTACAATGAAATTATCCGCCTATTACAGCAGATCCGTAGAATTCAGCTAATATCGTTTATTTCCACGACGATTAGTCTCATAGATTACAAGGTATCAATTGCCACCGATATTGTTGTTGCGTAATGTCCTAGATATCGAACGTATACACATATGATCAGTGCTTTATTCCCCATTTCCTCTAAGCTACGACCTGAACAGAAGGCAATAATAATAATAATAATAATAATAATAATAATAATCTTTATTTCAGCAGAAGCCATATACAGAGTTACAGTAAGGGTACAGTGATCTTACACTTTTGACAACGGTACAAGAAAAAAAAAATGAGAAATGCAATAAATCAGTGGTATATTATAAACATCAATTAGCAGGTTGACCACAGAGATCTAAGGTTTGGGTAACAAAGTCACATAAGAATTAATGCTTAGCAATGATGATACCATACATATTAGCAAACAAAAAGAGAGGGAGAGGGAAAAAAAAAAAAGAAACAAAATGGAGATGACAGTGATAATATGTTGGAACAGAAATTGCTTGAAAATGAAAGAACACTGGGGAGGGAAAAAAAAAAATCTAGTCACTGAGCAGGGGTGTGAAGGAAATACAGGACATCCAGACAACAAAGATGTAACATAATAAAACACGTTATCATAACAATACTGGGAATCATACCAAAGTTATTTAGTGATGAGGATTTGGCATAGCCACACTATCAAATAATAGTGAATACAATTCATTGTACTGACGCTTCCGTATTCCAGGTTTCCCACATTTTGGATTTTATTCTCGCTGCACTTGCAAGCACATTTTGAATTAGGGGATTTTCACTAGATCGTAGGCGGGAGGTGAGACTTACTATAGAGCGACGAATGATGGTTTTCAGGTTATCCAGTCCATTTTCAACAAACATCGCTGAAGCTGAATGGTGCCTCGGGGTATTGGTGAGGCGCCTTAGGATATCATTGTGTATGACTGTGATACGTCTCATCGATTCTCGCGTATAGTTTGCCCATAGCGAGCAGCCGTATACGTTATAGCAGTAGGTTTGAAATAGGAGTTTTTTGATATCTTGGCGGCAGAAGGCAAATCTTCTCGTTACCATGTTCCCTAGACAACACAATTTTCGACGCCTGTTTTCAATGTCAGGTGTGTCCTTTAAATCTTTCGTAATGATGTGACCTAGGTAAGGAAAATCATTGACAAATTCTAGCTGATGGTTTTGAAGGTAAATATGTGGGTCTTCTACGAAACGGAGCGATCTAGGAAGGACAGACATGCACTGTGTCTTCGATTCGTTATAGATTATGTCATGTTCAATAGCGTATGCGTTGCAAGAATTGATGAGACGTTGTAAGCCTTGAGCAGAGGGGGAGATGAGGACCATATCGTCAGCGTAGCAAAGGTTATTTATGGTAAAGCCATTAACCGTACACCCAATGGGAAGTGAATTCAGTCTGATATTTAAGTCGTCTGTGTAAACATTAAATAAGTATGGTGAGAGGATGCCTCCTTGCCTGAGACCGTTAGATGAGCCGAATTGCTGGGACAGGACATTGCCCCATTTGACACAGAACTGTTGTGTTGTGAACCAACAGTATAATATACCGATGAGATATAGAGGAGTTCCCCTTTTGCGTAGTTTCAAAAAGAGCTTCAGATAGTTTACTCTGTCAAATGCCTTCCGCACGTCTACAAAACATAAGTAGACAGGGGAGGCCGAGGATATATAGAAATTCAATAACTCCTTTAAAATATATATACAGGTGTCAGTCGAGTGGTTAGTCTTAAAACCAAATTGATTGTCTGCGGTGTGGAGAAATGGTGCAAGGCGACGGAACAGAAGAGATTCAAATATTTTCGATGAAATTGTTGTAATGGCGATGGGGCGGTAGTTTCCTGGGTCACTGGCATCCTTTAGTTTGTTTTTTATGAGAGGTATTAAGTGGACAAGTAGCAGGGTTTCGGGGAGATATTGGTGTAATATACAGGCATTAAATAGTGCAGAAAATAGGATATAAATTATAGGGTGGCAGAATTTGAAAGCCTCGGCAGGAAGGCCATCGCAGCCGGGAGCCTTGTTACTAGGTAATTTCTTGATAGCCTCGCACACGTCACTCGGGGAGATACGGTCACTATATTGAAAATCCATATTGACATTGATGAGGCTATCCACTTCATTTCGGGTATCTTGGTCATTTATACAATTTAGGATGGTACTGAAGTGATCCCCCCACATTCTTGCGATGGATTCTTCGCCAATTGCATTCCCTACTCTTTGGGATAATTTGTTTGACTTTGGGTTTAGTGAATTAATATCTTTCCAAAGATGGGGGAAGTCATGGTTGGTCAATTTTCTGGACAGTGCATCGGCTCGTAGCTGATTTTCGTTGCTGCGACATTGACGGAGAGCAAGTTTGAACTGTGCTCTCGCTTGTCTCATCTGAAGAGCGAGGGGACCTTCTCTCTGGCTACCATCGTTCCTCCAAAGAAGGAACATTTCTCGAGAGTGTGCATAGAGGTCTTTAACTAAGTCATTCCAACCAGGTATGTTTCGATGGTTACCTCTAGAGAGTCTAAACGTGTCTCTTCCCGAGCTCCGTAGGGCATTTATGATATTTACGTAGAATTCCTTCAGTTTTGTTTTATGCTGTTCGTTGCGGCAATTAGGATTATTGCAGAGCAGGGCTTCAGCAGGTTGGATTATCGAGCGGAGATTACTTTCAGTTAAGCGTTTGAATGCAGTGGATTTTTGGAGGTTGGAGAAATCCCATGAGATGGAAGGTAGCCTCTCCCTTTGGATGGGTACCGCCGGGAGGGAGGGTGTGTGAAATGTGATCTGTATGGGTATGTGATCGAATGCAGACGAAAGGTCGTATCGTATAATACATTCAGTGATAGAGCTATGCAGGCGGTCAGTGGTAATACAATGATCAAGCCAGGATGTATTGGGCATATTATTTCTGTTTTGCATGTACGTAAAGGACGAAGGAGGCAGTAGGGCAACATCGCTAATTTGAAGAGATTGTTGAGAACAGAGACGCTGTAATTCATTATAGAAAAGTCTGGATGGGTGCGCATTAAAGTCTCCTATTATGCACACATGGTCAGCGGTGGTATCATTAATAATACCTTGGACTTCTCCTAATAATATACAATACTGATCAAAGTTAGACTGGCACTCCCAGGGGAAGTATGCATTAATCACTAATATGGTTTTACCTTCGATCGTTACTTGCAGGCCGAGAAGTCTGTCAGTTTGATACGTCACTGGTTTCACGCACTTGTCCAGTGATCTATGCCATAGAAATGAGAGACCTCCTTTCGGACGACCTTGAATGATGTAGTCGTGAGTAACCATCGACGAGATAGAGAAACTGTTATGATCAACATGAACCGAATCACTGATAGCCAGGTCATGGGGGAGGAGTAAGGTTTCTTGCAGTGCAATAATGCCACGGAAATCATTGCAGAACTCATTAAGGACAGGTAAATTCCGCTTGATCCCGTATATGTTCCAAGATAAAATACTTAATGACTCCATGAATTTCGTCGACCTTTGGAGATAAGAGCAGAAATCTCAGGGGGCGTGGGAGTGGTTGGTGCTGGGGCGTTGACGGTGGAGGCTGATTGTCGTAGGTGACTTCGGGGGACTAGGGTCGCTGGGGGAGGGCGATCTCTTTTATGATCATAAAAGGACACATATGCTCCTGGGCCAAAGCTTTCGCCTACCAAGAGCTCTCGATGATGGAATAAACAGGAAACCCTGTATGCAACTTGACCTACTGTCTTACACTTGAGGCTATGAAGAATGAGGGGGTCTGATCCTGTTATATCCCTAACCCGGAGCCTAATGGCATCTTCAGTCACGGAGGAATGCAGGTTGTGGACAACGACGTGGCATCTCTTTGGGCGGAGGTGGAGGGGGATATACCCGGATGAATGCTGGTTGACCTGTTTGCGGTTACGGTCAGGTCGGAACTTTGTCTTTCGCTGGGAGGTCTGCCATCCCTCGTTGTCGTCTTGGGCATTTGACATTAGCGCCCTGGCATATGAGTCAGTTGCAGGGGGGGAGGGGGGAGAGGTAGGAGGGGATGATACTTCTCTTGAATCTCTTCTGTCTAGCGATAGGGAGGGGGAGGTGGTGGAATCCAAAACTGGCGTTTGCTTCGTAACGATCCTTGGCCCTGTAGCAGGCAGGCTAGAGCGGGTGTTTTGTGGTTCCGAGGTGGGCGTGGGGTCAGATGAGGGTTGTTCAAGTGGCAGTTGGGGTTGGTCCATGGGGTCATTCAACTTATTACATTTTCCATTCAACTCTCCAATTTGATTTGTTATTTCATTGATTTTTAGCCCCATTGAAGCGAATGCATCATTGATTTGCAGGGACATTGCATCACTGATTTGCTGCTTCATTGCAGCGATGGCATCATTGATTTGGCGACCCAATGCATCACTGATTTGTTGCCTCATTGCAGCGATTGCGTCACTGATCTGCTGCCCTACAGCATCACTGATTTGCTGCTTCATTGCAGCGATTGCATCAGGGATTGCACGGAGATCTTCAGAGGTATTTGACAGCGAAATTGACAATTCCAAGGCTTTTACTGCAGTGTTATGTACAGTCACTATATTGAGGTCAGCGGGCTGGGCCGGAGGTAGGGTGTATGGGTTATCCGCGCAAATGGTCACATTTGTTGTGGTTTTGAGCCAAGTTGACATGAGAGTGATTTTCTTCTGAGAAGTCAGGCTCTTTGCATTTCGATCATTCCGAATGCCGTCGGGCATATAGTCTTTGCACGAGACATATGCAATTGTGATATCTTCTTCCGTGAAAAGATTTCTCACGACATCTATGATGGACTCCGGATCGCTGTTGTTAGAACGAGAATTGATAAAATAAACACAATTGTTCTGTATGTGAGGGGTGAGGGGACGAGAGGCACTCTCGACACTCGGGGTCATTTTTTCTATGTCAACCTTGTGGTTAGGCTGAGCGAAGAGCAAACCGTTACTCCTCTTTTTATTTTTCTTATTTTCACTCTTTGAACCGAAAGCAGCCAATGGCACTGAGGGGGGAAGAAATTTCGGGCACTGATTGGATTAGAGGGAAATTTTCAATTATAGCAAGGAGCACAGGATTGCAAGTGATAAGGTACACTTCACTAGGCAGAGCAGCACTTCATGCACATACACACACATTTTTAACGGGAAAGCACGTAAATGACCATAGTTATTCCAGTAAGTGTCCGGAGCGCCTCTGAACACGTCCACCTCACTCACCATGAAGCGCATAGATCATAGCTACTGATGGCTTTGAAGGTAAACCCATACTGTTAAAAGAAAAATATATATATATATATATATATATATATCTATATATATATATATATATATATATATAATCTGAAATTCTCCGTAAAATTATAATGTTCTCAACCGTCTTCAGTAAAATGAAGGCGACCGTAATTTTACACTACTTTTTATTATTAATCTGAAATTCTCCGTAAAATTATATTGTTCTCAACCGTCTTAAGTTAAATGTAGGCGACCGTAATTTTACTCTACTTTTTATTATCTCTTACGGGATGGTGACCCTAATATCATTCCTTTACGTCAATATATCCGTTTTTAAAACGGTAAATGTCAGGAAACATCTGTACCTGGATTTTTACCGTTTTTTCTTTTTTACTGTAAATTTTTAAGTGATATATATGCTCAACTTTAGCTCAATAGGATGGAAAGGTGTTCATATGTAAAATTTATCATACCGTGAGTGTAACTAAAGCCAGGAATGCAATGATTACTCGACGATTTCATTTAAGTACCCTTAAAGCAACGTGATGACATAGGATTTTGCTCTTGAAATGCTCATTTGTATTAATGAATCTTTCTCATAATTGTCATGATCATCCTTTCTTTGTCGACGCAATATCTAAATCAAAGATATACCCTGTTAAAAAAACCTTAATTTTAATCGGAAATTCTCCGTAAAAATATGCTGTTCACAGCCGTATTTCAGTAATATACAGGCGACCGTAAGTTTACCATACTTTCTTATATTTTACGTATTGCTGACCGTAATATCACTCCTTTACGTCAATATATCCGTTTTTAAAACGGTAAAAATCCTGGAATATATGTTGTCAGGCATTTGCCGTTTATTTAATGCAAATTTTTAACAGTGCATGATAATGAAATCCTAAGAGATACGAGCAGAAATCATTATCCGTAGGTGTTAAGTCTACGTATCTTGTAAATGTTTAACTTTACTGATTATCTCACTTTGATCAGGCTCTTACTCCGGTAGCCAAATCTGTGCACCATCCTACTGTGGTTCGCTTTGATCAATCGCGCACAATGTCAGTTGTCAGTTGCAACATTATAAGACACTCGCCATTCACTTTAGACTATTTAAAATTTACAGCTTTGTTTTAACACCACCAATGTATATATTGTACACTTAAAAATTTGCATAAAAAAACAGCAATTGTCTGGCAACATTTATTCAAGGATTTTTACTGCTTTAAAAACGGATATATTGACGTAAAAGAGTGATATTACGGTCATCAATCCGTGAAAGACATCAACAAAATAGGGTAAAATTACGGTCGCCTGTATTTTACTGAAATACGGTAGAGAACAGTATTTTTATGGAGATTACGGTTTTTTCTAACGGTATACACAATTTAAAAACGTACAAGTTGTGGAATAAATTTTGCCTGGCATTTACCGTTTTAAAAATAATATTTTAACCGTAAGCAGTATATCATGGTTACTAACACTTGTATTGAAATACGGCTGAGAACCGTATATTTCTACGGAGAATTTCATTTTGAAATTACGTTTGTAACAGTGTATACATCGCACGTGTCTTCGCCCAAAGTATACTAAAATCTATAACCAAGATAAGAGACGAGAAAGTCTGAACTCATTCGATAAACTAATTTCATTATTTTGAGCCACGGTGTTCATTTTATTATCATTGGTATCATTCGAAAGAAAGTTATATTCACTATTATTGAATACCTAGTTTTCCTTTTATTTATATCTTCATGTTATACACATGAGAAAAGAACTTTTCCATCCTAAGGTCGCGCATTACGTTTGAGCGCATTGCCATTACATTTGAGCGCCAAAATAAACTACATGGTGGCGAGTGGTTTGAAACTGACCTTAGAATATGTCAGGTATACAACACGACAACTTTTAGCAAACGCTCGTTACCTTGATGTCATGTGTAACGAGGAGTTTACCCATTAGTTTCCCAACGGCTCCGTGCACGCAATCGTAAAAAATATCGGTGCTCAAACGTTCCCAGTTTTAATCCCCCAATTAGGGCAAATATAATGCGCCCGCTGGGCAGGGTTTAAACTCAAGCATGTGCCATGTAGCCATTGCCTTAAATCCTGCTGCTTTTTACCTTAGATTGCCTTAAAACTTTTTTTCCAATATCCTGAAAATTTAAGCTAGTAAAAGCGAAATTACCTTGTAATTACCTTAAAACCATGAAAATTACCTCAAACTAGGGAAATTACCTTAAAATTTTAAACCCTGCCGGTAAGGTTGAGCATAGGTTTACCTACAAAGCCCTCAGTAGCCATTGTGTGGTCTTTAAGGTCGTAGCTGAAGGGCAAAGAATAGGTCATTTATCATGAACATATTGATATTCCTCGTCGTTCTAATGTCATCAACTGAAATATTTTAGATTGGTTGCCTTTATTCAGTTTATTCATTTTTCCTACAATTATCGTTTTTCAATTGCCACAATCATTGATATCTTTTATTTGATGTATTTTGGGTGGAAACTTCCATAGCTTAAAGAGCCTGGAAAGTAAGATGGAAGAAAGGAAACGAATGCTTATCCTGCTGTTGTTGCTATTGTTGGTGTAAACATCTATTTTTTTTAAAGCAGGTGTATAAAACGATTAAGTGAAATGTTGGTTAATATTGCCGTAGGTTTGCTTGTATAACATCATTATAATTAAATTTTTTTTGAGAGTTCGCTGATGTTTTAAGTCATAGTGCTTTTTGCTCGACATTTATTGTAAATAAGAATTTCTTAGTTTTTTTTTTTTTTTTTTTTTTTTTTTTGAGAGGTCGCTGATGTTTTAAGTCATAATGCTTTTTGCTCGACATCTATTGTAAATAAGAATTTCTTATTGTAAATGGACGTCGATTCTGGAGGGAATTTAGAAAATTTATTTCCTCTGAGGACCTAATTCTCTTTTCCCGCGTGTCGTTGAAGGAGGTCAGATCTGAAACACTTGATATTTTCTTCCTACAAATATGAATAAATATTTCAACCTTTTATCTGAAAAGACATCGAATGGCACCACATTTTCTCGCAATGTATTAATATGGTGTCATTATTAACGTTGCGGCAAGTTCCTACCGATGTTTTCGTCCCATTAAGCTCAATTTATCTTTCTTAACGCCAGACAGGGGATGTCCCGACCTCGTTCCCAAGAAGATTTGGCAGCGGAATAGCGATGTGAGAGTTTAGTTCTCTCTAATTGTTTCTTCTCCAATGATGTCTTCGTTCTTTCAAATTATCTTTCTTCAATCATAGCATTCCGACGGCATTGCAGTATCATTCGAAAAAGACCTGATCTTTGAGAGACTATTCAATAGTTCATGAAAAGAACGTTAATTGAAATCAGAGTGAATCTTCATTGGAAAACAATGAAGCTGGGTGTGATCGGGTGGATGCGGAGTAGCGCATCCCATTGTGGGAGGGCGGAGGTTAACAAGTGAGTGGCGGGAAGCGCACGCGAGCTCGCCGCGTGTCTAGCGCGTGTCCCGAGCGCTAAGGGGCTGTTTAAAGAGACACGGGCAATCCCTTTAATGACACCAAGGCCATGGGAAACGACCAATTTTCCGCCCGCGAACCTTAATCTGTCACCAGTAGGTAAATAGCCAGAGGGTGCCAGGACCCTCCCCTTCCCCTCATCAACCCACCCCTCTCCCCTCTTCGACTAAGCAGCAGCTGCTCTTAACAAGGGGCTGCAAACGACGTAATACGAAATGCCAATCTCAACCCTCGGGCACATGGGCATTAAAGGTTACAATTGCCTGTTTACAGCGGAAGGGTGATTGCATTTATTTCTCCGGGAGGCTTAGCATAGGTCAGACCCCGGATGTACTGTAGCTGTTCTTTTAAGCTTCCAGTCTAGCGACGTCTCTGTGGGACAACAGGGTTCTAGGAAATATTCTCCTAGAATCTAGATGACCGTCCGTGCTCGGATTAAATAAAACGTACAGAAAATGGTTACCGATATCAATAATTATACAGGGTGTCCCAAAATAATGTATACGCTCTTTGGATTGTTACAACTTATTCAATTCATTGCTATAAACAGTAAAAATTTTTTTTTTTAACATTCTCAAATCGCCCCATGTATCCCTTTTCACTGAGGATTGTTTCTCTTCTGTGAATCTGTTTTCCACGTTAATATCAATAAATTGAACAAGTTGTAACAATCCAAAGTGTATATATTATTTTGGGACACCCTGTAGTTCCTATCATAGCACAATGAAAAATCAGAATTGAACAAAACTAGTGACTCAGATTGTATGAAATTTAAGAGCGAGGAAACGACATATAGAATAAAATGAAATGGAAAATTTAATCGTAAATAGTCATCATGCAACAACTTATTCGGGAAACAAATAATTTTAGCCAATTTTCCCAAAAACTTCTATTCATACTAAAGGAGTAATGAAACATTTTGAATGAATTATTTAACCTAAAAGTAATATCTGACCATATACTTTAGACATGCGCGATATGGATCATGTAACAAGGAAAACAAACAAAGAAGGCTTTCTAATACAAAGTTTCATCTTCAGGGGCCATTTACAAACAATGGCACAAAATCCTCTCTCTCTCTCTCTCTCTCTCTCTCTCTCTCTCTCTCTCTCTCTCTCTCTCTCTCTCTGATAAGATTAGTCTAGAGAGACTAAGATGTGTATGTGCGTGTGTTACACAAAGTCTAGTTAGCTCCCACGGTATATGAGAGACTCCGTCAGAACAGTTGGCAGAGAGTTCTTCGTGTGTAAAGGCCTCTACGGGAGGTCCTGTATAAGCTTTATTTGCTCTCTCTCTCTCTCTCTCTCTCTCTCTCTCTCTCTCTCTCTCTCTCTCTCTCTCTCTCTCTCTCTCCCCCCCCCCTTGTTGTCGGATAGATGCGAGTGGGAAACCCTTTCTTAAGAATGTTAGTTGACATTTGTACACAAATGAAATAAACTTATGAAATTTCTGTATAATGTACTTCTTTCATATAGTTAAAGGAAAATAGTATGGTTGAATCATTAATGTCTGACTTCCTCTGGAAGTTGTACTAAAAACGAGAATAGGATTGTCAAAAAGATATATCACTGGACGAAGGAAGTGTCTATGGAAATGAATCATGAAAAAATACCATACAAGATATTTACCGAAAAAAACAAACACTTAAGCTAGTCACCTGATGAATGCTGTTATGTGAACATTGTTCGTAAATAATTGTTCAGAAACTATTATTTAAAAACTATTCTTCGAAAACTAATATTCGAAAAACATTTATTCGATTGGATAATTGTTAGAATGAAAGTTATTCGTAAGGACGATTGTACGAAATTAGAATTATTCCAAATGCAAAATACTGTATTAAAAAAACAATGTAAAAGTAATAAAAAAACGTGTATTATTATCATCATTATTATTATTGTTACTAGCTAAGCTACAACCCTAGTTGGAAAAGCAGGATGCTATAAGCCCAGAGGCTCCAACAGGGAAAATAGATAAATAGACAAAATAGACAAAAGATAATTACTGTACTTGAAATACAAATATCTATATTAAAACATTAATTCGAAATGTAAAATTCTTAAATAAAAAAAGTGTAAAAACAATAAAAACCAAGTACACAAAAGATAAGATAATGATTTGAAATACAAATATCTATATTAAAATATATTAATGATGATGAAAAATCTGAAATTCAAGTTAAGGGAAACAGCGCGCAAATACCAGTTAAAGGTTGCTCCAAATTTTTGTAGCCTTTCATTCAAGTCACGATATTTCTTGGAATTTTGTTCTTAATTTTGCAATATGAATGTCTAGCAAATCTTGCTCTCTTAAGAGCGTCTATGAACTTCCATATTGTTGGATGATGGGATGTCACTTGCCGTAAAAAAAAAAAAAAAAGCTCTGTGCCATCCTTCAAGTACGTTGTTAGTCTTGGGCAAACAGTTTTAACTCTCTCAAAGCAAGACCATTTACAGTTAGAATTAAAAGAATGCCGACACTCGGGGGAAATCTTTCGTCAGATGTCTCTGTTGTTCCCATGACAAAACAGGCAAGGTGTTGCTCTTCTTACTACTTGTACGAAATAGGGGGAGCCATCTCCAGCCTTAGTGAACCAAAGACAGTAAAGGGCTGCCTTTGTTAGCAAAAGCATACTAAAGTTACAAATCGAGTTGCCATATTTCAATTCTTTATTATCATTTGACATCTCAAATATCCACTGCAAATACAAAACACACATTTTACATATATATATATATATATATATATATATATATATATATATATATATATATATATATATGTGTGTGTGTGTGTGTGTGTGTGTGTGTGTTTGTGTGTGCGCGCGTGTGTGTGTAATACTAATTTTCGTGCCAGTTTCTCGGACCAGGGTTCGATTCCCCGAAGCTATTATCTCTTGAGTTGATTCCCCCTTGGTTCTCTGATCCCGAGGTATAGAGAGAATCTAGATACTAAGGGAGTATAATATATGGCTTTTATAGATATGAAAAACACTTCTAAATGTACAAAATTTATCATATATATATATATATATGTATATATATTATATATATATATATAATATATATATATATATATATATATATATATTTATATATAAATGTATGTATATATATATGTATATGTATATATATATATATATATATATGTGTGTGTGTGTGTGTGTATGTATGTGTGTGTAGACATCACAAAAGCTAACACGTGATGAGCATAACATAATCAGGTATTATAGCCACGAAAGGAAAAATGAAAACAAACTCAGTTCTCCTTTTGTGACTATAATATATATATATATATATATATACATATATATGCATACATATATATGTATATATATATATACATATATATATACATATATATATATATACATATATATATATATATATATATACATATACATATATATACATACATACATATATATATATATATATATATATATATATATATATATATATATATATATATATATATATATATATACATATATGTATATAATTTGATAGCTTGAAGAAAATAGCAGACAACTTAAGAGCTAAGAAATCATTGGTCTTTATTAAAAATGAACGAAAAATAGCATTTGGGTCTACACCTCCATAAGCATCAACGTCCATGAAGAGTGTCCTAATTCCATAGGACTTAAATGCTAAACTAGTTAGTTTAGCCTCGGAAAAACACGAATGAGAAAGATATAGTTTCTCAATACTCTACTTACTGTCTGTTATGGTCAGCTATATCAAAACGTAATTATACGAAATCCCTTTAATGTTTTATTCCCCATATATATTATATATATATATATATATATTATATATAGTATATATATATATATATATATATATAGCATAATATATATATATATATATATATATATATATATATATATGTATATATATATATATATATATATATATATATATATATATATATATATATAAAATACACACACACACGTGTGTGCGCGTGTGAAGGTACCCCTTTCCTACTCTTCCCATAAACTAACTTTCGTTTTGACGTCCCAATTGCATGTCAATCTTTTAGGGGTCCTGATGAAGGGCAACAAACTCTTTCCTCAAAGTATTTGTTTGGCCAGTTCCTCTCCTCCTGCCGTTGTGCTTCTTGGTCGAATTTCTTTTGACAAACATCTTGAAGACGTTTCATGACGACGGAACCCAATTGAACCATTGATCCCTTTGCAATTAAAATATCCTTTTTATAACGACCATAAGAGATCTCGTGTCTCAAATTGCCTATCCTGATGATGATGATTTAGATTGACCCGCCTATATACAAGGCGGACCACGGGCCCTTGTGTTGGCAGCCCGTAAGAGAGCGTTGGTTGTATCTTTTAAAAGCTGTTATTTGTGTTGGATGACACGAACACTGATGGCAGACAGATGATGATGAGTCTGACGCAGAATGATGACCGAAGCTGGAGCCCGAAGCTCAAATCCGGGGCACAGTAAACACAAAATCTCCGATCCCAAACCCGTTCCTTCGTCGGTCCTAGATAATTTTTTTTTTTTTATAAGCACGTGCTACCAGGAAGACGTCCAATTGGAGTGTCTCTAACTTAGAAGTTCTTCCTTTTAGAGGAAAAGAAATTACTTTGGATTGAAGAATTTTAGCTTTCTCTGGTCCTTCAATATTTTCTACTTCTGTGCAGTTTCCGCCTTATTCCGCACAATCTTTATTTTTGGATCTTCAGCATTATGGACTTTACTTCCTCATTTCAAATTCGCACAATCGTAAAGTGATCAACAAATAATTAGTTCTCCTTTTCGGACTTATTTCTTCTCTCTCGTTCTCTTTCCTGTCTCCCTCTTCTTCCTGTAATTTCTGTCCGAATCCTTTCAAATAAATCCATTAAGATTCTTGAAGATTCTTGTTTAGCTTTTCATAACTACCTTCCTGATTCCACTTGTCGTTGATTCCATTTAGACGATGTATTTTGGTTTTCTTCCAAAGTCGCAGACTCAACAATTCTCTTAACTTTGACCAAAGCATTTTCTGCATCACCCAAATTTTGTTTCCTTTTTCATGGCCTCAGAGGCAAGTTGGTGATAAAATCTTGCAAATTTGGATAGATCAATAAAATGATTAAAACCATCCTTTTACCTTTTCTAACATTCCTGCTCAAGACGAATGACAATTTGAATTTGATTTGAAAATGCACCAGTATTCCATATTTCTCCTAACAGAGAGACTAAGAATCTTTTGGAGATCTGATAGGAAAGCATTCAACTTTCCTATTGATGAAGAAAAACATATTGGAGTCAAACAATGAGTTGGGAGAATTTTGAAGACTATTTCAGAATTGGTTCTTCATTATTCTCTACTTCTGTGCAGTTTCCGCCTTATTCTGCACAATCTTTATTTTTGGATCTTCAACATTATGGGCTATACTTTCTCATTTCAAATCTGCACAATGGTAAACTGATCAACAAATAATAACTAGTTCTCCTTTTATACTTCATTTTTACTGTCTCCCTCCTCTTCCTGTATTTTGTGTTCGAATTCTTTCAAATAATTCAGTTATTAGTCTTCAAGATTCTTGTTTTGTTTTTCATGACTGCCTTCCTGATTCTACTTGTCATTGATCCCTTTCTTCTTAGAAGAAAAAAGTCTTCAAAACAAGAATCTTGAAGACTTCTTCTTTCTCTCCGTGAGGAAGGAGAAGTCTTCAAAACAAGAATCTTGAAGACTTCTTCTTTCTCTCCGTGAGGAAGGAGAAGTCTTCAAAACAAGAATCTTGAAGACTTCTTCCTCATGGAGAGAAAGAAGTCTTCAAGATTCTTGTTTTGCTTTTCATGACTGCCTTCCTGATTCCACTTTTCGTTGATTCCTTTCTTCTTAGAAGAAAGCAGTCTTCAAAACAAGAATCTTGAAGACGACTTCTTTCTCTCCACGAGGAAGAAGTCGTCTTCAAAACAAGAATCTTGAAGACTTCTTCCTCATGGAGAGAAAGAAGAAGTCTTCTTCCTCATGGAGAGAAAGAACAAGTCTTCTTCCTCATGGAGAGAAAGAAGAAGTCTTCTTCCTCATGGAGAGAAAGAAGAAGTCTTCAAGATTCTTGTTTTGGTTTCCATGACTGCCTTCCTGATTCCACTTGTCGTTGATCCCTTTCTTTTTAAAAGAAAGAAGTCTTCAAAACAAGAATCTTGAAGACTTCTTCTTTCTCTCTATGAGGAAGAAGAAGTCTTCAAAACAAAAATCTTGAAGACTTCTTCTTTCTCTCCACGAGGAAAAAGAAGTCTTCAAAACAAGAATCTTGAAGACTTCTTCTTTCTCTCCACGAGGAAAAAGAAGTCTTCAAAACAAGAATCTTGAAGACTACTTCTTCCTCATGGAGAGAAAGAAGAAGTCTTCAAGATTCTTGTTTTGCTTTTCATGACAGCCTTCCTGATTCCATCCTTCATGTTTTTTTTAAAAATAAGCTAGATACAGGAACTCTATATTGTTGGCTGGGTGGGGCTTCCCACTGGCAGGGCGGGGCTCTCCCCTTCCCACACGCAGGGTGGGGCTCCCCCCTTCCCACACGCAGGGTGGGGCTCCCCCCTTCCCCCTGGCAGGGTAGGGCTCCCCCCTGCCCGCTGGCAGGGCGGGGTTCCCCCCTTCCCGCTGGCAGGGCGGGGTTCCCCCCTTCCCGCTGGCAGGGCGAGGTTCCCCCCTTCCCGCTGGAAGGGCGAGGTTCCCCCCTTCC
>NC_090745.1:96004478-96024478 GCF_036898095.1 Palaemon carinicauda
CTTTTGGCAAAATGTCTAGATAGGTATGTTGAAGGTAATAAACTGTTCCCTAGTTTGCAGTTTGGCTTTCGTAAAGGCCTTGGAGCATGTGATGCCCTTCTTAAAATTTCCGATACTGTACAGAAATCGCTTGATTGTTGTCATGAAGTTCGTATGATTGGCCTTGATTTTAGTGCTGCCTCTTATCATCCTTACAAAATTTTTTTGCTAGTAAATTACCGAGAATAGTTTTTGATGGGCACCTTTGTGACTATAGGAATGTATCATCTGGTGTTCCTCGAGGTAATGTTCTTGCTCCATTACTTTTCATAACTACAGTTAAATACACACGATATGTAGCTTGGCTAGAAGTCAAGCTCGCTTATGCAGATGATGCTACTGTCTCTATTCCATATCCTGAATGTAGATCTGGGGTTGCTGAAACCATTGATAGAGATCCAATTAAAATTAGTAAATGTTGCAAATTATAGGGAACGAAGTTAAACCATAACAAAACTCAAGGTATGATTGTAATTAGGTCGAGGACAGTGGCTCTTCAACATCCAGATTTTTGCATCTCTCTCTAACTATATACAATTAATTCAAAATTCTACCTTTCATTCTTGATTGCAGATCTTTTTTTTTTTTTTTTTTTTAGAAACACTAGTTATGTTTCTCCTTCAGTTGCAAAAAAGATCGGCTTATTGAGAAAGTCTTTTAAGAATTTTGGCTCTCAGTCTATCCTGAAGAAATGTCAATAATTACATTCTACCTTGTTTTGTTTCGAGTATTGTTCTACTGTTTGGTCCTCCGCTACTGACTCTCGTCTTAATTTGTTGAATAAAAACTTACTGTCCATTAAATTTCTTATTGTAGATCTTTATATTAATATCGTTCAGTTAGTTCCTTTTGCATGCTGCATAAAATGTTCCTAAAAAAGACCATACTTTGCAATCAGATCTTCCCAGAGAGTACAATCCTGCATGTAGTACTAGGTTTGCAGTTAATTCTAACTGCCTTGACTTCATCATAAGGCTCAATACTATACACTATTCTTGAAGTTTTACTTCTCCTGTGACCAGATTGTAGAATGATATTCCTGATCTGGTTACAGATCTTAGAATATCTTATAATTATTCATTGCTTATAAATTATATAGTTTATTTGCTATTATCTTTCCTCACTAGGATACATCCCATGTTGAAGCCTTAGATCTTGTAGCATTTATTTATTTATTTATTTTATTTTGACGGCTGCTTTTCCGGTCCCATATAGCAGGAGAACCCCACTCTCTACAGGACCTCCACTGTCATTATATCCTGTTCGTTCAGAGTATTTAACGTTTCATATCACGTATTGTTCATTTACTGTTAAATCGTCATTGTCAAAAGACTCATGAAATAAGAAAGTCTTCAGTTTCCTCTTGAAAGCCTTAATGTCTTCAATCATTCGAATGTTTCGTGGGGGCTTATTATATAGTCTCGGGGCCGCATATTTAAAGGCTCTGGAGCCTACAGTAGACATGTATCTAGGTCCCAATAGTTTGAAACCATCTGTAATTAATCTCGTTTCGACACAATTTGTTGGCTGCGCAATATGTAGCAATTCTCTTGAGTATTTTGGACGACTGGATCTGATAACTTGGTAGGTTATTGTACATATTTTAAATTCAATTCTCTCTTTAATTGGCAGCCAGTGTAAATCGATTAGTATAGGGGTGATCCTTTCTTTAGGTGGGACACCTTTTATCAGTTTTTCTACTGTTATTATGTTTTGTAATTTCTTGAGTTGTACTTTTGCTAAATTGTAATAGATAGAGTTGCAGTAGTCAATCCTGGTAATAACAGTTTATCACAAGTTTGTTTACAGAATTTTCATCCAGGTACTTTTCAATAAAAGCAATATTTCTTAGATAATAACCAGCAGTTTTTATTACATTATTTATTTGTGTATTGGGAGACAAGTTACAGTCAAGAAATACACCTAGATCACGAACTTTACTAGATATCGGCACCGAGTCATTAATGTTGATTTGAATATTACCCAAGCTTCTCACGGTGATTCTCTTACCCACCACCATGAATTTAGTTTTGTTTTCATTTAATTTTAGTTGTTTAATTGTCATCCATTCTCTAACACTATCAAGGATTCTGTTTAGAGTTTCAGTAGTGTCATCTATACCATTTATGGAGAAGTAAAATTGTGTGTCATTCGCAAATAGTTTGAACTTCACTCCATGCCTTTGTAGTATTTTCGATAGACCAATAGAATAGATGCAGAATAAGATCGGGCCAAGTATACTCCCCCCGGGTACCCCTCTATTTAAAGGTTCATATGATGAATAAGAGTTTCCAATTTGTACACAGTAATTTCTAATAACCAAGTAGTCTTTTAGGTATTCGAAAGCTTGATCTACAACGCCGATGCACTGTAGAACATTTTCCAACCGGAGGTGTAGCTTAGATGATGATAATAATAATAATGATAATAATGATAATAATATCCTTGCATAGTTACTATTTATAACCTACTCTTCACCCGTTTTTGTCAACTTCTTTCCTAGCTGTGACTATTAGCAAATTTCCACGGGAAATAACGTCTTAGGTTCTTAATTGTCAATCTGTTCAGCAAGAAAATTTCTCTCTCTCTCTCTCTCTCTCTCTCTCTCTCTCTCTCTCTCTCTCTCTCTCTCTAAAATATTGTTGTTTTGTCATAAAATATTCGAAACCGGTTTACTGGTTTCTATTCTGTCCAGAATTGGATGATTCATTTCACAGATTTGTTTTTGAGATTATCAATACTAACCTATTTGTATGTTTGGATAAACGAATATCCTTGCCCCAAAGAAGTATTTTAGACATATATATGTTCTTATGCGGAGACTTATAGAAGTTACATCCATTTTTTGGAAAACTGAATCTTTAACGGTAAATTCATACCAAAGTGAATACATCCTACGAAACTGAATGGTCTCCCGTGCCCGGGTGCTGGACCGTATGGATAAAATTTCTTGGATCAAATAAATAAATTAATTCTTCTTCTTCTTCTTCTTCTTCTTATTACTATTACTATTACTATTACTATTATTATTACCTCCGCCAGGAGGTTATGTTTTCGGTTCGGTTTGTTTGTTTGTTTCTCTGTTTGTCTGTCTGTCTGTGGACAACGTAGAGGCCACATTTCTACACGGAATCACTTCAAACTTGGCCAAGTAGTTCCCCAATGTGTATGGAAGAACTGATTAAATTTTGGTCAAGGTCACCCCAAGGTCAAGGTCACAGGGGTCACTGGTGTCACTATGACATAAGTGGCCATATCAAGAGACAGAAATAAAGCACTGACTTTTGCATAAGCCAACAGGGAAGTCCTAGTCCAGGCGCAACCCATGGGTGATGTTCAAATTTATAAAGGTCAAAGGTCAAGGTCATATTGGTGCATTATATCAATGTCATATTAAGTATCAGTGGCAAATGAACAAAGATCACTTGAAGGTCAAAAGTCAAGCAGGTCACTTGAAGGTCAAGGTCACGTGAAGGTCAAGGTCACGTGAAGGTCAAGGTCACCTGAAGGTCAAGGTCACGTGAAGGTCAAGTACATTTGAAGATCAAGGTCACTTGAAGCCAAGGTCATGTGAAGGTCAAGGTCACGTGAAGGTCAAGGTCACTTGAAGGTCACGTGAAGGTCAAGGTCATGTGAAGGTCGAAGTCACATCAATTCATGATTCTAGGACATATGGCGCTCTAGGTCACCTTGGCGGAGGTATGTCCTCTACGAGGACCATGTCCGCGTTCAGGACTTGCTCACTTGTTTTTATTATTGTTATTATTATTACAAATGGCTGCTTGCAGGATATATTATGCCTGGTGGATAAAACTAATTTCAAGGGATCTTAATTCATAACATCAGGAATAATTTAATGGCAAGACTAAAGATTTCCGATAAATTTTGATGTCTGATATATTTCGACGAGAGGAAAAACGACGTCTTTTAAATCAATTCATAAATTCATCATTAGTTTCCTTGTAATCTCCAAAATTGGTTTTGAAAATCAAAATTCATTTTTTAATTAAAATTTGTTACTCTCTCTGAGGAAAATCTTGACAGTTAGAAGTGACGTCAACAACTCCCGTAATTAGATGCTCTAAACCTGCCGTCATTAGACTTGCTTCTTATCTCTGCATGACGTCCTAATATAAATTTCTAAAAGGCTCTTAAAAAGATCTCCCCATATTTGCTCCTCATTGAAGTTCGGGGATTAAATCCGGCCCGAAAGCCCCTCGGATTTTATAATCCCTCATTATCACTCTTTATTGGTGTGGTTGAGGGCAGCAGCAGAAGTGTGGAGCACATGCGAATGCTCCGCCTCGAAGGAGTGCGGGTACTCTTGAATGGAACAAGTACCTGCTCCCTGCGGAGGCGCCCATGGAGGATTTTGCAACTGATCCTCTGAGGGGCCCTGGAGCAAGCCACCCCTTGGAGGCCCTTGGAGTCTGAAACCCCATCTGCAGCATGTCCCCCCCTCCTCCCTCTTCTAATGGGAGAAGTGTGTCCATAGACAGAAACCTCTCCTGCAGGAGCCCAACACCTGTCAGGCTCCGTGACTTTGATGCGGGCGCCGTTGCATTGTGCGGCAAGATGTGGTTCCTACGGCGAAGGTTGACTCCTGCGGGTCCTTTGTCGCGCATCGCTTTGCAAATTGAAAATATCTTTATGCAACGAGTGACGTCAACAGAAGACTTTCCGACCCCCGATGAATCCTAAGGGACTGAAGTGGGTTATTGGCTCACTTTCATATACCGCCCCTGACTTTAGTCCAACGGTTATTCATTATAATAATTAATAATTAAATTATGCTATCATGAAGTCCTCAAGCTATCGGAAGCGCTAATGATATGCTAATACATATATAAACGTGAAATATCTTATCTCATTAAATATCCGGTCAGTTACTTAGCCAAACTCCCAAAATGAATAATGAAGTAATTTTCCCCCAGACAAGAGTCTCCTCTCAATCTCGTCCCTCCCTCACTCCCTCTTTAGCGCCAGAGACAACGCTCTAAGTAGCGGAAGTGGGAAGATAATCCCTGGGCCATTTTACACATATTATAGTTTTCAAATGCCAATTACTGGGGCATGAATTTCACGAGTGTGCTGGAGTGACCCTTGACGGCGTGTGGTTAAAAGGGATGACTTTATTAGAACGGGTCACCCTCCCTCGGTCATCTCCCGGTTCTCCCTATGGGTCTACCCCCTGCCTCTGGCTTTCTGTCTTTCGTCACTATCGTTCCGTTCCGCCTCCTACCGCTGTCCATGTTTTGAGTGTTAGTTGGTTTTTCTTCGCTGTTTGGTTAATGTTTGGCAGATGTTTTTCTATCGACGTACTTTGCTTTCTATTTTACTCTTAGTAAAATATACATTTTGCGCTTTGTATGACATGAGCGTGATATGCACGCATATCTATATACTGTAGAGTTCATAGACTGTTGTTGAAGAATCGTTGTACTAGTCATAATGAGGTAGTTTGGCTAAGGGTCCGGCTAAATTCTATATTATTTGTTTGTTTTAATGAACCATCACTTCTATTGATGGCCGAGGAATTAAAACTAAATCAGAAAAAAAACCCTATTGCAGCCATTAATTTGGTGTTAATGATGAACGTAATTGGTAATCTTGACTGTCTTAAATGCGTGTAATTTCCATGTAATTTCCCGCTTGCTGAGGGCACTCTCTAGTATGCTTACAGTACTACCAAAAGTCGGACGTCATAGAAACAGGCATTTTGGTAATTAGGTGTACGAATCCTAGTTAATTTTGGTAATTAGCCATACGAAAATAAATTCATATTGACAATAAGCTCTCCGAATCTTGAACCATTTTTCCTTTAGTTCCATGAAAATTAATCCCATTTTGCAATCATCTCTATGAGCCTTAGAATAGTCTACCAATTAGCCATATGGCTCATTTTACTTACAGGCACCCGAAACGATGATGGAAGGAATGAAAAGAAACCGTTTCTGCAGAATAATAAGACCATAGGATCAATCCCATGTTAGTGCCTCAGTGTTGCATTTGTTTTTCAAATCGTTCATTCCTTAGTTCCTTCCAAAATTTGAAGAACTCATCATCTTTGTCAAAATATTGAATTTTTATAACTACAGTCCTTTTACGTACAGTATTTGTAGTTTTAATGAGTAAATCGTGTAGAAAGATTGCGTTATTCCCCACCTCCCCTCCCCCCCCAAAAAAAAGGGAGGCATCTTAACAACCCCTTATCATCTCCCTTGCCATAAAGATAACATATTTTTTCTTCATGAAACCATAAGATTATCCCTGATTGTAAATAACAAAGGAGAGGAAGAAATTCATAATTAGAATGAATTTTAATGATTATGATAATAATATAAAGGTTTTTGTTTCTATCGGCATTTTAATACCGAAACAGGAATGTTCGAGTCGATGTCTATACCCATGGATACTCACCATTTCTACTTTGATAGATGGATGAGTATGAAGCCTTCTGAGCTGATGGAGTCTAGTTTTTAACCTCAGAGTGTTATCTCAACCATTTCACATATTAGTAGTAGAAGTTATACTAACTAGAAGGACCCTCAGTCGAACGCAGACCTCCGACGCGGCACCTTATTTCTCGACCTTTTGCTCGACCTTGACCTTGACCTTCTCATGTATCATTTGGTGTGGATTTTCATACACTCGAATATGAACCAAGTTTGAAGTCTCTGTTACAACGATGAACAAACTTATGGCTGGTTGCGTAAATTGTTCATTTTACTGGGCCGTGACCTTGACCTTCCGAAATTTAATTTTCAGCTTTTTACATAAGTTAATCCCTGCAAGTTTCATTATTCTACAATTAAAATTGTGGCCAGGAAGCATTTCACAAACAAATACACAAACAGGGGCGAAAATATTACCTCCTTCCAACTTCATTGGCGAAGGTAATGAAAATACATCAAGCTGGCTTAATGCAAGCACAGGCCCACGTAATTTCGTCTGGACTTCTTGAAACAGCGAGGATTTGGTAATTTTTGCAACTCTGAGACTCGCTGATAAATATTTTTTCAGTCTCCTATAGTATAGAATTTGGTCTTTTTTATGAAAGATTAATTGAAACTATTGGGCATTCAGAGGTCTTCAAAATTGACCTGGTGGCAAAATGCAATATTTAGAAGACTGAGTCTGCTTATAGAATTCACGATTTACTTTCATATCTCAAGATTTAGGTCTCATCCTAATTATCGAGACAATACTTGGAATTCAATCTCTCTCTCTCTCTCTCTCTCTCTCTCTCTCTCTCTCTCTCTCTCTCTCTCTCTCTCTCTCTCTCTCTCTCTCTCTCTCTCTCTCTCTCTATATATATATATATATATATATATATATATATATATATATATATATGTATATATATATATATATATATATATATATATATATATATATATATATATATATATCAAGACAATATTTGGAATTTTCTCTCTCTCTCTCTCTCTCTCTCACTCTCTCACTCTCTCTCTCTCTCTCTCTCTCTCTCTCTCTAATTACCAAGGCAATACTTGGAATCCAATCTCTCTCTCTCTCTCTCTCTCTCTCTCTCTCTCTCTCTCTCTCTCTCTCTCTCTCTCTCTCTCTCATTATCAAGACAATACTTGGAATTTAATCTCTCTCTCTCTCTCTCTCTCTCTCTCTCAAGAATGGTGAATATTTGGTATTGAACCTTAGATTGCCTTAGAAGAATGGTGAATATTTGGTAGTGAACCTTAGATTGCCTTAGGAGAATGGTGAATATTTGGTATTGAACCTTAGATTGCCTTAGGAGAATGGTGAATATGTGGTATTGAACCTTAGATTGCCTTAGGAGAAGGGTGAATATTTGGTATTGAACCTTAGATTGCCTTAGAAGAATGGTGAATATTTGGTATTGAACCTTAGATTGCCTTAGAAGAATGGTGAATATTTGGTAGTGAACCTTAGATTGCCTTAGGAGAATGGTGAATATTTGGTATTGAACCTTAGATTGCCTTAGAAGAATGGTGAATATTTGGTATTGAACCTTAGATTGCCTTAGAAGAATGGTGAATATTTGGTAGTGAACCTTAGATTGCCTTAGGAGAATGGTGAATATGTGGTATTGAACCTTAGATTGCCTTAGAAGAATGGTGAATATTTGGTAGTGAACCTTAGATTGCCTTAGGAGAATGGTGAATATTTGGTATTGAACCTTAGATTGCCTTAGGAGAATGGTGAATATTTGGTATTGAACCTTAGATTGCCTTAGAAGAATGGTGAATATTTGGTATTGAACCTTAGATTGCCTTAGGAGAATGGTGAATATGTGGTATTGAACCTTAGATTGCCTTAGGAGAAGGGTGAATATTTGGTATTGAACCTTAGATTGCCTTAGAAGAATGGTGAATATTTGGTATTGAACCTTAGGCAATATTGAATCTTAGATTGCCTTAGGAGAATGGTGAATATTTGGTATTGAACCTTAGATTGCCTTAGGAGAATGGTGAATATTTGGTATTGAACCTTAGATGGTATTGAACCTTAGATTGCCTTAGAAGAATAGTGAATATTTGGTATTGAACCTTAGATTACCTTACAAGAATGGTGAATATTTGGTATTGAATCTTAGATTGCCTTAGGAGAATGGTGAATATTTGGTATTGAACCTTAGATTGCCTTAGGAGAATGGTGAATATTTGGTATTGAATCTTAGATTGCCTTAGAAGAATGGTGAATATTTGGTATTGAACCTTAGATTGCCTTAGGAGAATGGTGAATATTTGGTATTGAACCTTAGATTACCTTACAAGAATGGTGAATATTTGGTATTGAATCTTAGATTGCCTTAGAAGAATGGTGAATATTTGGTATTGAACCTTAGATTGCCTTAGGAGAATGGTGAATATTTGGTAGTGAACCTTAGATTGCCTTAGGAGAATGGTGAATATGTGGTATTGAACCTTAGATTGCCTTAGGAAAATGGTGAATATTTGGTATTGAACCTTAGATTGCCTTAGGAGAATGGTGAATATTTGGTATTGAACCTTAGATTGCCTTAGGAGAATGGTGAATATTTGGTATTGAACCTTAGATAGTATTGAACCTTCGATTTCCTTAGAAGAATGGTGAATATTTGGTATTGAACCTTAGATTGCCCAGGAAGAATGGTGAATATTTGGTATTGAATCTTAGATTGCCTTAAAAGAATGGTGAATATTTGGTATTGAACCTTAGATTGCCTTAGAAGAATGAGGGATAGTTAGTATTGAATCTTATATTGCCTTAGAAGAATGTAATATTTTGAATCCTTTTTATATACCAAGTTGAAAGATTTGTAGTGTCTTTTTTCACAAGCGTTTGTGAGACTGTGCAAACAAAATGATAATGTCAAGCATTGATTCTCCTGTATATCATATACCTTTATACAATTCGTTTTATTTTCAAATTAATCATAATTATATAGGCGCTTTAGACTATCTATTCCCCCTACCATGAAAGAAATCCTCAACATTACAATGAAATTATCCGCCTATCACAGCAGTTCAGTAAAATTCAGCTAATATTGTTTATATGCCCGACGATTACTCTTATAGATTACAAGGTATCAATTGCCACCCATATTGTTGTCGTGAAATGTCCGATACATCGAACGTATACACACATGATCAATGCTTTATTCACCTTTGCCTCTAAGCTACGACCTGAACAGAAGGCAATGGCTACTGATGGCTTTGAAGGTAAAGCCATACTTGTTAAAAAAAAGCCGTAATTTTAAACGGAAATTTTCCATAAAGTTATACTGTTCTCAACCGTATTCAGTAAAATATAGGCGACCGTAATTTTACACTACTTTGTTATTACCTCATACGGGATAGTAACCGTAATATCACTCCTTTATGTCAATATATCCGTTTTTAAAACGATAAATGTCCGGTAACATTTGTTCCAGGAATTTTTTTTTTTTTTTTTTGCGGCAAATTTTTAACAGCGATATATATATGCTCGACTTTAGCTCAATAGGATGGAAAGGTGGTGTTCACACGTAAAATTTATCATGCCGTGAGTGTAACTAAAGCCGGGAATGCAATGATTAACCAACGGTTTCATTTAACTACCCTTAAAGCAACGTGATGACATAGGATTTTGCTCTTGAAATGCTCATTTGTATTGATGAATCTTTCTCATAATTGTCATGATCATCCTTTCTCTGTCGACGCAATATCTAAATCTCCGTAAAAATGTTCTCAGCCGTATTTCAGTAAAATACAGGCGACCGTAAGTTTACAATACTTTGTTCTTATATTTTACGTATTGGTGATCGTAATATCACTCCTTTACGTCAATATATCCGTTTTTAATAGGGTAAAAATCCTGGAATATATGTTGCTAGGCATTTGCCGTTTTCGATTGCAAATTTTTAACGGTGCATAATAACGAAATCCTAAGAGACACGAGCAGAAATCATTATCCGTAGGTGTTAAGTCTACGTATCTTGTAAATGTTTAACTTTACTGATTATCTCGCTTTGATCAGGCTCTTATTCTGATAACCAAATCTGTGCACCATCCTATTGTGGTTCGCTTTAATCAATCTCGCAAAATTTCGCTTGTCAGTTGCAATATCATAAGGCGCTCGAAGCTCATTTTAGACTATTTAGAATTTACAACTTTGTTTTAACACCACCAATGTATATACCGTACATAAGTGTAGGTAGCAGGTTGGCCAAGGCACCAGCCACCCGTTGAGATACTACCGCTAGAGGGTTATTGGGTCCTTTGACTGGCCAGACAGTACTACATTGGATCACACTCTCTTGTTACGGCTCATTTCATCTTTGCCTACAAATAGACATAATAGTCTGGCGTATTCTCAACACATTCTCCTCTTTCCTCATACACTTGACAACACTGAAATTGTCAAGCATTTATTCTTCTCTCAAGAGGTTAACTACTGCACTGTAAGTGTTCACTGGCTACTTTCCTCTTGGTAAGGATAGAAGAGACACTTCAGCTATGGTAAGCAGGTCTTCTAGGAGAGGGACACTCCAAAATCAAACAATTGTTCTCTAGTCTTGGGTAGTACTATAGCCTCTGTACCATGGTCTTCCATTATCTTGGATTAGAGATCTCTTGCTTGAGGGTACTCTCGGGCACACTATTCTATCTTGTTTCTATTTCTCTTGTTATTTTGAAGTGTTTATCCTATTGTCATTTTCAAGTTTTTATAGTTTATATATGGAAGATTTATTTTAATGTTATCGTTCTTAAACTTCTTTTAGTTTTTCCTTATTTCCTCTCCTCACTGATCTATTTTCCCTGTTACACCCTTGGGCTTATAGCATCCTGCTTTTCCAACTAGGGTAATAATGATAATAATGGACAGTTAATTTATATATACTTCAAAAAAAAAAAAAAAAAAAAAAAAAAAAAAAAAAAAAAAAAAAAAAAAAAAAAAACCGGTAAAAATTGTGGAATAAATTTTGCCAGGCATTTACCGTTTTAAAAACGGATATATTGACCTTAAGCAGTATAGTATGGTTACTAATCCGTAAAAAATAACAACAACGTAGGGTAAAATTATGGTCGCCTCTTTTATTGAAATATGGCTGAGAACCGTATATTTTTACGGAAAATTTCATTTTAAGATTACGTTTGTAACAGTACACATCGCACGTATCTTCGCCCAAGGCATACTAGAATCTAAAACCAAGATAAGAGATGAGTGAGTCTGGAGTCCCTCCGATAAACGAATTTCATTATTCTGAGCCGCGGTGTTCTTTTTATTATTATTGGTATCATTCGAAAGAAAGCTATTTTTATTATCATTGAATACCTAGTTTTCCTTTTATTTACATCTTCATGTTATATTCATGAGAACACAACCTTTCCATCCTATTGAGCTAAGGTCGTGCATTACATTTGAGCGCATTGCCATTACAATTGAGCGCGAAAATAATTACATTTGCGCGCCAAAATAATTACTTTTACACGCTAAAATAATTACATTTGCACCTCAAAATAATCACATTTGCGCGCAACCATATATTACATTTGCGCGTATACCTTTCAGGGAAAAAACTTGTAATGGAACAAGTTAATTGTAAAATGTTCATTTTCAGTAAACTCTTCATATACACTTACTAAACCATTAATTATGATAACATTTAGTTGCCGAATTAAGGTTTTCATGGAATGACTGCCGTTATTACTAAGAGACTTGAAAGTTAAAATCTAAGGAATGAATGAAACACTTCATTGTAAACAATAGTAAAAAGACATCGACGTTAAAAAAGATTATTTACAAATTTACAAGTCAGTTCTTGAGGAGTACTTCAATCCAATTATTTTCAGAAATTGATGGCGGTCAACTTCATCTTTATATTTACGAAACTGGGCTATTAGATAGTTATTTATTTCTTTTTCACTTTTTCTTAAAACTGCTTGGGATGTAAGTTGTTGCCTGAAGTTTAAGTTTATTATCTAAAAACAAAAACATTGAAGGATGAGCCGAGTAAAATTGTGCTTTATAATGGGAATGAATTGATGGCCAAAATATTCGGAGGAAATGAAGATTCCGATGAAATATAATTATCTACGATGTAGTAGCAAATTTTACACACCGGTCGTCATCGGGGATGTCTGCCACCAGTTCCTCTGCAAAGCAGTCTCTTACATCCGAAGGACTGAAAAAAGCCAATACGAAAAAATGTGACAGCCATGAACTAACATCCGAGTTTCTGTCCTTATAGAGAGATCCTAATCCTAGTTTTTGAATCTGTCGCAACCAACTTAAGTCAAGATGAAACCTGCAACATAGGAAAAACTTTTCTAAAGTGCATTGTGCACTGCCAGTTCGAAGTCAATGTGGACTAGACTTAAACTTAGCATCATATCTTTGCATGAACACAAATCCAAAAATACTCTAAGCAACGTCGTATGAACATCTGTTTTTTGCTAGAAGCAGTGCAATACGCTAGAGGGACATAATGTCCCTTATTAAATCCATGAAAGTACTGTTGAAAGTACTTGGGACAACACTTGAAGTTCCATCAACAAATATTTCATTCACTTGTGTACATGGAGCGACGAGGTTGGCATTACATGAGAAGATGGCAATTCCATGATCTTTATCATTACCTAAACAAAACTCTTCATTCTTGCTGGTTTCAATCTTAAGCACATCCAAAGTATCATGCACGTCCGCTATAGATTTCGGCAAAGCTGGGTATATTTTTTATCTTTCTCTGTAGATTGCTATAGTCAAATTTTTCTATTCCTTTTGTTCTCCTCATGGGAATGTTCACTGTTTCCAAGGATTATAGTCGATATTTCCTGATTTGTCTTGAGCCTTGCTGTACACTGCATTTATGTGCATCGCCAGGATAAATCACCGGACGTCAGTCACCAGTGCCCTATCAACACGGAATGTATATCCTTCGTATACGAGCGACTTCTTTCCTTTGTTTGTTTCTGTTAACCTGAACTCCATGGTGGTGAGTGGTTTGAAACTGACCTTAGAATATGTCAGGTATACAAGAAGACAAGTTTTAGTTAACGCTCGTTACCTTAATGTCATGAATGTCATGTGTTATAATTAACCACTAGTTCCCTTAACGGCTCCGCGCGCAATCGTAAGAAATATCGGCACTCAAACGTTCCCAGTTTTAATCCCCAATTAGCGCAAATGTAATGCGCCCGCTAATGTTGAGCATAGGTTTACCTACAAACCCATCAGTAGCCACTGCCTGGTCTTTTCAGGTCGTAGGTTAGGGGCAAAGAAGAATAGGTCACTGATCATGAATATATTGATATTCCTCGTCGTTCTAATGTCATTAACATAAATATTTTAGACTGCCTTTATTCAGTTTATTCATCTTTCCTACCATTATCGTTTTTCAATTGCCACAATCATTGATATTTTTTATTTAATCTATTTTGGGTCATATAGCTCGACACTGGGGCCTGGGAGGCCATTCAACTCCCTGGTGGAAACTTCCGTAGCTTAAAAAGCCTGGAAAGTAAGATGGAAGAAAGGAAACGAATGCTTATCCTGCTGTTGTTGCTATTGTTGGTGTAAACATCTATTTTTTTAAAGCAGGTGTACAAAACGATTAAGTGAAATGTTGGTTAATATTGCCGCAGGTTTGCTTGTATAACATCATTATGATTAATTTTTTTTTTTTTTTGAGAGTTCGCTGATGTTTTAAGTCAAAGTGCTTTTTGCTCGCCATCTATTGTAAATAAGAATTTCTTAGTTTTTTTTTTTTTTTTTTTTTTGAGAGGTCGCTGATGTTTTTAGTCATAGTGCTTTTTGATCGACATCCATTGTAAATAAGATTTTCTTATTGTAAATGGACATCGATTCTGGAGGGAATTTATAAAATTTATTTCCTCTGAGGACCTAATTCTCTTTTCCCGCGTGTCGTTGAAGTAGGTCAAATCTGAAACACTTGATATTTCCTTTGGGTTGTGCATTCATTCACAATTTCTTCCTATAAATATGAATAAATATTTCAACCTTTTATCTGAAAAGACATTGAATGGCACCACATTTTCTTGCAATGTATTAATATAGTGTCATTATTAACGTTGCGGCAAGTTCCTACCGATGTTTTCGTCCCATTAAGCTCAATTTATCTTTCTTAACACCAGACAAGGGATGTCCCGACCTCGTTCCCAAGAAGATTTGGCAGCGGAATAGCGATGTGAGAGTTTAGTTCTCTCTAATTGTTTCTTCTCCAATGATGTCTTCGTTCTTTCAAATTATGTCTCTCTCCCAATTATAGCATTCCGACGGCAATGCAGTATCATTCGAAAAAGACCTGATCTTTGAGAGACTATTCAATAGTTCATGAAAAGAGCGTTAATTGAAATCAAAGCGAATCTTTATTGGAAAACAATGAAGCTGGGTGTGATCGGGTGGATGCGGAGTAGCGCATCCCATTGTGGGAGGGCGGAGGTTAACAAGTGAGTGGCGGGAAGCGCACGCGAGCTCGCCGCGTGTCTAACGCGTGTCCCGAGCGCTAAGGGGCTGTTTAAAGAGACACGGGCAATCCCTTTAATGACACCAAGGTCATGGGAAACGACCAATTTTCCGCCCGCGAACCTTAATCTGTCACCAGTAGGTAAATAGCCAGAGGGTGCCAGGACTTTCCCCTTCCCCTCATCAACCCACCCCTCTCCCCTCTTCGACTAAGCAGCAGCTGCTCGTAACAAGGGGCTGCAAACGACGTGGTACGAAATGCCAATCTCAACCCTCGGGCACATGGGCATTAAAGGTTACAATTGCCTGTTCACAGCAGAAGGGTGATTGCATTTATTTCTCGGGAGGCTTAGCATAGGTCAGACCCCGGATGTACTGTAGCTGTTCTTTTAAGCTTCCAGTCTAGCGACGTCTCTGTGGGACAACAGGGTCCTAGGAAATCTTCTCCTAGAATCTAAATGACCGACTGTGCTCGGATTAAATAAAACGTACAGAAAATGGTTACCGATATCAATAACTATACAGGGTGTCCCAAAATAATGTAAACACTCTTTGGATTTTTACAACTTATTCAATTTATTGATATAAACGGGGAAATTTTTTTTTTAACATTCTCAAATTGCCCCATGTATCCTTTTTCACTGTAGATTGTTTCACTTCTGTGAATCTGATTTCCTCGTTAATATCAATAAATTGAACAAGTTGTAACAATCCAAAGTGTATATATTATTTTGGGACACCCTGTAGTTCCTATCATAGCATAAGGAAAAATCAGAATTGAACAAAACTAGTGACTCAGATTGTATGAAATTTAAGAGCGAGGAAACGACATATACAATAAAATGAAATGGAAAATTTAATCGTAATGAGTCATCATGCAACAACTCATTCGGGAAACAAATAATTTTAGCCAATTTTCCCAAAACTTCTATTCATACTAAAGGAGTAATGAAACATTTTGAATGTATTATTTAACCTAAGAGTAATATCTGACCATATACTTTAGACATGCGTGGTATGGATCATGTAACAAGGAAAACAAACAAAGAAGGCTTTCTGATACAAAGTTTCATCTTCAGTGGCCATTTACAAACCATGGCACAAAATCCCCCCCCCCCTCTCTCTCTCTCTCTCTCTCTCTCTCTCTGATAAGATTAGTCTAGAGAGACTAAGATGTGTATGTGCGTGTGTTACACAAAGTCTAGTTAGCTCCCACGGTATATGAGAGACCCCGTCAGAACAGTTGGCAGAGAGTTCTTCGTGTGTAAAGGCCTCTACGGGAGGTCCTGTATAAGCTTTATTTGCTCTCTCTCTCTCTCTCTCTCTCTCTCTCTCTCTCTCTCTCTCTCTCTCTCTCCTTCCTTGTTGTCGGGTAGATGCGAGTGGGAAACACTTTCTTAATTAAGAATGTTAGTTGATATTTGTACGCAAATGAAATAAACTTATGACATTTCTGTATACTGTACTCCTTTAAAATAGTTAAAGAAAAATAGTATGGTTGAATCATTAATGTCTGACTTCCTCTGGAAGTTGTACTAAAAACGAGAATAGGATTGTCAAAAAGATATATCACTGGACGAAGGAAGTGTCTATGGAAATGAATCATGAAAAAATACCATACAAGATATTTACCGAAAAAAACAAACACTTAAGCTAGTCACCTGATGAATGCTGTTATGTGAACATTGTTCGTAAATAATTGTTCAGAAACTATTATTTAAAAACTATTCTTCGAAAACTAATATTCGAAAAACATTTATTCGATTGGATAATTGTTAGAATGAAAGTTATTCGGAAGGACGATTGTACGAAATGAAAATGATTCGAAATGCAAAATACTGTATTGAAACAACAGTGTAAATGTAATAAAAAAGCGTGTATTATTATTATTATTATTATTGTTATTATTATTATTATTATTATTATTATTATTATTATTATTATTATTATTAGCTAAGCTACAGCCCTAGTTGGGAAAGCAGGATGCTATAAGCCCAGAGGCTCCAACAGGGAAAATAGATAAATAGACAAAAGATAATTACTGTACTTGAAATACAAATATCTATATTAAAACATTCATTCGAAATTTAAAATTCTTAATTCAAACAAATGTAGAAACAATAAAAACCAGGTACACAAAAGATAAGATAATGATTTGAAATACAATTATCTGTATCAAAATATATTAAATATAAGGAAAAATCTCAAGTTAAGAGAAACAGCTCGCAAATACCAGTTAAAGGTTGCTCCAAATATTTGTAGCCTTTCATTCAAATCACGATATTTCTTGGAATTTAGTTCTTATTTTTGCAATATGAATGTCTAGTAAATATTGCTCTCTTAAAAGCGTCTATGAACTTCCATATTGTTGGATGATGGGATGTCACTTGCCGTAAAAAAAAAAAAAAAAGCTCTGTGCCATCCTTCAAGTGTTGTTAGTCTTGGGCAAAACAGTTTTAACTCTCTCAAAGCAAGACCATGTACAGTTAGAATCAAAAGAACGCCGACACGCGGGGAAAATCTTTCGTCAGATGTCTCTAGTGTTCCCATGACAAAACAGACAAGGTGTTGCTCTTCTTACTACTTGTACGAAATAGGGGGAGCCTTCTCCAACCTTAGTGAACCAAAGACAGTAAAGGGCTGTCTGTGTTAGCAAAAGCATACAAAAGTTACAAATCGAGTTGCCATATTTCAATTTTTTATTATCATTTGACGTTTCAAATATCCACTGCAAATACAAAACACACATTATATATATATATATATATATATATATATATATATATATATATATATATATACATATATATATATATATACATATATATATATATACATATATATATATATATATATATATATATATATATATATATATATATATATATATATATAGATGTGTGTGCGTGTGTGTGTAATACTAATTTTCGTGCCAGTTTCTCGGACCAGGGTTCGATTTCCCGGCCGACCAGAAGCTATTATCTTGAGTTGATTCCCCCTTGGTTCTGTGATCCCGAGGTATAGAGAGAATCTAGATATTAAGGGAGTATAATATATGGCTTTTATAAATATGAAAAACACGTCTAAATGTGCAAAATTTATCATTCTCTATAAATATATATATATATATATATATATATATATATATATATATATATATATATATATATATATATATATATATAATATATATATATATATATACTGTATATATATATATATATATATATATATATATATATATATATATATATATATATATATATATATATATGCGTGTGTGTGTGTAGACATCACAAAAGCTAACACGTGATGATCATAACATAATCAAGTATTATAGCAACCAAAGGAAAAATTAAAACACAACTCAGTTCTCCTTTTGTGACTATAATAAATATATATATATATACTGTATATATATATATATATATATATATATATATATATATATATATATATATATATATATATATATATATATATATACTGTATAGATATATATGTATATATATATATAATATATATATATATATATATATATATATATATATATATATATATATATATATATATATATATATATATATATATATATATATATATATATATATATATAATTTGATAGCTTGAAGAAAATAGCAGACAACCTAAGAGCTAAGAAATCATTGGTCTTTATTAAAAATGATCGAAAAATAGCATTTGGGTCTACACCTCCATAAGCATCAACATCCTTGAAGAGTGTCCTATTTCCATAGGACTTAAATGCTAAACTAGTTAGTTTAGAATCGGAAAAACAGGAATGAGGAAGATGTGGTTTCTCAATACTCTACTTAATGTCTGTTATGCTCAGCTATATCAAAACGTAATTATACGAAATCCCCTTTAATGTTTTATTCCCCCATAAATTAATTCATCAAAGAAATTAGCAAAATAGTAACAGGTAAGAAAATAATACCAAGCAAACACACACACACACACGTATATATATATATATATATATATATATATATATATATATATATATATATATATATATATATATATATATATATATATATATACATATATATATATATATATATATATATATATATATATATATATATATATATATATATATATATATATACACACGCACGTGCTTGTGTATATACTCTTTCCGTAAACTAACTTTCGTTTTGACGTCCCAGTTGCGTATCAATCTTTTAGGGGTCCTGATGGAGGGCAACAAACTCTTTCCTCAGAGTATTCGTTTGGCCAGTTCCTCTCCTCCTGTCGTTGCGCTTCTTGGTCGAATTTCTTTTGCCGAACATCTTGAAGGCGTTTCATGACGACGGAACCCAATTGAACCATTGATCCCTTTGCAATTGAAATATCCTTTTTATAACGACCGTAAGAGGTCTCGTGTCTCAAATTGCCTCTCCTGATGATGATGATTTAGATTGACCCGCCTATATACAAGGCGGACCACGGGCCCTTGCGTTGGCAGCCCGTAAGGGAGCGTTGGTTGTATCTTTTAAAAGCTGTTACTTGTGTTGGATGACACGAACACTGATGACAGACAGATGATGATGAGTCTGACGTAGAATGATGACCGAGGCTGGAGGCCGAAGTTCAAATCCGGGGCACAGTAAACCCAAAATCTCCGATCCCAAACCCGTTCCTTCGTCGGTCCTAGATAATTATTTTTCTTATAAGCACGTGCTACCAGGAAGACGTCCAATTGGAGTGTGTCTAACTTAGAAGTTCTTCCTTTTAGAGGAAAAGAAATTACTTCAGATTGAAGAATTTTAGCTTTCTCTGGTCCTTCAATATTCTCTACTTCTGTGCAGTTTCCGCCTTATTCCGCACAATCTTTATTTTTGGATCTTCAACATTATGGACTTTACTTCCTCATTTCAAATCCGCACAATCTTAAAGTGATCAACAAATAATTAGTTCTCCTTTTCGGACTCTTATTTCTTCTCTCTCGTTCTCCTTCCTGTCTCCCTCTTCTTCCTGTATTTTCTGTC
>NC_090745.1:96029478-96034478 GCF_036898095.1 Palaemon carinicauda
TGCAGGACCACCATTCTAGACGTCTTTAAAATCATACAAAACAAGATTCACTATCGAAGGATGTAGATATGAATCTAATAAAGTTTCAAATGATTCACCAACTTTATCCACAGGGAAAAAAGCTAGGGCTAACAAAATATGAATTCTTGAAGCAAAATATGGAATATGTATCATATTTTACATTCAAACCAAAATCACAAATCTTTCATTACAGGCACTGGCCTAAATGAAAAAAGGCATCCATTATAAGAAGCTGTGGTGAAATATTCTTTCGAACAATTGCCTATTAGAGTCATTTCCTTTCGGCCAATAACATTTATTACCTTTATTCGAAAACAATTCGAATAATTATCATCTCGAACAATTAATCATTAGAATAATTTGCTATCGAACTATTTTCTATTTAAATAACTGTTTTTCAAATGATTTTTTTCGAATTATTGTTTTCGAATAATTTTCATGATACGATAAAGACAATGAATCTCACTAATGACGCCAGAGATGATATAGTCTAGAATAAGGACAAGAATATAGTTTCGCATTACATTTAAAGAAAAGTAACACTAGGGATCGAACAAATGGCTATTTTGTAGGTAATCATGGGTAATACAAATAATTCTTCTCTCAAGAGGTTAACTACTGCACTGTAATTGTTCAGTGGCTACTCTCCTCTTGGAAAGGGTAAAAGAGACACTTTAGCTATGGTAAGCAGCTCTTCAAGGAGGACACTCCAAAATCAAACAATTGTTCTCGAGTCTTGGGTAGTGCCATAGCCTCTATACCATGGTCTTCCACTGTCTTGGGTTAGATTTCTCTTGCTTGAGGGTATACTCGGTCACACTATTATATTTATTTCTCTTCCTCTTGTTTTGTTAAAGTTTTTATAGCTTATATAGGAAATATTTATTTTGATGTTACTGTTCTTAAAATGTTATGTTTTTCCTTGTATCCTTTCCTCACTAGGATACTTTCTTTGTTGGAGAACCTGGGATTATAGCATCCTGCTTTTCCAACTAGGTTTGTAGCTTAGAAAATAATAATAATAATAAAAATGATAATAATAATAATAATAATAATAATAATAATAATAATAATAATAATAATAATAATAATAATAATAATAATAATACCCAGGTAACTTGGAGAGTTCCAGGTTGCGATGGTAATGGTAATTTTATCTATTGACAAAATGATTAAGTGCAGCCAGCTCTGCCATGGTGTTATGGGAACATTCACTGAACAATTATAATTATGGGATATAACGACGAATAGATTATGGTATGCTATAGAACCAATCCTTTCGAGTCCCGCTCAAACTCGTTAGTTTCCTTGGTCCCTGCAGTCTCGCCATCCTTGTGAGCTAAGGATGGGGTGTTTGGGGGAGCCTATAGGTCTATCTGCTGAGTTATCAGCAGCCATTGCCTGGTCCTCCTTGGTCCTCGGTTGGGTGGAGAGGGGACTTTGGCACTGACCTTGTGTATATATGGTCAGTCTCTATGGTATTGTCCTATTCGATAGGGCAATGTCACTGTCCCTTGCTTTTGCCATTCATGAACGGCCTTTAAACCTTTAAATGGTGCCGATTGAAAAGCACGTAAAAATATTTCATAGTTCAGGAATTGTGTTGTTTATGAATTATTATAGATAAAATTTGATAAACCCTCCAAAATTTTTTTATGAAACCTATATCTGAAGGTCATCTATTTGATGTCAAATTTGTAAACAAGGTCAAGGTGTGATTAATCGTTAAAAAAGTAACTTAGTCTTTTCTTTCTTTAGAAGTAAATATACACACGGCTTTTTTTTAGGTTCCTTAATAATTTGATATTAGATTTTTGGCTGTTATGAAACCGATGCACTTAATACAACACCCAATTCCTAGCAATCACCCCTTTACACGTTAAGAATATTTGCAATTAACGTACCTGTTGTGACCAGTATATTACATGTTCATTTTCCTTTGGAATGTGAATAATTATCGAATATGCAATGGAAGTTACATGGACATTCATTCTATCATTTGTTTAACAGTTGTCTCGCCGTAGTAGTATTTAAAGATTACAATGTATGCATTTCGTAAAATGATTCACATTATACAAGGTTGTTGATTACATCTAGTGATTATTGGATTATTCCATTCTCTCTCTCTCTCTCTCTCTCTCTCTCTCTCTCTCTCTCTCTCTCTCTCTCTCTCTCTCTCTCTCTCTCATATCAGACACGAAAGCACTGGCTTTGTGTGATTTGGCAATTCCCTGTTGCCTTAGTCTGCCTAACATCTATATTACCATTCTTCTTTAAATAATTGAATGATCGCAACCCTAAAAATCAGATTAATTGACAATTATTCATAAAAAAACAGGATTGAATTTATCTTGAAATGATAATTTATTGATAAAAAAATCTTTTTTTTATATTTGTTTTTTTTAATAGTTTTCTTTAGCTCAATATTGCTTATATATAAAATAATCTACGATACTTTGAGAGAGAGAGAGAGAGAGAGAGAGAGAGAGAGAGAGAGAGAGAGAGAGAGAGAGAGAGAGAGAGAGAGAGAGAGAGAGAGAGCGAGAGAGAGAGAGAGAGCGAGAGAGCGAGAGCGAGAGAGAGAGAGAGGGAGAGAGAGAGTGTGAGTAAGTGAGAAAGAGAGAGAGAGAGTGTGAGTGAGTGAGAGAGTGGAGTTCTCATACTCTGATTAAATATCGACAGAAAATGCACAGATGTATGTATATATATATATATATATATATATATATATATATATATATATATATATATATATATATATATATATATATATATATATATATATATATATATATATCTTATATCTTGGGTGCAATATTCACGATGAGGCATTTTATGCTTTGCTCTCTCCTCTAAGGAGCAATTGAAACTAGATAAAAAACATTACTATGCAGATATATTGTAGACGAAATTTGACTGTTACTTTGCCACAGAGATCACCAGTTCTACTGTTGATGTTTTTGCTGTTAGATAAAATCTTTATTACCTCCGCCGACGAAGTTGGGAGGAGGTTATGTTTTTGCCCATGTTTGTCCTGGCCAAAATTTTACTCATAGAGTAGTGAAACTTTCAAGGATTAATTGTTACGTTGAGACGAGGAAGTGATTCAATTTTCAAAGTCCCAGGACAAAGGTCAAGGTCAGGGTCGAGCAAAAGGTCGACCGAATTACCTCTAACCTTAACCCCAAGTTCGCACGTGGTTGTTAAACAGACTTCAAATACGCTTACGGTTTAAATTCCTTCTGGGAAAGGCAAGCTGGTTATTATTATTATTATTATTATTATTATTATTATTATTATTATTAAGCAGGATGCTATAATCCCAAGGGCTCAAACAGGTAAAATAGCCCAGTGAGGAAAGGAAACAAGGAAAAATAAAATATTTTAAGAACAGCAACAACACCTAAACAAATATTTCCCATATAAACTAGAAATCTTTAACAAAACAAGAAGAAAAGAAATTAGATAGTATAGCGTGCCCGAGTGTACCCTCATGCAAGAGAAATAACCTGCCGTGGCGTAGGTCTGCACTGTCAGAGTTCTTTTCTAGTTATTACTGTTGTTGCCCTATTTCGATGTTTTAATTTCACACTAATGGTAGTCAAAAATAGCATAATTACTATCATTAATTACTTCGACGAATGCGATAATTCAATTGACACATTTCGCACTGCAATTAGATAAGAAGGATCACCCTTCTTGGAAATTGACAAACCTTCAACTTTAATTTTCCTTTACAACTTTTATTGAAGCAATTCATTATCCGAAATTCTCCCCTGCAGTTTTATTCGGGACAACTTTTCTAGTTATTCCCTGTTTCTCCTTCATTAGCCAGCTAACTTTAGTATAGTATTTTTGTGACTTTCTCAGTAAGTTAGATTTTCTTGGCTGCAACTTTTGTGTTATTTAATTAAAACTTCCGTATTTTTCTGGTCTTCCTTAACTTTTGCTCGCTCGTTTCTGGTTGAAACTCGTCGGTTAAATTTGGTACAATTAAGGTTATAGTTTTTTTTAGAATGCGTGCTCCGTAATCGACAAACATTGAAGACAATAACAATAATTCAAATGATAATGGAAGTATTCTTTAATTTTCTTTTTTAATCATAGAATTTATTATATTTGCAATATTCCCTCAACAACTGATTTCATTCCTAAGATTGTGGTGGCTGGGTGGTAGCGTCTTTGCCTTCTGATTGCCAGACTGGGGTTCAAGTCCCTCTCAAACTCGTTGGTTCCTTTGGTCGCTGCAACCTTGCCATCCTTGTGAGCTAAGGATGTGTGGTTTGGTGGAGCCTATAGTACTATCTGCTGAATCATCAGCAGCCATTGCTTGGCTCTCCTTGGCCCTAGCTTGGGTGGAGAGGGTGTCTGTGCACTGATCATAACTAATAAGGCAATGTCTCTGTCCCTTTTCTCTGCCATTCACGAGCGGCCTTTAAGCCTTAAACCTCTGTTACCTCTTCGTGATTGATTTACTGTTTAGGTTCTAAAATTATTTGCTTTTCCCGGTGTATTAACTTTTGTTTCCTTCTGAATAGCTTCGTTTCTGCTTCCCTTACCAGCGCTGAAGTTACAAACTTACGGAGCAATGATACTTGAATATCACTATTTTCCAGTTATGTGGCATTCTATAATAAAGATTTTTTTTTTTTTACAAATAATTTATTTAGCATAGTTTGCTAATATTTCTATAGTAATGATTTTTTATTTCAGTTTAAATATTTTATTACATTTCAATGTTTTTATTTTTTTCCCCGTAGGGGTTGTAAGGTATGGCTTAAAAGCTACAAACTGCTTAAAACTACCTGTAAAAGAATTTATGAAATAATACACCGCTACTAAACATCAAAAGGGATTACGAAATAAATTTCGTTAATTTTATCAAAGGACAGGATGATTTGATCTTTTTTTGAAAGACTTGTTTACAATCTGTTTCAATTTTCTCCTCTTACAATCATTTTTAGTTTCATTCAATAATT
>NC_090745.1:96056978-96061978 GCF_036898095.1 Palaemon carinicauda
TTCTACACTCTATGGTGTAAACGTAACAGTTCCTCCTTTATTTAAACCAGACTGTTCTGTCAATCACTGTCCAAAGGAAGAAAAGGTAACCCTTTTGACAGATCTGTCTGACAGTAAGCAGAGTAATGAAAACTCAATTGTTCTCATTCCTGTTTTCTTGAGGCTAAACTAACTAGGGTAGCTTTTTCGGTCCCGCGAATTTAAAACACTTTTAATGGGCCTTGATGCTTATGGAGGTGTGGACCCAAATGGTATTTTTCCTTGTTTCTTTTAAAGACCCCTGACTTATTAGCTCCTAAGTTATCTGTTATTTTCTCGTAGTAAGCAAGAACAGGTTCTCCTTACACTTGTTGGAGAAATGGTAGTGTCTTTCCATTAGGTAAATATGTTTGCGGTAGTTCTAGCACCTGTTGATTACCACACAATTTCCACAAATTCCATATCTAAAGTTTTAGAAAGTCTCATGACAAAACGTCTAAATAGATATGTTGAAGGTAATAAACGGTTCATTATTTTGTCATTTGGCTTTCACAAAGGCTTGGAGCTGGTAAGGCGCTTCTTGCAAGTTTCCAACGTTGAATAGAAATCCCTTGACTGAGGTCAGGAAGTTCGTACGATTATCTTTGATTTCAACTAGGGCTGTCTTTGACCGTGTTAATCATGAGGCCCTTGTTTTGAAACTTGAACAGTTGGGAGTGGGTGGGTCTTTTCTCATAATTATTAAATTTTTAAATAATATGTAGCAGAGTTGCTGTTGATGAGCACCATATGAGTATAGGAATGTGATAGCTGGTGTTCCTCAGGGTAGTATTCTTGGCCCATTATTTTTCTTACTATATACACATATGTGGTTTTGTCTAGAAAACAAGCTCGTTTCATATCTAGATGACGCTATTCTTTTAGCATAAATTCCTTCTCCTGAATGTAGATATGGGACTGCTGAATCCCTTGAGATCTAACTAATGTCAGTGCATAATGGAAATTATAGGGCATGAAGTTGAACCCTATTAAATCTCCAAGTATTATTGTAAATAGGTTGACGACATTGGCTCTCACAGTATCCAGATGTCTGCATTGATGATGTTTCCTTAATTTTATACAATTCCCTTAAAAATTTTAGGTGTTTTCTTTGTTTATATTGTAAATCTGCTTTTTCGTCTTTTGCCTATTGGGAAAATTTTTCAAGATTTTTTATGATCAACCTGTTTTGAAGAAATTTTCTAATTTTTTCATTCTACTTTGTTTATAATATTGTTCTTAGATATGGTCATCAGTTGGAAATTTTCATTTTCATTTGTAGGAAAAAAAAACTTACGTTCTATCAAATTTCATATCCGTCATCTGGATATTAATCTCTGGCACCGTCGTTCAGTTAGTGCTCTATGTATATTGCATAAGATTCTTCACAATTATGACTATCTTTAGTATTCAGGCAAGGCAAGGCAAAGGCAAAGGCAAATTTTATTCTATCGACCCCTTCCGGAGTATGAGAATTACAAAATTACACATATATATATTTTACACAAAAACTACAAAAAGAAGAGACCAATAGGTTACAACTATATTTATGTACACATATATTCAGTAAGTACATAATTAACGCATAAAAGGTATTCTGACAAAGGAAAGTACATACATTGAAAAATAATACCAGAATAATGAAAATCCTAGAAAGTATTAAATCTAAAATAAAGACATTATAAGGTTAACAAACCTTGCAAGTCTTTTCAGTTCTCTAGCATTACTTGTATTGAGGAGCAGACTGAATTTAAAAGTGGTAGGTCTTCTACAATAGTAGGGCTTTAGGTATCTCTCTCTTATTTCTCTAATCACAGGACAAACTAAAACATAATGGTATTCATCCCCAACTTCAATGCCGTTGCATAGTGTGCAAGAGTGCTGATTCTCTTGCCTAGAATATCTTTCAGTTGCTACAGGAAGTTTGTGGGTACCACACCTATATTTACTAAGGGCAATTCTTTCTGGAATATCTAAATTTATAATATACTTTTCTTGGCCAAATTCTGTCTTAAAAAGTTTATAATTACTACACAATATATTTCTTTCTACTTCTGCATACCACTGTTGTCTCTCTATATCTTTGAGTTTCATTTCTAGGCTATTTATTATCCACGTGTGATTGAAATTTTCTGGATGCTCCCATATATTTGACATACCACATGAATCAAGGATAGTTTTAATTTTATGGATCCAACTAGATTTATACTCATTCGACTCGTATAGAATTCTAAGAAAACGATAAAAAACATTTGACAATTTAGACGCCTTTGATTTTACAATTCTCAACCAAAATCCAATCATCCGTTTGCAAATAGATATTTCAATTTTGAATCTGCCAAGATCTCCATATACAATGCAGTTTGCTGTTCGCTTGTTCACACAGAGCTGATTTTTCATGAACTTCTTGTGAAATGCTTCAACATGATCTAATTTATGGTAACCCCATATTTCACAACCGTAAGTCAAAATTGGTACAACTAGAGCATCGAATAGATCACAGTTGATATCAATGGGTAATTCAAGTTTTTTACATTTAATTAACATAGTAAATAATGCTCTACGTGCTTGAATGACTTGTTTCTTAATAGCTTTATCCATTTTACCATTATAATTGAACGTAGTACCAAGGTAAATATAATCATCTACAATTTCGATGCTCTCCTCACCATATTTAAAATTCGGGACATTTCTAACTTTTCCTCTAGAAAATACAACTACTTTAGTTTTTGAAACATTAATTTGAAGTTTCCAAGTATCACAATATTCTTTTACTTTGTTTAAGGCGTTTTGTAATTCCTTTGGGGATTCAGCCATTACAATAGTATCATCAGCATGAAGTAAAACATAAATACGCAAAAACATTTCTATATCAATACTACTTAATTTTTCATTTATTTCCCTTGAACACATATCCATCCCATTATAACCCCCGCTAAGAAAAGACTCGAAATCATTTAGGTAGATGGCAAAAAGTAATGGGGAAAGATTCTCACCTTGTCTTACACCTATGTTACATTCGAAAAAGTTAGAAATTTTGTGATTCTGCTTTACACATGATTTTGCATTATTATACATATTATATATGACAGCCATAACATAACCATTAATGCCATGTGAGATTACTTTTCCCCACAAGGACGACCTGTAAACCAAATCGAATGCTTTTCTGTAATCAACGAACAAACAGTATATTCTCTTTTTTCGATGGAGATAGAAATTAACAAGTGAATGCAATACAAAAATATGATCTAGAGTACTATATCCCTCCCTGAAACCAGCCTGCTCCTCACCAAGTTGACCAGTGCTGTCAATATAATCAGTCAACCTTTTATTGACACAAACGGTAAAAAGCTTCGCTAAACAGCTCAGTAGTGTGATACCCCTATAGTTATCTGGGTCGTCAGGGGATCCTTTTTTCTTAAATATGGGTTTTATTATCCCTATACACCAATAATATGGAACAACTGAGGAGATCAACACAATGTTAAAAATTTTGCATATAACATTTAGCATATCATGAGGGCAATTTTTAAGGAACTCATTTATGATATTATCAATACCACATGCTTTTCTACTCTTAAGTTTTCTTATTTGAATTTGTATCTCATCTACTGTAAAAACTCTATTTAATTCTTCGTTAACTAACTGGTTAATAATGCTTGGGTCGAAATTATCAGGGTGTTCACTATCATCAGGTTCAACATTACCTCGACTGAGTTTAGCAAAATAATCTCGAAATGTTTTAAGTGCAATTTTACAAATCAGCTCACTCTTATCAGTATTCTTTAACAAATCCCAATAATCCTTACTACTACTTTTTCTCAGATTTCTAACATTTCTATGAATTTTTTTTTCTGAAAGATTTCTTAGCTTTATTAATTATTCTCTTATATGTTTTAGCTCTAGCTTTCAGTTCGTTTCTAGCTTCATTTGTTTTGATTTTCTTAAGCCTGTTTTTTACTTTCATATATTCAGTTCTTTTACTAGAACAGTCTTTGTCAAACCATGGTTTGCTAGCCTTTTTGCAATCCCCAGTTTTAGACTTATTTTGATAAACTTTTTTACAAATGCCAATGTGTTTAGCAGGGTCAATATATAATTTTCCTAAATCTTTTACAATATCATCCATAATATTCTGGGTTACATTCAAAGGGTTCAGTGAATCTAATTTCTGGTCTAATAAGTTAATATCTCTAGTACTGAATGCTTCCATATACTCATTTTTTATGTCATTTGTCCATTTTGTTTTAAGTTCTTCATATTCAGAATTATTCATATCATAAGTTTCCTTACTATCTAAATCTAAATTTTCCTCCTTCTCTATTTCCAGTGGTCTCATATTACAAGTCTCTTCCAACCGTAATACCATAGAGAGGGCCGAGTGAGTATCGGACAGACACCTGTCATATTGCTCAACATTAAAATCCGTAATACTACTCATAATTTTAGGAGAAACAATAAAATAGTCAATACAACTTTTACCATTAGCTGTGAAACAAGTGAAATCCCCCACGCCACTGTCCCCCCCAAACCTCCCGTTAACTACCTTAACGTCAAGCATTTTACACAGTTCAATTAAGTTACGACCATGGTTATTAGTAATAACATCACTGTTATAGCGATCTGTGCTAAGACCAAGAGTTTCTAATTCCCTTTTGGAGCTAAACAGACATTCATCAATAAAATCATTTAAATCGATATTTTGCAAAGGGTCGTCATCTATAAAGTCATTAAGTAAGCCTGTTCTTGAGTTAAAATCACCAGCTAATATAATTGGTAGCTCATATTTTACATTCAAGTTCATAAGATCATCAGCAATAACATCAAAGATATTAGATGAACAATAAGGTGATCCCTCGTGTGGAATATACAAAGCACAAATAATAATATCATTCTGTGTTTCCCTACAATGAAATCTTACACATAATAAGGAATCAGACACTGTGTCTTCGATCAATGTTACACAATTTTTTCTATCT
>NC_090745.1:96066978-96074478 GCF_036898095.1 Palaemon carinicauda
GCATAGACAACATTCGTCTTCTTTAAGAAATCCTGCTCTTGGGGCGCTGGGTTATTCTTCATAATAAGGCTTTTCGTCTTGGCCGTTTGGTAATATATAATGAAGTCCAATTTCTGGGTGTCTTCAGTAGGGGATACATTATTCTTGAGGATTTCTTTCATTGCCTTCTCGTCTTGCAGGTAATTCGGATGCATATGTCCTTTGTAAAATAGCTTGATGTTATTGCTACTGTCGATTCTTTCAGCGGGGTCGGGTTCGTACCACTTGTCTACTGCTTTCCTGACTTCCTTTTGGACGTGCTTATTGGAGAATCCATTGTTGACAAGTACTTGGGATATTCGGTCCAGTTCCTTGTGTGTGTTGCACCAGGTGGAAAGTGCGACAGGGCCCTCCTGACGTAAGCCTTGATAGTAAAACTCTTATATCGGGTGGGGCACTCACTGTCTCCAATCAAGCACATGCCTAGGTTTGTGGGTTTGGTATACACTGTGGTCCGAAATCCATTCTCCGTCAAAGGTGACTAGGACATCCAGGAACAGGAGGCGATTATCTTGGCTGTGTTCGAGGGTGAAACGGAGTACACTATGGTCCTCAAACATCCTCCACAATGTCTCAATTTCATCACTTGATCTTGCTTTCACAAAGGTATCGTCTATGTACCTAAAGTACAGAAAGGGGCATTCTACACGGGAGAACACTCTCTCTTCTACAATTCCCGTGTAAAATTTCGCGAATAGGACTCCCAGGGGTGAGCCCATCGCTACACCATCCTTCTGAAAGTAGGTATGCCCTCGATGGGTGGTAAAGGGGGCCCTCTTCGTACAGATGGCTAGGAGGGTCCGAAGGGCTGGTTCAGGGATGTTCAGAGATGGTGTAGAGTCGTCCCTATAGACACTATCGGCGATAAGGTCTATGGTTTCGTCCACAGGCACGTTTGTGAATAAAGACTCTACATCCATCGATGCAATAACTCCATCACACGTAGAGTCCTTAATTTTATCCAGGAATTCGGTGAATGAAGCTACACAGTAACGATTTGGAATGTAGGGCGTCAGGATGGCATTCAGTCGTTTGGCAAGCTGGTAAGTCGGAGTAGGGCATTGACTTATAATGGGGCGTAGGGGGTTGCCCTGCTTGTGGGTTTTCACATTGCCATAAAGCTAGCCTGGCCAGAAATCCCCTGAAATAACTGGTAGGTGCATGGCATTGGTTGCTGCATTCACGGCCTCGATGGTTTTGTTAGCCTCTTTCTTGATTTCTTCGATAGGGTTTCTAGTGAGGCGCACAAATTTGGAGGAATCAGCAAGGATGTCGTCGAGTTTCTTGTGGTATTCCTCTGTGTCAATAAGCACAAAGGCAGCAGTCTTGTCTGCCCTACGAACAATGACACCAGCAACCTGCTTAAGTTCCTTGGCAGCTGCCTTCATATCTTGTGTGACGATACCACTGGTGTAACGACCCCTCTCAGTAAGGGCCTCAGCAAGAAGCAAGGGCTGGAGGGCATCAGTAGTCCGCAGGGTGCCACGATCTTGAAGGGCGAGGATTAAGTCAAGTAGCAGGTCGACCTCGAGGCGTTTATCAGTGGGCCTTGGTCTGGTCACGTAGTGGCAGTTGAGGCCCATCTTAAGGATTTGTTCCTGTGCAGCAGTCGGGGTGTACCCCGAGATATTGATGTGCTCCTGGCGTTCCTGTGGTATACGAAGTTTGCCACCGTTGAGGTTGATCAATTTCTTCAGGATGGTGTGGGTCCTCTTCTGCATGTCTCTCTTCTTAAGGATTCGGAGGGCATCGGTAATGTTGTCAGGGTAGTTCAGGCCACCCTCGATGTCCTCGTCCTCTCTCTGTTGGCTGGTAGGGTCGAATTCTGGGTTGTCATCTTCAGGTTCTCGGGAGTCCTCATCAGGGGCATCCTCATCTTCGTCAGGGTCGCTGTCAGGTTCAGGAGGGGTGTCTGGATCGGTACTGTCTTCATTCTGCTCTGCTCTTCTTTCCCTGGTGTTGACCCATTCCTCCACAAGACGGGTCCGGAGGGCTGTGAGCTTGTCCTTCAGCGCCTGCTTCTGTTGGAGCTGCCTCTGGAGGAGGCTACGTCTGTAGGCACGGGTACCAGGATCATTTTGGGCTGACGGGTCGAACAGCTGGACTTCGGTATATCGTGGTAGGAGACCCTCTTTTAGGCAGGTTGAGTTAAAAGTAATGGCTGCATCGGCAGAGTTTATTTTCTTATCCAATTTTTCTATTTTCCGGATAATTCTCTTCTCTAGAGCGCTGCAATCAGCCAGCAGACTTGAAAAATTCATCAGTCAGGTGAATGACAAAATCGGGAAGACTTTTCAAGTATATTCTCACAAAATACAAGAAAAACTTTTGGTACAAAATAGTAAAAACTACGACGCGTTTCGAGGATAAGTCCTTCCTCGTCTTCAGGTAGAGAGTGAGGTGGATGCTGCAGTCGGGTGGTATTTATTATATAAATACCACCCGACTGGGTCAACACCAGGGAAAGAAGAGCAGTGCAGAATGAAGACAGTACCAATCCAGAAACCCCCCCCCCCCTGAACCTGACAGCGACCCTGACGAAGATGAGGACGCCCCTGATGAGGACTCCCGAGAACCTGATGATGATAACCCAGAATTCGACCCTACCAGCCAACAGAGAGAGAACGAGGACATCGGGGGTGGCCTGAACTACCCTGACAACATTACCGATGCCCTCCGAATCCTTAAGAAGAGAGACATGCAGAAGAGGACCCGCACCATCCTGAAGAAATTGATCAACCTCAACGGTGGCATACTTCGTATACCACAGGAACGCCAGGAGTACATCAATATCTCGGGGTATACCCCGACTGCTGCACAGGAACAAATCCTTAAGATTGGCCTCAACTCCCACTACGTGATCAGACCAAGGCCCAATGATAAACGCCTCGAGGTCGAGCTGCTGCTTGACTCAATCCTCGCCCTTCCAGATCGTGGCACCCTGCGGACTACTGATGCCCTCCAGCCCTTGCTTCTTGCTGAGGCCCTCACTGAGAGGGGTCGTTACACCAGTGGTATCGTCACACAAGATATGAAGGCAGCTGCCAAGGAACTTAAGCAGGTTGCTGGTGTCACTCTTCGTAGGGCAGACAAGACTGCTGCCTTTGTGCTTATTGACACAGAGGAATACCACAAGAAACTCGACGATATCCTTGCTGATTCCTCCAAATTTGTGCGCCTTACTAGAAACCCTATCGAAGAAATCAAGAAAGAGGTTAACAAAACCATCGAGGCCGTGAATGCAGCAACCAATGCCATACACCTGCCAGTTATTTCAGGGGATTTCTGGCCAGGCTACCTTTATGGCAATGTGAAAACCCACAAACAGGGCAACCCCCTACTCCCCATTATAAGTCAATGCCCTACTCCGACTTACCAGCTTGCCAAACGACTGAATGCCATCCTTACGCCCTACATTCCAAATTGTTACTGTGTAGCTTCATCCACCGAATTCCTGGATAAAATTAAGGACTCTACGTGTGATGGAGTTATTGCATCGATGGATGTAGAGTCTTTATTCACAAACGTGCCTGTGGACGAAACCATAGACCTTATCGCCGATAGGGTCTATAGGGACCACTCTACACCATCTCTGAACATCCCTGAACCAGCCCTTCGGACCCTCCTAGCCATCTGTACGAAGAGGGCCCCCTTTACCACCCATCGAGGGCATACCTACTTGCAGAAGGATGGTGTAGCGATGGGCTCACCCCTGGGAGTCCTATTCGCGAATTTTTACATGGGATTTGTAGATGAGAGAGTGTTCTCCCGTGTAGAATGCCTCTTTCTGTACTTTAGGTACATAGACGATACCTTTGTGAAAGCAAGATCAAGTGATGAAATCGAGACTTTGAGGAGGATGTTTGAGGACCATAGTGTACTCCGTTTCACCCTCGAACACAGCCAAGATAATCGCCTCCCGTTCCTGGATGTCCTAGTCACCTTTGACGGAGAATGGATTTCGGACCACAGTGTATACCAAACCCACAAACCTAGGCATGTGCTTGATTGGAGACAGTGAGTGCCCCACCCGATATAAGAGTTCTACCATCAAGGCCTACGTCAGGAGGGCCCTGTCGCACTGTTCCACATGGTGCGACACACACAAGAAACTGGACCGAATATCCCAAGTACTTGTCAACAATGGATTCTCCAATAAGCACGTCCAAAAGAAAGTCAGGAAAGCAGTAGACAAGTGGTACGAACCCGACCCCGCCGAGAGAATCGACAGTAGCAATAACATCAAGCTATTTTACAAAGGACATATGCATCTGAATTACCTGCAAGACGAGAAGGCATTAAAAGAAATCCTCAAGAATAATGTATCCCCTACTAAAGACACCCAGAAATTGGACTTCATTATATATTACCAAACGGCCAAGATGAAAAGCCTTATTATGAGGAATAACCCAGCGCCCCCAGAGCAGGATTTCTTAAAGAAGACAAATGTTGTCTATGCATATCAATGCCCTATTCGTGGTTGTCCCGGGAATTATATTGGCATGACAACTATGCGTCTTTCCAAGAGAATTTCTTGCCACGTACAGCAAGGGTCTATAAAGAATCATGCCCTACAAAGACATAACACCCCTATTTGTCGAGCTGATATTGTCAGTAACACCAAGATTATTGGTAGCGCCCCAGATAGTCGACGTCTACGCATCCTAGAAGCTCTACTGATACAGCGAGATAAACCCACCCTTAATACGACCCAAGAGAGGTTTTTGTTACCATGAAGCTGTTGTACTGATACATCAAGAAACCCCCATCAAGGAGGACCTAATGAAGACACTACCAACCACGAAAATACCCCGAATTTTGACGCCGAAGTAGGAAATGATCTAAGCCACGTGGGACACTTTTCTGAGCAGGAGAGCAGCCTGGCTGGCTCAAAGTGCGCCTCAGCTAATCAAAATTCAGGTCCCCCGATGACGTCACAGACTGGTATTCCCGGCCGAGATCGTCGTACACCAGACATCATACCATACCAGCTCCGATCAACCAATGAAAACCAATGAAAATTCGAGCCCTTTCACTTGTAATCCTGATCCTGGGTATAAATACCACCCGACTGCAGCATCCACCTCACTCTCTACCTGAAGACGAGGAAGGACTTATCCTCGAAACGCGTCGTAGTTTTTACTATTATGTACCAAAAGATTTACTTGTATTTTGTGAAAATATACTTGAAAAGTCTTCCCGATTTTGTCATTCACCTGACTGATGAATTTTTCAAGTCTGCTGGCTGATTGCAGCGCTCTAGAGAAGAGAATTATCCGGAAAATAGAAAAATTGGATAAGAAAATAAACTCTGCCGATGCAGCCATTACTTTTAACTCAACCTGCCTAAAAGAGGGTCTCCTACCACAACAAGAATAATAATAATAATGAATAAAATATCAATAATACATTTTAGAGAGGTATTTTCAATGCCCTAGTTTATCTTTGCTCCCCCAAAATACAACAATTCAATTCTAAACGATTCAAATTTAATTTTTATGAGTAAATACCTAGATACTAGAAGACTTCTGGAAAGAACTATCGTAAAAATTTGTCATTCCATGGAAGTTGTAAAGCTGTAATTAGCAGATGGTTTGGGCAAGCTCATTGCACTCCACAGGAGAGATTAGTTCACCAAATGTTTAATTGGACTCCACAAGGCACTAAAAGAGTTGGAAGATCCAGGCCTACGTGGCCGAGGACTATGAAGCGCGAAGTAGGAGATGATGAATGGAGAAGCAATGGATTCAAAGTTGAAGATAGGGATGACTGACGAAATCTAACCAAGGCCCTTTGCGTCAACAGACGCAGGAGGAGATAAGGAATTCTGGATGACAGATTTATGAATAAAAAGGTTGCTGTAAAATTTCTTATGAATGAAAAGTAAGTTCCCTCAATGCTGACAGTACATCCTTAACCACAAGTGCTGGTGTGGTTGTCCCTTTCCGTTTAGGTAATAGTTCATCACAAAGCAGAATTGTTGCAGGAGCAAGAGCTATTGATCATCTGTGCACAGGATACAGAAAAACGATTTAGGTTTTGCATCAGGGTGGTTGATTTTATTATGGAAATTAAGCCATCACATTTATAGTTAAAGCCTCATTTACATACTGTAAGTATTGATAAAGGTCCCTAAATATTCTGAATTATATTCACTAGCTTTAACGATATTAGTCAGGTTAAAAAGGCAAATGGAATCGTATATTTAGAGTTTCTGTCATAGCATTTTTACTGATATATCAGAGGATATTTTCTCATCTCCATTAAAAATTAAAGCTAAATGGAGAAGCCCAAAGCAAAGTAGATATCAAAACTTTATCACCATCATGAACGGAATAAAATTTATGGATGTGTATATGTATAGATGAATAAATAAATAATCATATATATATATATATATATATATATATATATATATATATATATATATATATATATATATATATATATATATATATATATATATATATATATATATATATGTGTGTGTGTGTGTGTGTGATTGTGTGTGTGTGTGAACGTTTTAGGTCGTTACGGCATCGCATTCCATCATCAACAAATCCCAATACATCAGAAGCCTTCTTATCCAAGTGGCTTCGAAGACTTAAAATTTGTTTAGGGATTAAACTATGAAAACCTCATACAGGCGTATCCCTTAGATTCAATGGAGACGGAAAAAACCTTATTAAGCCTGTCATTCAAGTGGTTTAATCCCATGAATAGTATTCATTAATACTTTCATAAACATGATTAATTATCCTTTTAACTTTTTAACTCCTTATATTTACTAGTATCTATAGATAACGAATAATAGTAGGATGATTGATTGATTTAAGGATTTCTGGCATCTTGACATTTAATGGTAGTATGGATTAAAATCAATTATAACAAATATTAATACATAAGAATTATTCATAACCTCGTTTATTATATATGTGTATATTTGTATAAATATATATATATATATATATATATATATATATATATATATATATATATATATATATATATATGTGTGTGTGTGTGTGTGTGTGTGTATGTGTGTGTATGTATGCATTTGTAAATGTAAATGTATATGTATATGTAAATGTATATGTACAGTATATGTAAATGTAAATGTAAATGTATATGTAAATGTAAATGTAAATGTAAATGTAAATGTATATGTATATGTAGATGTATATGTATATGTAAATATATATATATATATATATATATATATATATATATATATATATATATATATATATATATATATATATATATATATATATATATATATATGTATATATATACAGGCTTATATACATATGTATATATATATATATATATATATATATATATATATATATATATATATATATATATATATATGTATATATATTCATATATATATATATATATATATATATATATATATATATATATATATATATATATATATATATATATATATATATA
>NC_090745.1:96079478-96084478 GCF_036898095.1 Palaemon carinicauda
GTCGTCACCCTTACACATCGTTCTGAAGAAAGACGGCTCCCTCCGTCCGTGCAGGGATTACAGGCGCCTGAACATGCAAACAGAACCGGATCACTACCCCCTCCCAAACATTGCCGATGTAACCTCCTACCTGCACAAAGCGAAGGTTTTCTCTACGCTCGACCTCCTGAAGGGGTATTATCAGGTGCCTATGAACCCAGAAGACATCCTCAAGACCGCCATCACCACTCCGTTTGGCACATACACCTTCAATTACTCCTGTTTTGGCTTTCGTAATGCTGGGGCAGCGTTTCAATGTCTCATGGATGGCATCTTAGGGGACCTCCCTTTCTGTGTATGTTATGTGGACGACATACTTGTGTTCTCCTCCTCAAAAGAGGAACACCTCCGTCACCTGCGCATCGTGCTCGACCGCCTGCAACAAAACGGCCTTGTAGTCCGGTACGACAAGTGTACCTTTGGCGCCAACGAAGTGTCGTTCTTAGGGCACCGTATCACTCCTGAAGGAGTCCATCCCCTCCCTGAGAAGGATTTCAAGATTCGGTATCCCTGAGCATATTACTTCTGACAGGGGAACCACCTTCACCTCTCAATTGTGGACGTCATTAGCGATTCTCCTGGGCATCACCCTACATCAGACAACGGCCTACAACCCCGCTGCCAATGGAATGGTTGAACGTTTTCATCACACCCTCAAAGCAGCTTTGATGTCCCGCTGCAAGGATTGCAACTGGTTTACTCAGCTTCCCTGGGTCCTCCTTGGACTAAGGACCACTCCTAAAGACGCCCTCGATGTCTCGGCAGCTGAAATGGTGTATGGCGATCCGTTGGTCGTCCCTGCCGAATTTTTTCCTTCTACATCCTCCTCTGACGATCTCCAGTGCATACGTCACGTTGTGGGAAAATTTACTCCGTTCCGCCAGACTTACAAGCCCCCAGCGAAGCATCACATACCAACGGACTTGCACTCTGCAACGCACGTCTTCCTGCCCAACGACACCAGCAAGCCACCACTAACGCCCACTTACACGGGCCCTTTCCTTGTGATCCGACGCAGTCCGAAAGCATTCCTCCTAAACATTCGGGGCAAAGAAGACTGTGTCTCCATTGATCGTCTAAAACCTGCTTATCTTCTGCCAGATGACCCGCCTACAGTTCACCTCTCTAGATCAGGGCGCCCTATTTAACATGTATAGTATGTCATTTTTAGGGGGGGAGCCATGTACCAAACGTGTTTCACACAGTTGTACATAATTCCTTTTGTATATATTATGCTTGTATCTTCGCTCTTCCCTCGCACTAAAACGAACATGAAAATTCATGTCTGATTTTTCCTCTGTAATATTGTCTGTCTTGTGAACTTGTTATGTCCTGTTGCCTTGGGGTTTTGTATATAAGGAGAATGTTCTACAATAATATAACTCAGTCGTTTCCAACCTGCCTTTGAGTTCACACCTTACTCGGTGCCATCACAATATATATATATATATATATATATATATATATATATATATATATATATATATATATATATATATATATATATATATATATATATATATATATATATATATATATATATATATATATATATATATATATATATATATATATATATATATATATATATATATATATATATATTTCAATAGTAGTGAAGACTGAGCAGCCTGTTCATGATAAATCATACTCTTGTAAAATTTTTATGAAATCCCAAGCAGATTGGAATGGAATTTTGCATGATCTTTTGCACTTAAATTGGTCACAATTATATACTAGTGTAGATGACGTTGTCCCTTTGAATGAGAATCTAATCAACACAATTGATAAGCGTATCCCTTCTCGTGTGCTAAGGTGCCGAATGAAGGACAAACCGTGGTTCAATGATGATTGTAGACGTGCTTATTTGGAGAAGCAGGAGGCCTATCATCTTTGGAAGGGTAACAGATCAGATTTGACCTGGAACAACTATACTCAGCTTCGAGCTTTTGCTCAGAGAGTTTATGCCTCAACTGAAAAGGAGTACAATTCAACTATAAAAGAAACCCTTTCTGGTACAACTCAGGAACATAAATGGTGGTCTACCCTTAAATCTGTACTCTTTGGTGTAGAAGCAACAGTTCCTCCTTTACTTAAATCAGATGGTTTAGTCACTCACTGTCCAAAAGAAAAGGCAACCCTTTTGGCTGATGTTTTTGACAGTAAACTTAAATTTCCTCATTCCTGTTTTCCTGAGGCTAAACTAACTAGTTTAGCTTTTCGATCTTGTGAGAATAAAGCTCTTTTGATGCCTATGGAAGTGTAGACCTAAATGGTATTTTTCCTTTGTTTTTGTTTTTTATAAAGACAGCAGATATCTTAGCTCCAAAGTTATCTTTTATCTTACACTAGTTAGCAAGAAGAGAAGCTTTTAGCACTTGTTGGAGAATTGGTAATGTTACTCCTCTATGTAAATGTGTTTGTGGTAGCTCAAGTCCCACTGATTATCGCCCAATTTCCATAACTCCCTTATTATCAAAAGTTTTTGAACGTCTTCTGGCAAAATGTCTTAATAGGTTTGCTGAAGGTAATCATCTATTCCCTAGCTTGCAATTTGGTTTTCGTAAAGGCCTTGGAGCGTGTGATGCCCTTCTTGTAATCTCTAATACTGTTCAGAAATCGCTTGATTGTGGTCAGGAAGTTCGTATTACTGTTGCTGGAGTTGATTTATGTGGAATCACCACCAGCTATCTGCTACTTTAATATATTAGGGGCACTTTCTATTAGATTTACCCTCATTGAAAAGAAAAATTATAACCGAGTGAGAAAAAATGTATTTATATTAGGTAATGGAATGAATATGTAATATTTTTAAGTGTATTGAAAGTACCTGGAATGTTGACATAATTGACGCAGGAATTTTTATATGTGTATATACAAAAATGTTTCAGTAATTATGCCACAACTTCATTTAATATAAGAGAGAGAGAGAGAGAGAGAGAGAGAGAGAGAGAGAGAGAGAGAGAGAGAGAGAGAGAGAGAGAGAGAGAGAGAGAGAGAGAGAGCTCAACCTAGCATGTTATTTTTCTATTCTGCGTTCATTCTCTGGAGGCATTATATCCTATTGTTTCCCAGGATTGCCCATTTTGGCTTTGCTTTTGTTTTGCTCTGGTGCCTTCAAATCCTTGACGTACATTCATTTGCATGCTGTAATCTCTGTACCCTCTAGATGAAGTCCGGTATAGAGAAAATAGTCTCTTAGATAAGAAAGTCATTTTCACTTTGGTCAATAGGATACTTGAATATACAAAAGATCAGCCAGAATAAAAGTGTTAATTTATGAAAAGAAGTTATGCTAGTATTTGGAGTTCAGTTCAAGATATTTTGACCCTCAGAATATTTGAGTTTGTATGGTGAGTGTCCTTAATATTTAATAGTTCATTGTTTTCATAAACGTTGAAAATATGGGATCTTAAAATGTTGTTATCTAAATTCTTATTTGTATCGTTTTTTGCTCGAAACAGTTGATATGTCTGTATAAAAACTATATATATATATATATATATATATATATATATATATATATATATATATATATATATATATATATATATATATATATATATTTATATATATATATATATATATATATATATATATATATATATATATATATATATATATATATATATATATATCTATATATATATATATATATATATATATATATATATATATATATATATATATATATATATATATATATATACAGTATATATATATATATATATATATATATATATATATATATATATATATATATATATATATATATATATATATATATATATATATATATATATATGTTGACACCATGTTCCAAGTCTTATTTTCATTAACTTAAAGCTTCTTCTCTTCTTGAGTATATTTCAATTTTGGTTTGATTGTGTTCACGAATGTCCCCGATTTAAGCTTATTTACTGTTTTGGGTAGATTTGCTAATTCTACTTATCATCTCATAGATTTTTACCACAATTTCCTACAATTTATTTATTAGGTTATTGGTGTTTTCTGATACCTTTCCTTGATCTTGTTTAGGATTTTTTCCTCTCATCCCTTGTGCTGATTCGAATACAATCTGCTCACAATTACTCTTCAATTCTTCTTTACTTGCTTCCATTTCATAATGTATTTTGTAATGCTAAACTAATCTCACCACTCTTTTCTCTTTCTACAGGAGTGTTTAATTTTATGTTGTTATTGGGTTTCCTTTTTTCTTTACATATATGTAAAAAAATTTAATTCTCACTATTCTATGGATTCCAGACTTTAGCAATTTTAACACTGTTACTTTTTTACCTAAAGTAACTTTTTCATTGAAATAAATTCTATTTGTTTTCCGGTCGTTTCATCTGGCCTTCTCTATGTACACCCCCCCCCCTCACATATGAACGTACGAGAGAGAGAGAGAGAGACAGAGAGAGAGAGAGAGAGAGAGAGAGAGAGAGAGAGAGAGAGAGAGAGAGAGAGAGAGAGAGAGAGAGAGAGAGAGAGAGATTATCCAGTGAATTCGGTGCAATGCACAATCACAATCTGCTTCGCCGCGGGAAATATAATTTAATTTCTTCGAGTTAGTTTCTGCAAAGGGAAACGTAGTGTGACGCTACTTACAACTGGGAGTAATTCTTGCATTCTTTGGCATTTAGAGTCTCCAAGTCATTTTCCGGAAATGCAATGCACGTTCACTGGCTCAGTTAGCATTGCCGAGAGAATAGCTATTCAAACTTTGCAGAGTATAATCGTACTCAAGTCTCGTATACCATTTGAAATGGATGTGTTTATATTCAACCAGAGGAGCCAACGGCTTATTTCCCAAGGGGGTTGAATAATAATACATTCACGGATAGTTTCCTATATCTAGGAGAAGAAAACTTTTGATTCTTTGAACTAGCAGGCTGATTAAAGATATATATATATACTTTTAATAATATATATATATATATTTATATATATATATATAT
>NC_090745.1:96099342-96109342 GCF_036898095.1 Palaemon carinicauda
TTGTGGGATGTTATTCAATAAAAAAGATAAGAGGTGCTCGTCGTTCATACGCGACGACCGACCAGGATGTTGAAACAGAAGTCAGATATACACGGAGAGGGAAAGCGAGACAGATAGACACAGTCGGGAAAAAGATAAAAAAAGGAGAGAGAGAGAGAGAGAGAGAGAGAGAGAGAGAGAGAGAGAGAGAGAGAGAGAGAGAGAGAGAGAGAGAGAGAGAGAGAGAGATAGGAGGGGGAGGGGGTAAAAGGCTTTTGTTTTCGACATATCACTTTTATTACGTTTTGTGAGATCTTCTCGCGTGCAATTGGATGCTAGATGAACGCTAGGCAACTGAGAAATATTACTTATCCGGTCGGGAAAATGGGAACAACTTTCTGGTCCGATAGTCAGCGGAGAACTATCGTCACACGCAGATAGAAATCTCTCGGGGGGAAACAAAATGTAGAGGTTGTTGAAACAAAGCAAATAATTTCGATCATTCCAATTTCATAAACAAAGTGACGGATATGCAAGAAAATGATCCGCTAACAAAGATATCAATCAATTAATTTCATAATTTTAATGAGACTTTAGTGTCAATCTGGTGTTATGATGTTTTATATAGAGGCTGATGATCAGTAGGACATTATGACTATCCTTGGAAGGAGTGTTCTCTGTTCTTGGCATGTGGGTCCCAGTTCAATAACCTCCGTTAACTAATGCTGTATATCAATTAATTCATTTCACAATTTTAATGAGACTTTTGTGTCAATCTGGGATATGAAGTTTTACATAGAGGCTAATGATCATTAAGTTATGACTATCGTTGGATGGAGTGTTCACTGGCCTTGCAGTTTCGTCCAAGTTCAATAACCTCCCTGGCCCCTACGCCGGACTTAACAGCCGAAATTTTACAAGTCATATTCCCAATCCTCTCTGCTTTTACCACAATACCTAAACAAATTCTTTTATATTAAACAACACGAGGTATCATGTTTTGAGATTGATAAACCTATAGACGACTCTACTTGGCTTCAACAAAACATAGTTTTATTTCCAGCTGTTAGTTTTTTTTTTTTCACTTTAAGAAAGCAATACTTAATTTTTAAAGTACAAGCGTATTTTACAAGCAATGCTGCTCTTCATTTCTTCATATGATATTACTTTACAATCAGATGATAATTTTCTGCATTTTAGGAGCAATTGATGAAGGGAGTGTTTCGTAATCAAATTTATTGTTGTATGTGCGTGACAATATAGAAGCGCTATTTTCAATTTTCATATTTTCATATTTGCGTACAGGTAAAGAGAATCGTATACATTACGCATGCAATTTTTTTTACACATCCAGACAATAACTGTTATGATCACAGGTGTTAATGACATTGTTCATAATTCAAGGACAATTCTTCATATCATATTTGTAACTCTTAGAAAAAACTGTTACGCTGTCAAAGAACAATTTGTCATATTGCGCGGAATCTATAAATCTTTATCTCGTTATGCTTGAAATTATCACTAGTTCAATTCCTCGTGTCACTAACACACTATTTACATTTTAGTATCAATATATCTTGAATGCCTACATACTTTGTATATGAGAATAACTATCTAACTATAACAATAGTTTCATTGAAACTATTTCTAGTATCTTGGCTTAACATATTAAGAAATTGGGTCTCATTCGGACATTCAATTTGTAGAGTTGGACATTGATACAACTGTAGAACTTGGGTATGGTCTTGCTAACGCTTGATTATTCTATCCTTTTTGAACACGATGCCTGTACGGTTTTACCCATCCAATATTTCCTTTTTATAAGACTATAAAGTCAATTAAACAAAAATGTTATTTGTGAGATTATCTAAATACCACTGAATATATTAGTCTCATTATTTTAAAAATAAAATCAAAGATTGTTTTCAAATATTTTCGTAGGAAATAGCATCCATCGATGATTTTAATTTTTATGTGTTTTAGTGAATAACAAACTATTCCCCATCATTCTATTTCATATCATTCACAGGATAGCTGATGACAATCTATGAGGAATTGCCCTAAAATATAGTTCGTCTTTATAGACGAGATCGAAATCCCTCACCAACATCGGTCTGTTCCAGTGGGTCCTGGTTCCAGCTTAGATTCTAAATTAGCTACCAAGAGAGCTGTACCGCACGTGTTTCCCAGACACTCGTGCATTGTAACTGTTTTTTCTTTATTGTATATCTCGCTCTACACCTCACTGTCAACAGACCCTGTTTCAGCCTGTCTTTTCATGAATTGATGTATATGAATTTTTGTGACCACCTTCCACTGAAAGTCTTGTATGTAAGCCCGTTGTCTGTTGAAATGAAGTTAGTTGCATTCACCTCGCCTCTCAGTTATCACCTGACTGGCGCCTCGCACAGAGCCGTCGGAACTGAAGATTAAAATACCTACCTTTAGCAAGAAATCTATTTGTCCTTTGTATGGTAGAAGTGCAGTTAGTGTACTTCACACGGTGTACCGTGGGCATTACTTAATATTCTTTCCAGTGTACTCTCTGTCCTTGGCAACACCTACTTTTTAGATTTCTAAATATCAACGTTCACACTTTTACTTCGTAGGGAAAGTTGCAGGAGTTTTCCCTCAGCGGTCCTTAGGTGTTGAAAGGCCTCCTAGATTCCAGCGCTGGGCTACACCCCAATCTCACGAATCTAAATCCAATATCGGTAGCAGTGTGGGTTTTTAGGTTTGGTTACCTAAAACTCAGACTGCAAACTGTTATAATAATTTCAAGTGAGTTCCACATCCTTATTCTCTAGATCTACATATTTAGGTCGCAAAATTCTCGACTCACAAATCGGTAACCTCTATTTTGATGATTCGGTCGTACCGAAAATATTAATAACTGAAATTCACTTGACAAAAAATGTACCCAGATCTCATGTATCAATGAAAAGTTATTGTCGAAATTTGTATGTGTACGGGTAGCTATCGATGACAAGAAATTTGGTTAAAAATTCTCTTTGTTTTAAAGACAGATAAGCGATTTATTTTGCGTTTTCTTCCTAAGTTTATCAATATCTTGATTATAAAAAAAAAGTAATGTAATGTATTAGTATACATTACGTGAAAGCTCTGGCTTTACTTTTAGAATAATTCGCCTTTGTTTTTGAACATTTATTACTCTTCTATTTTTGCCTATTAGGATAAAATTAGTTTATTTTTCAATGTATATATCAGATTACATTGCTTATATTTTCACGTCGAAAATAAGAGACATTTAAATATTATTTAGAAAATAGTAATCGTAAATATTTTTTCCATATGTAATATGAAGCGAAGCGAACTGATTTACCTGTATGAATATTATATTAAAGAAAAAAGTAAAGAAATAAGAAAATACCAAGAGGCAATACAAGAGGATGCTACGAGTATTTCAAGAGGAAATGATTTCGCTTTTATTCTAAAAGTTATTCTTCTTTATTCAAGATTTTATTTGTTTCTGATTAAGCTTAATTAAATTGCTTTTTGGTTAGTATAGATTAGCTTTCGGGTATTGCTTCATATTATATAAGTGCATGATGGATCAAGGAGGGTCACACCGATATGTTTGAAAAAAATAAAGTTCTCTTTTAAATAAGTGATTATACTATAGCTCTCCCTTTTTAAGGAGAAAAAAAAACTTTTCTTACAAATGTGAGAAATATGGAATAAAGATATTTATTATTTGAGAAACTTGTAACTCTTGAATTATTGATAGATATATTGTTCGTACATTTATATGTATTTTTTGAATGGTCATGTTAAAGAAATCATAGATAGTTTTCTTTTGAAGAAGAAAAAAGGGGGGATGAAGAATTGGTAGTGTTATATCTGGGGTAAATGCATCAATTCCACCTTTTTAAGTTCAGTTAGGTCTTTATTAAAGAACAAAGTCTCTTGCGTGAAGAAAATGTAGCACATGCAATTGCCACACATCCGTAGATTATGGCATTACTTCGTGTTACTTCCCCGTAAGCATGACTGTATTGGCAAAAGGCTAGCTTAATACAGAACTCTCTAAAATTCTTTATGTTTCAGATAAGTATATGCCGCCTTTAGTATGCACCATTATCCGTCTTGCAAATTCAATGGGATAATACAGGTTTTATTAAAGTTACTAACATATCCTTACAAAGATACAAAAAAAATATTTCTTAACGAATAGGGGGAATGATTAGGTTATCTTCCTGTTGCAAAAAAAAAAAAAAAAAAAAAAAAAAAAAAAATGTTCTAGAGGAACAAAGTAGGTTTCATAAATTAACATTTATTTCAAACCGTCATTAGAGAGGCCTTTAGACCCAACGTTTACAGATCATTTGTCTTATCTTAATTGTACGTAGAGCCAGGAGTATTAGGTTCATCTTTATAAAAACAAAATAACAAAGGCGATGTTGAATAACAAGCATCACAATCCATCCGACAAAATGCTTTGCCTTTTTGTCTCCTGAAGACATCTAGACCCTTCCATCATTTTATTTTCCCCTTGTTGGAGTCCTTGGGCTTATAGCATTTTGCTTTTCCAACTAGGGTTACAGCTTAATTTGTAACTTATAATAATAATAATAATAATAATAATAATAATAATAATAATAATATATCACAACTATAACTATAACAATAATTGTTATCATAATAAGAAGTGTCAGGCGCGTAGGTAGGTCAGTTAGACGAGGCTTCCGTCACCGCTCAAGTTTGTCAACAACCCGACCGTGGATTTCCGGTAAACGTCTTTTTACCGTCCATATTACAACGTTAAAGACAGAAAAAAATATTGCGAGTTCAATTTTAATCAAAATATATATTGTAACTAACTTATATCTGCTTTTTTCTAAAAAAAAAAAAAAATAAATAAATAAATAAAAAAAAAAAAAAAATTAAATATGGCATTCTTTCCGTCTTTCATCTCTATAATACGAATAACCTCGATATATCAAATTTAAGTAATATTCATTACGTCATGAAATTAAAACCAGATAACGTCTAAACATTAAAACAGATTCTTTTCATTTATGCTAAGTAGGTTATTTGCTTTGTTATTTCCCGATACATGAAAATTTAGATAAAAAATTGACCCAATTTCTGTGAATGAATTTTTGTCTGTTCAATCAATTGAATCAAGTGAACTTATTAGCTTCTTCCCATGAATATTAATGCGCTGCTGCTCTCAATAAGGACAAATAAGGTAAATAAGCTTTTTGCAAAGTGATATTATTTCGTAATCAGCGTTGTTTGAAAAGCTCGAGGGGGGAATGACTTCCAGGGTAAACATATTCTATAAAAGTGATTAATTACAATATCAGAAAAAAATACTCTTATTAAGAGAGAAACGCTTTGGGACATGTATTAAATAACTTATGATGTTGCAACATTGCATGAAATTTCCTCGGAAAACCTCTGGAAAGGAATGTAATTGGCAGAAAAAAATGTGAAAAATAGTGAAATTGTGTAGGGTATCTCATCTCGGTGACTTATAAGAGCACGTTTATTGATTGGGATCTTTTTATAGGATTCGGTAAAGATTATATACTGGGGATACGAACGAAAATGCTGAAACGTCTTCAGAGGTAACAAATTGTCAGTGCGTTCATAACAAAGTATTGGCTTATGAATTTCTTTATACGCAAAATTAAATAGTCGCCCGCCGTTCAAATTGAGACGCGTGTTCATTGTTGCATAGGTATAAACACATACACACTCATATATATATATATATATATATATATATATATATATATATATATATATATATATATATATATCGCCATTCATAAATATACACACACTCATTATGTATATATATATATATATATATATATATATTTATATATATATATATATATATATATATATATAGATATATATATATACACATATATGTATTTATATATTCATATATATATATATATATATATATATATATATATTTATATATATGTATATATATATATATATATATATATATATCTATATATCTATATATCTATATATATATTTAGATATATATATATATATATATATATATATATATAAAGATAATTTATATTCATAAATGTGTATATATATACATTTATATATATATATATATATATATACATTTATATATATATATATATATATATATATATATATATATATATATATATATATATATATATATATTTATATATATATTTATATATATATACATATATATATACATATATATATATATATATATACAAAGATAATTTATATTTATAAATATATATATAAAGATAATTTATAAATATATATATATATATATATATATATATATATATATATATATATATATATAATATATATATATATAAGCATATATATATATGTTTATTTATTTATTAATAATGCGTGTGTGGGCATAACCATTCAAAACTTCTCAAGGAAATGTTTTTTTAGTGTAATCAAATTAACGGGACACACATACAAAGAATACCAAATTTTCTTCCTAATGTTCTTGTCAGTTTAACTAATATTGTCCTTGATTATTATATTTTTTTTTACATTCTTTATTATTTGATCAACTGATATTGTTTCCCAGAGCTTGTAATCTAAGAAAGAATAGACTATCAAAGTTTCCTAAATTTGAAGATTAATTAATTAGAAATTCTAGTTAAAAGTCCCACTAATATTTTCTGTGTGAAATGCCTTTATGTATATTTTCTCTCTCGTGATAAAGGGATTTGTTTTCTGTGATATCCATATTAACGGAATCTTTTTAGACGTTCGTCTTAAGAGTCATTCTCCCTTCTTAATTACCAAACAGGGATGGTCATTAAGTATAGCGTCCTAATTTGTTAATTATCGTACTTTTTTATCATGAAATTTTTTTTGCATTTCATTTTAAGCTATAAAATTAATGCACTTGATAGAGAGAGAGAGAGAGAGAGAGAGAGAGAGAGAGAGAGAGAGAGAGAGAGAGAGAGAGAGAGAGAGAGAGAGAGAGAGTTGGGGAAGGGATAGAGTTTTGATTATGAAACCTTTCGTTTTATTGATGAATCATGTAATTATTCTATCAATACGAAATCATATTTCATCAATTACCACCTGGATTATGATTTAGTTATCATAAAAGAATAATAATGCTAGTCTCATGTCTATATATTCTATTAAATATCATTATCATTATTTCTATTCACTGAAGAATAAATGCTATAAAATAGAGAAAGGTTTCTGTTCGGTACCCAGACGGAAAATTTTCTTAAGCCACGACTAAAGTCAGTCTGGTTGTATGATTGCTGGATGACTGAGGTCACTTAACAGAGAAGTGAAAGTCCTGTTACAGAGTGATAGTTTAGCCGTTCGAAGACTTATGATGTCCACACGGTATAGACCATACTCAAATATATGAAAAGTATTTCTCTCTCTCTCTCTCTCTCTCTCTCTCTCTCTCTCTCTCTCTCTCTCTCTCTCTCTCTCAAACATGGGTTATTGGAAGGAAATGCACTTCATCTATTGTGTGTGTATGCCAGTTTGTTTGTTTGTTGTGAGAGAGAGAGAGAGAAAGAGAGAGAGAGAGAGAGAGAGAGAGAGAGAGAGAGAGAGAGAGAGAGAGAGAGAGAGAGAGAGAGAGAGAATGTTATTTTGTCCTCTGAAAAATTGTCGAGAACTGATAAGCGTAGAATGAAATATGGTTTACCTCAACTTGGAAAAACAAGTTGTTAAGTCATTGACTATGTCTTTATCTCATTTTGAATACTCCACACGATACTTAAATTGACTAGAGTTAGAACTGTTTAGTGGTAGCTTTTAACTTGGGGCTGTAAATTTAGTCAGTTAAATAAGGCTTTCTTACATATAAATTTCTGATTAGCGTTGGGTCAATAACAGTCCTAAAATGATCTATACTTTTTTTTTCTTTTTTTTTTTTTACTAAAGTAACTTGAAATATGATGGACCACTACGCATCCACATGTCTACCTGAGTGATCTACATAAATAAGTATACCTGAAGAAGAATAACTGTACAATAACCCCAGAGGTTTTTCAGTTACAAGTTTAGAAATTAATGTCAGTCGCATCTCTCCAATGTGTATGAGCGTACGTGTGTTATCTCCATAATATTCACGTCAAAGAGTTTAGACACATTTAATATAAAATAATCCAATTTGTTAACAAATGTATTGCCTTCTTTAATCAGACCATTGAGCTGTAACCCAGTTTGCCTATCACCGATATAAAGCCAGATTCGATAACCCCCTTGCGGAGTAATCCTACACTAGACATTTGAGTGAGCATCGACTTTTGGTTTGGACTGTACATTAGTTAGGAATAAAAAACTTTATTCATTATACAATTTCATCACATTACATACAAATGTTTTAAATGTTACAACAATCGGACATTTAACATTCAACGTCATAACAAATGTAAAGAGGCACTACACACAGTTAATGAACCCACTCTTATGAAGTAGCCTCTTAGAAGTCTTCCGCGACCCCTATGTTAAGAACCCTTAATATATGCATGCATAGATAATCTGGAAATCCTGTGATATTCTATTCGCAGCCGCTGCATCTTCACCCCAACTCTATTTTCAACCTCCGTGTTCATATCCATTTCGTAACATTTATTTATCCCACGTGCCTTTCATCATCATCATATATCTTGTGGAAAGCATTGAACTCGCTCTCTCCTCTCTCTCCTCTCACTCGTCTCACTCTCTCTCCCTAGACACTTCATAATATTAAATTATTCATTATGAGAAAGAGGAAACTCCGTTCCGTCATGATATGAGATTTTACCCTCCCCGTTAATATAATAAGCTGACCCGAATTCCTTTCAGCTTGGATATCCGTCCTGACTGGTTCATAAGGTGGATTATTTTTCTTCCCTGAGCAGGTGGTATTTTGTTAGCACGTCGGTCTTATCCTCGATTGTTGTTCTCCCTGTAGAACAGTCTGTATACTGTTACAATCAGAGTTTTTTGTCATATGAAATCGTGGTGTTATTTTCTATGTAAACGGAACTTGTTTACTTTGTTTTTATTTTAGAATCTTCGAAAAGATGGATACATTGCGCGCTCGTGTTGCAAAGCTGGCTTGATGCATCAGCTGTCATGCGTGGGCGAGGTAGTTATTGGTGCTCGTTCATCCAATGCGATTGATAGTTAAGAAAAAACAACTTTTCTTATCAGGAAATGACGGTAAGCTTAATGTTACAGTGTCCTAAGTAGTCATGCGTATGCGTGGAGAGACACGTCTCGTAGATACTTGTGATTATGACAGATGATTGGATTGTGTTTTTCAACTAATATATGCATATGCAAAAAAATAAAAAATACATCAATATATTTCCTTTACGAAATATATAATTTATAGATTTTACTATAAAAAATCCATATACTTGGTAGGACCCAAGTCAAGTTTTCTTTGATATCTATTTTTCTATATCTAGATATTTTTTTAACGCTCAGGGTTATATTCGGATCAAATGATAACTTTATAGAATTAAAACTATTTATTCAACTAAGCGTTGAGGAACTTAATACCTCTTGACATCTCAATGTTACAGCTTCATTGCATAAAAGATTAGCAAAGAAAAATTATATCATTCCCGTTGTTTTATTTCACTCTATAGAAAAGGACTATTTGATTTATATTTGTAAAAAATATTAAGATTTTTTATGTGCTTTTACGTCCGACTTGTGTTTTTCTAGTAAGTATACAGCTTGTACGGCAAGAAAAGTTGAATGGATTTAAGAAAAATCAACGGAGTGTAAAATTTTCTTAGAAAAGTTTGAAGTCCTTCCTTTAATTAAGTTTGACATAGTGCATAAAAATCATCTGTAAAATTAACAAGGAAAAGTTATATTTATTGAGAAGTGTAGGTGTATCAAGGTAGAAATCCCAGGAGCGAGTCGAAGAACTGAAAAAATTATCTGTCATTTTATGTCCGACTAAGAGAAGGACGGAAAATTAAAGGAAAAAATTTGAAAAGAAATCGTAGAAAGTTCTCTTTTGTAACACTAGGAT
>NC_090745.1:96132158-96164658 GCF_036898095.1 Palaemon carinicauda
ATCGTTTGAAATATCTTAACATTAGTTTTTTCTTCCTCTCCTTAGATCTAGACAAATTTTATTTCTTGCCACTCTTTCATTTGACTTTCTTATTTAGCACTTACATCTCTAACTAAATCAATTATTTCGTTTTTGGTTTCTTGATTTGGTCTTCGTCTTTTAATATATATGTAATATATATATATATATATATATATATATTTATATAAGTTGTGTGTATGCAGTATATGTATATATTGCATATTTATATATATACACATATATTTATATATATACATTTACACACACACACATATATATATATATATATATATGTTATATATATATATATATATATATTTATATATATATATATATATACATATATGTATATTTATATAAATATATATTTATATAATGTATATATTTATATATACATGTATAGATATATATATACACACACACTCACATATATATATATATATATATATATTCATAATTAACTTCAAATACACTAGCAACGAAAACTGTTACAAACCAGAAGAACGTGCAAATTATTGTTTGTTTTTCCATTAATTTATCATGTCATCCGTCTGCCACTAAACAATTACCTAGGAGTTTCTAATCTATTCTTCTGAACTTGTTCGCTTATGAGAAATTAAGTATTATCGCTAAAGTTTTTATGGAACGAATATTTATGACATTTCATGGTGACCTTCACCCCGTTACCCTCACTTTTTCCATAATGAGGCTGTACCAGGGAGTTAGGTTATTCTCTCTCTCTCTCTCTCTCTCTCTCTCTCTCTCACTCTCTCTCTCTCTCTCTCTCTCTCTCTCTGCAAAAAATAACCTTTCGTACTTAAGAAGGATTGAAGTTGATGAACTCTAGTGAATATTTCACAACTGGTTAAGGTGCGTACAAGAAATATATTCTTAAAAACGTATATGTGTGGAGAGAGAGAGAGAGAGAGAGAGAGAGAGAGAGAGAGAGAGAGAAATATTATTCAAGAACTTGATCACAATAAGTTTTATATACTGTGAAATAAGGCTTGCTATGTAATAATACGTCACGCGTGTTAAGAGAATCGTTTGAAATTTGCAATGACCTATTTGCACCTAAGGGTGGGGGAATGCTAAATAGATAAACTGCGAAAATGTAAACCATAATCAGGGTCAAGTTCTATTTCTGATTATAAGTTTAAAGGGAGGCGTGCTAGCGGTGAATTCCTACTTTGAAACTAAAATATTCAGATTAAAATTTTAGAATTTCTTTATTAAAACTTGATTATTTGAATGAAAATAGCTCAGATCAAGTATATGAGACATAGAGTGAACACAAGACTTTCTTCTAATCTCTAAAGGACATCAAAGCTCCCCTTATGGGAGCTCAAAACAGGTAAGATACGATGCGAGTTTGCTCATTAGGGTCAAGTTTGGAACATCGGTTGCTTATGGTCCATTGCCTTGGGTACTTGATGCAAAACTTAAAAGTTTATTATTAGAATTTTTCTTATTACATTTCTTGAACTTGGGTATGAAAATGGAAAAAAATACGTCAATTCCTTTAATAGTTGACTTATGCCTCTAGTGTTTAGGAAAATATTTACAAAAAAAAATTCTGCAATTGTTATATGTTTTTACAGTTTTACTTTTAAAAAGTTCTAGCCGTTTTCATTAATATGTTTTTATATTTTGAATAATAATTGTTAAAGGTAAATGTGAATGAAATTGAAAGTATTTGAAAATATTCACAGTGGTCATAGACATCAAAGCAATGAACAAAACATTCATAAACTCTGCATAACTGGCAAAGGAGGCATTCCTTCGATTCTTTATTCTACGTCTCTTTTTACCTTCTTGCTCCTCTTCCTTCTTGTTCCTCTCCTCCTCCTCCTCCTCCTTCTCCCTCCTCCTCCCTCTCTTCCTCCTCCTCCTCCTTCTCCCTCCTCCTCCCTCTCTTCCTCCTCCTCCTCCCTCTCTTCCTCTCCTCTCCTCCTCCTCTCCTCCTCCTCCTTTCCTCCTCCTCCTCCTCCTTTCCTCCTCCTTTCCTCCTCTCCTCCTCTCTTCCTCTCCTCATCTCTGCCTCTCTTCCTCTCCTCCTCTCTGCCTCTCTTCCTTTCCTCCTCTCCTTTTCTCTTCTCCTTCTCTCCTCTCTCCTCCTCCTCCTCCTATTCTCCTCTCTTCCTCTTCTTTTCCTCCTCCGGCTTTTTATTCCTACTCCTTTTTCTTCCACGTCCTTTTCCTCCTCCTCCTTTCTTCTTGTTCCCCTTCCAGCACCTCTTTCTTCCTTGTTCTCTTTCTTACCCCTCCTCCTCCTCCTCCTCCTTTTCTTCCTTTTCCTTCTTGCAGCTCTTCTTTCCTCCTCCCTTCTCGCCCTCCTCCTCCTTTTCTAACCTCCTAGTGCCTTCTGCATGCACCAAAGGAAGGCTTTTGGGCTCTCGGAACGCAGAGTCGAATCTCCTCACCTAAAGACATATTACCCACATTATTACGCCTTCTGCGGTAATATCTTAGTCCGGCCCAAGGCATAAAGCCACGATTTTGCCAAGTCCTTTCAAAATCTCCCCTAATCCACCTTCCAAATCCTACCCTCTCCTCCTTCCCTCCCTTTCCTCCCTCCCAAACTTGCCCGGCCTGAGAATTTCCTACGAAAGACCCCCTGGGGAGAAAGCGACGCTGCCACTGGAGTAATTTTCTGGCAAACAGGGTGAGGGGACGGGGAGAGAGAGAGAGAGAGAGAGAGAGAGAGAGAGAGAGAGAGAGAGAGAGAGATAGTGTGTTAGTCCGTTTAGATTGTATATATACAAGTTGAAACAGTTCCTCTTTTGCTGTTTTTCATTATTGACGTTTTAAAATTCAAGATTTCAACTATGTAATGGTGGTGTTTATATCTACTTTTATGTTTGTTTATCTAAAATTACTATAATTGCATTTGCTAAGTTTTTTTCCCAGTACTACTGCACTCAAATGGAATCCTATCTATCATGCTTTAAAATCAGGCAATTTCTTTCCAAATTTAAGGTTTTACGAAGCTTTATAGATCGGGTGTATCAGTAAGACATACCGTTAGTGAGTCGTGACTGTTGCTTTATCAAATTGATGATTTGCATGGAGGCTATGGGCTGAAATGAGGACTGAGCCCAAACTGAACAATTAGTAGCACAGACAGTTCCTACAGCAATAGAAAGATTAACAAACACAATAACAGCAACAGGTTTATGGATACGAAATAATACATCTTTCATGACATCATCGCTAATCATAAAAGATAAAATGATAGTATAAGAAAAGAAATAACGTGGAAATAGATATCTTTTCGAGGATGAATTATGCGTGTACTCTTAGACGTTTTAGAATAATTTGTAAAGGGTACAGACAGGCAGTAAGCATAGGTAATGCCCTCTGTCGCAAAAAATTTCATCCTTTAGCAAAAATATCAACATAAGAAAAAATACCCAGTAAGATCTCTGCTGAATCCTGAAAGAAAGATTGTCTTATTTCCATTCTCCACAGGTTTTATAGTTTCCTTCCATTTCATTATAGTTCTTGAAGCATGAAGTAAAAAAAAAAAGGTAAATATGGATGATCTATACTTACATAGTAACAGGTAATGGCCATAATCACACCTGAAATATCAGTTGTGCACTAATGCACACAAAACGAAACGTTTGTATGTATATATATATATATATATATATATATAATATACATATATATATATATATAAATATATATACTTACATATATATATATAAATATAAATATATATACTTACATATATATATATATAAATATATATATATATATATATACTTATATATATATAAATATATATATATATATATATATACTTATGTATATATATATATATATATATATCTACTTATATATATATATATATATATATCTACTTATATATATATATATATATATATTTATATATATACTTATATATATACACACATACATATATATATATATATATATATAATCATATTACAATTTACACTTTTATCCCCTTTGGAGGGTGGAACTAGGAAGGTACAACCTTTCGTTGTCGCAGTCAATGTTAGGGGTAAAGCAGTTACTCCCATGCCTTTTTCACGTCCATGGAGATGGTAATACTCATTCACAGCTTGATAGACTTATGGTTAGTTAACCAGAGGGTTGGACGGCCTACTAAAAGTGAGCCTTGTGCTGCAATATTTGGCCACGTGGCACGTGCCTTCATTAACTAATTAAACCTTCAGAGGGTGGCTGTTGTGGTCCCAACATCACTTTGCCATAATATATATATATATATATATATATGTATATATATATATATAAATATATATATATATATATATATATGTATATATATATATATATATATAAATATATATATATATATATATATATAGAGAGAGAGAGAGAGAGAGAGAGAGGTACCTCTGTGTATATTAAGTATATATGATATATAAATATATATGCAATTATATACAAGTATGTATATAGGGTTGTTATAGTGAAATATATATATATATATATATAATTAATATATATATATGTATATATATATATATATATATATAAATAAATAAATAAATAAATAGATATATATGTATATATATATATATATATAGTGTGTGTGTGGCTGTTGGTATATACAGTATTTTCATATGAGGTTGAAAAATGGAAGGGCTCCAGAAGTTGATGGGAGTACACAAGTTGTGTTTTTATGGTGGTGTTAGCATGACCGACTGTCTAACAATGGTGTCTAAGGTATATCTGGATGAGAGGCAGGTGGAGGATAACAACAGTGTGATAATGGATCCTTTATGGTTGGAAAGGTAACGTGTAAGATTTATCCTCTCAGTACGCCTGGAAGATTTTGATTAGTAAAGACAGATAATAAAAAAAGTAGAGTTAATAAAAAGGTGGGAGGAATATAGGTCAAGTGCTTGTTGTCATTCTTTGAAGTTAATGGATTAAAAAAATGTTTATTATATATGCTGCAGATGTATTTCATTGGGAGCAATTACAAGTATTTAAAACAAAAGCAAGGTTTGCGCCAGACTATGAAGATTAGTATTGAATTGTAGATTGTAAAAGTTGGCCTCGACTGATAGTGGCTTTTGTATCCATCTTATGGATGGAACAATGCAAAAGTCAGAGAGAGGCAAAAAGGTAGCAAAATTATTTGTAGTTATTCTTGTTTACATATGATAATTTTTTTGAAGATAAAAACAATATTCAAGGATGGTTGAAAGAATTTGAAGGATTTCCAAGGACAGAGAAAATCAAGAGCTAATCTTAGCAAGAGAAATGTAAGGATTGTGAGTGGAATAAAGGAAGATGAATAGAGGATTTATTTCTGTATTAAGTAAATGGTAGGGAAAGTATGATATAAATTAGAAACACGAGGAGAGTGGACGAACAAACGTTCGCGTTTCAAAGGATTGACGAGCTATCACTCGTAATGGGAGTGAAATGTGGATTTGAACATGGTCAAATGTTGGTAAGAATGTATAATTTATTGTTGAGAGAATAAGGTAAAGGAATAAGTTCCTCTAGATGGAGAAACAAGCAAAGCTATTGGATGGGAAGGGACTAAATACCCTGGAATCACAAAATAGTTGTTTCAAGTTATAAGTGATATTGCAGTTTTCTGACAAATTTGGTCCTCAGTGTCATTCAATAGTTTATGGACGAGCGTTTCGATGATTTTTTTTCTCCTCCGGAACAAGCGCCATCCCTCCCCCCTCTTTGTTAGTTGAACGTATATTATTCAGTATCTCCTAAATCAAACTGAGAGAGAGAGAGAGAGAGAGAGAGAGAGAGAGAGAGAGAGTGTGTATGGATTCCTAAATGCCCTATTAAGTATCTTATAAGGCTTCTTAGATACTGAGTTTAACTATTCCACTCCTCTGTACCTTCAATTACTATTTAGATGAAAGAAAGGACCATCAAGAATTCGCTAGTCACTATAGTTGCTCATTCAACAACTTATTTACTCTTAATGAAAATAAGATCTTTTGAATGCCATCCCCACCTCATGTTTTTCTATTTCTGCATAATTACCTCTTATTTGTATTGTTGTTTATGCTATCCATAACATTATATTCTTCACAAAGGGCATTCAGTTGCTCGTTTTGTCTGCTTTCTCGTGAAAAGTGATTATTTTATTTATTAATTGGTATTTCACCGTAATTGTTTAAATCACTTTGTCTTAGTATTTTAGGAAAACTGTAAATGGCTGTTTCTAATAGGCCGGAAAAAGTAGAATTGACATTTGTGGGATATGAAAGGAGCTTTTGGAGGCCTGTATGCGAAAATAAATAAACCGAATCCACAAACACGTGTGTTTATGTATAGCCTACTGTACACATTTATGTACTGTATGATTTAGCGTATAATTGTAAATATAAGACACACACACATCTACTGATTCTCCCTAACGAGAAACATACGTATGTATTTTTCCCTTCGCTCTCTCTCTCTCTCTCTCTCTCTCTCTCTCTGAACTTCATATTAGCGCATGTTTTCCAGTTATCGAAACCTATTTGATTTAATTGATTCAATGATTTTAAGAGAGAGAGAGAGAGAGAGAGAGAGAGAGAGAGACGAGAGAGAGAGAGAGAATGTACGGATTCCTAATGCCCTATTAAGTTTTTATAAGGCTTCTTAGATACTGAGTTTAACCATTCAACTCCTCTGTACCTTCAATTACTATTTAGATGAAAGAAAGGACCATCAAGAAGTCGCTAGTCACTATAGTTGCTCATTCAACAACTTATTTACTCTTACTGAAAATAAGATCTTTGGAATGCCATCCCCACCTCTGGTTTTTTCTTATTTCTGTATAATTACCTTTTAATTGTATTGTTGTTTTATGCTATCCATAACATTATATTCTTCAAAAAGGGCATTCAGTTGCTCGTTTTGTTTGCTTTCTCATGAAGAGTAATTATTTTATTTATCAATTGGTATTTCACCGTAATTGTTTAAATCACTCGTTATGTCTTAGTGTTTTAGGAAAACTGCAAATGGCTGTTTCTAATAGGCCGGAAAAAGTAAAAATGACATTTGTGGGATATAAAAGGAGCTTTTGGAGGCCTGTATGCGAAAATAAATAAACCTAATCCACAAACACGTGTGTTTATGGATAGCCTACTGTACAAATTTATGTACTGTATGATTTAACGTATAATTGTAAATATAAGACACACACACACCCCCTACTGATTCTCCCTGACGAGAAACGCACGTACATTCTCTCTCTCTCTCTCTCTCTCTCTCTTCTCTCTCTCTCTCTGAACTTCATATTATTGCATGTCTTCCAGTTATCGAAACCTATTGGATTTAATTGATTCAATGATTCTAAGAGAGAGAGAGAGAGAGAGAGAGAGAGAGAGAGAGATGTACGTGTGTGGCTTTCTGCTGGGGCATAATCAATTCTTCTCACTTAAGTAATCGGATTAGAGGACAAAATATTTACAATATGTTCCAGTAATATGGAAAATTGGCGTAGCACATAGCAACCACTATTATCCTCAAGGGTCAATTTTACTTTTGAGTTTACAATAGAATATAAATTTTTCTGAAGTGTGATTATTTAGAATAAGTCAGAATCAAACTTATAAAAAAAGAATTTCTTTTTTTTTGTGCGAGATTGAATTTAAACTTACGTCAACTTGTAGTCAATCGAATATTACAAAAGTATTTTTTTATTAAGACATTTAAAAGTCTTCTAAATAAATGGAAGGTAAAATAAACATAGCCAAACTGTTATCTTAAATAGAAGAGAGATTTATAAAAGAAAAAAGAAAAAAAAAGCGAAAACGGAATCGCTCTTTGGCGAAAGGCCTCGAAAACAACTATGACTAACAAGAATTATATAAATCTGAAAAAAGAAAAAAGGGGAAAAAAAATCTTCGCCTTTTACCGTTCCGGAACGATTTAACGAATAAGTGTTTTCGGTCAGGTTTTTCCTGCCCTTTAGAAAAAAACCAATTTCCAAAACCCCCTCCTCTCTCTCTCTCTCTCTCTCTCTCTCTCTCTCTTTCTCTCTCTCTCTCTCTCTCTCTCTCTCTCTCTCATTTTTCCCTTTTTTTATTGGTTTACCACCAGCATTGTTTGCGAGTTTGTTTCGCGGGGAGTTTCACATCGTTTCAGCCAGTGAAATATTTACGTGGTATTGATTTTTTTTTTCCTCTCATGAATGGCAGAGGCAAGGGGGAGTGACATTGCCATAGCAAGCAGAACATTGCCCCTAGAGACTGACCATATATTATATGATCAGTGCCCATGCCTCCTCTCCACTCAAGCTAGAACCAGGGAGGGCCAGCCAGTAGCTGCTGATGACTCAGCAGATAGACCTATAGGCTCCCCAATAGCCCCCAACCTTAGCTCACAAGGACGGTAAGGTTGCAGACGTGAAGGAACTAACGAGTTTGAGCGGGACTCGAACCCCCGATTTTAAATGAGCAACTGTCTTTGTTTTCGAGAGCCTAATCTCATAGCGATTAAAAAAGAAATATAAGTTTGAATGCGTTAATATTTAAATTTTTTTTTTATTTTAGAAATAGATTTTTTAGTCTCCTCCTTGGCAGAGATATATAGTAATATGTATGTATATATATATATAATATATATATATATATATATATATACATATATATATATATATATATGTATATATATATACATGTATATATATACATGTATATATATACATATATATATATATATATATATACATATATATATATATACATATATATATGTATATATATATACATATATATATATATATATACATATATATATATATATACATATATATATATATGTATATATATACATATATATATATATATATCTGTGTGTGTGTGTGTGTGCGTGTGTGGTGTGTGAGTATGGGTGTGTTAAATATTTATAAACTTTTGTATATTTTTCAGGATTCAGTTTCTTACGCTGTAGATTCTCTCTCTCTCTCACTCTCTCTCTCACTCTCTCTCTCTCTCTCTCTCTCTCTCTCTCTCTCTCAGACATAGGCTACATATCAAAGAAAGTTCTCTAGAAAATAAATCAAGAAACAAAATTAATTTTATGACTTTTTTCTAATACTATTATTGTTGTCATCATTCAAAAGTGAAATCTCTCTTAGGGAATGAACGTTGGAAAGCAAGCTTGGACATTGAGTGACCATTCAATCAATAACAATGATAACAAATAACAATAAAAAAAAAAATTGAAATATAAAGAGGTGTTTTAATATATTTGCTATCCTATCAGAAGAGTGAGTAAGTCCACTTTGCATAAATCAAAATGCTGTTTTTAGAAAAGACTGAAGAAAACCATTCATAACACAACTGCGCTCATACTTGTAAACGATTGAAAGCTGGTTTAATGATATCATAATTCCTTTTATGGCAATACTTTCGACTAATATCAGCAGTATTAACAGCTGATGCCGAGTTATTTTGTATCTTCTATTAAGTCAAATTCACTACGTTAATCGTTAATGGTCTCCTGTACTTTTGTTTTGTTTTGTGCTTAACTTTAAGGAACGTGTGAATATGATAATACAGTTGTTTAAGAGTTATTTTACATTTACTGTAATAGCGGTAACAACGAGAAGAAAAATGTATTCTAGAAATTATAATTGTTACGATTTGCTATGAGGTAAATAATCTGTCATCTTAGATCCTGTAGAAATCGTGCTTAACTGATGCTTAAAGACATTAAGGCCACTCAAGAAGGGCAGGCTACTGACACAATGCCCTAGCTAGCAGGACAATGCCATAATAACTGACCATATACATATGATCAAGGATAAGCAATGGCTGCTGATGATTCAGCAGGTAGACTTATAGGCTCCCCATATATCTCCATTCTTATCTCACAAGGATGGAGAGGTTGTACACACTACCAGAAACTATCGAGCTCGAACGGGACTCTAACTCCAGTCCGGCGATCGCTAAGTAGATAGATAGATAGATAGATAGATCTTTATTAACCACAAATTCTACATTAAAAATTGCAATAAACATAATTACTCGTTAACATGAATGTATTATACATATCGGGATATTTAAATTATTTTATACACAATGTAGTCCATGAAATTACAGGATATATAATAGTTTCCTTAGCATATATCACAATTGAAATCATTAAACATAGTTCCTAACAATCACGTTAACATAAAATTAGGGTTAGGGGGGCCTAATTGGTAACGTCCCTGCTTGGTGATTGCCAGGCTGGGGTTCGAGTTCTGCTCAAACTCGTTAGTTCCTTTAGTGGTTCATGTTGGTTTGGAGAGGCCTATAGGTCTACCTGCTAAGTCAGCAGCAGTCATTGTCTGCCCTTCTCTGATCCTAGCTTGGATGGCGAGGGGGCTCTAGGGTATTCTCCTACTTGATAGGGCAATGTCATTGTCCCTTGCCTCTGCCATTCATGAGTGGCCTTTAAACCTTTAAATGATTCTCGTCCATCATTGATATGTATGTAAGAGGAACTCAAGTTTCTAAGCCTGTGGTTGATATTTCCATTCTGACCTTAAAACTTAATATTAGTTGTTGCGTTTATTCATATATATAATTTCCTTATTCGTAATGTTAACCGTAATTGTAGCCATGCATTTCTTTTGATTTTGCTTTCCGAAAATATATTTCACCATATGAACCCATGTGAAATCATATTCACTATTACCATCACCAGAGCAGGCCTTGCTCTATGTACCAATTTCATTCTTTGTACTAGTTTTTCTAGTATTCCAGTTCCTAACCTTGACTTTCAGTATCTTTGTAAACTAGTATTTTTTAATATTTTTTTCAGTCCTATGCATTGCTTTTTTTTTGCTAACTGAATTGCAACCTAAATTTAATTGTTTAAATTTCCTGTTCGTCTCTAGTCCTTCCACTATATTTCCCCTGCTGATTTATTTTATGTATTTCTTACAGTAACGCGATGAATTTATATTACCATATTTCAGTATCATTTATTGTTAAAGTTTGTGCTTTCTGACAGTCTAATAACGCCAGAGTTTTTACCATCCTGTTCCATGATTTTTATTTTTCCAGAAAATTTCAATTGTTATTTTGTCATGACCAAAACTTTAGTCACCATTGTTCATGTCTCAAAAATATCATTTCAGGTTAGAAATTCCAGTTACTTTTGCTTTCCAATAGAGGATTATCACTTCATTTATTAAGATGTTTATTCTTCCATTCCGTTCTCTTAAGAAATTCTTAAAGTTTTACTCGAAATAATTTTCTTAGGATATTTGGCCACTTTTTCATTTTACACGTTAGTAATTCTGTAAGAGTACGCTTTGTAAATTGCGTTTGTGATCGTCTGTAGATATAAACTTTGCAAGTTATTGACAGAGTTGATCCCTTTTCTCCAGGTATTGAAATATTTATTTTATTTTATTTTTCTAAGAATATTACAGAATATCTTAATTTAAATTGAAACTTTATCTTTTCTTAAAATCTTTACCTTATATCCTAATTTTCATAACGCATGTTTAGAATGTATAATTCAATTTCGTAAGGTTTCCGTAGACGAATGAATTAAAGTTATTGCAAATATTTCTCTCTCTCTCTCTCTCTCTCTCTCTCTCTCTCTCTTGAGGAATTTAAACATTTTTATCAATCAATTTCTAATCATTGTGAGAACATACTAATGATGAAAGCTTGTAAATGTATTGTAAAATTTTGTCTATATTTTTACTGCTATATTGTAAACAATTATTTTATTGTATTGTAATAGATACTCAATGTATAATGGAAATAAACGTATTATCATCATATCTCTCTCTCTCTCTCTCTCTCTCTCTCTCTCTCTCTCTCTCTTAGGAATTTAAACATTTTTATCAATCAATTTCTAATCATTTTGAGAACATACTATTGATGAAAGCTTGTAAATATGTTGTAAAATGTTATTTCTACATTTTGTACTTTTATATTATAAACGATTATTTCGATTTATTTTAATCAAAACCCATTGTGTAATGGAAATAAACGTATCATTATCTCTCTCTCTCTCTCTCTCTCTCTCTCTCTCTCTCTCTCTCTCTCTCTAGTAATGATTATTGGATTTCATCTTTATGATCAATTCTAGCAATATATTACCGAAAGCTGCTGGTAATGAGCATTTTATAGGCTGGTAATTTTTGTTTTGCTGTCAAATTATACATTTTATGTTGGAGCGAAATCGCGGAATAAATTTAGGTGAAAAGCCCAGCGTTGTAATTTTACTTCTGTTGTGCTTTTGCTGTGCTGTTATTAATGAATAATATATGTATGCAATAGTTTTATGGGCGATTATTATTTGATGTTTTTTGATCATTTGATGATGCTGATTAATATAGAAACTAATGATATAGTAATTTGTTTATAATAATAATAATAATAATAACAATAATAATAATAATAATAATAATAATAATTATCATTATTATTATTATTATTATTATTATTATTATTATTATTATTATTAATTATTATTATTATTATTATTATTATTATTGTTATTGTTATTGTTATTGTCCTACTGTTGATTTAGTTGTTGGTCATATTAGTATTGTACATGATAATAATAATAATAATAATAATAATAATAATAATAATAATAATAATAATAATAATAATGATAATAATAATAATAATTATGGTTTGCGAAGGATCATAAACATTTTATGATTAACGTGAAACATTATTTGTAAATGAAAATATTCTTTTACATCAAAATTTCTTTAATTCGTTAACTATTGTTTGTTGGACGTCATAATCACTAATAATAATAAGAAGAAATTACCGTGAGAACATGATAGAAAAATTACAAAATTTCATTAAATTCAGATTTGATTAAATACTCTTGCCACGAAAACGTACGAAAGGCTGTTGAAAAAAAGGCGAAACTAAACGAGAAGGAATCGTGAGTAGCATCGAGTTTGTCAGGATTAATTGGATTTCCATCTAAATAACAAAAGTAAGTCTAATCTTCTTACAGTTTGCCCGCCAGCCATACACCCTCTCACCCCCTACGGTCTATCCCATCCCCACCCACTGATCCTCATTAATTTTGAAAAAAAAAACTATGTACAAAATGAGACAGACAGACAGACAGGGTCCACATATGCACAAAATATCACTTATAAAGAGACAGACAGACAGACAGACAGGGTCCACTTATGCACAAAATATCACTCATACGGACAGACAGACAGACAGAAAAAACTACAAAATGAGACAGACAAACAGACTGGGTCCACATATGCACAAAATATCACTTAGACAGAGACAGACAGACAGACAGGGTCCACATATGCACAAAATATCACTTATACAGAGACAGACAGACAGACAGGGTCCACATATGCACAAAATATCACTTATAAAGACAGACAGAAAGACAGACAGACAGGGTCCACTTATGCACAAAATATCACTTATACAAACAGACAGACAGACAGGCATGGTCCACATAAGCATAAAATATCACATACATACAGACGGACATATACTGAAAATATCACTTGCCAATTAATTTCGCACAAAAACAGACAGACAGACAGATAGGACGCAAAGACAAACATACACAGAGTCCACATAAACACAAAATATAACTTGTATAGACACAAATAGACAGACATAGCTTAACAAAATATCACTTGTCAATTAAGTCTGCACAAAAACACAGATATACAGACTCCACATATGCACTAAACATCTCTTATACAGACAGACAGACAGACAGACGGACAGACACATCCGTATAAGCAAGATATCACTTATCAGTTAATACAGCACAACCATCATTCCCAATTCTTAATTCAGCCCAATAGCCATTGTAGATTCTCCTAAATCAAAGTCAAACTACCATAGATTTCTTAGTTGGAGAAAAGTGATTAATGTAGTAAAATTCTTAGTTTAGTCTATTGACCCAGATATAACTACAGTCTTTAGTTTTCATTTTTAATAATAGGGACTGACACATTTGCAGTTTTAGGATAACTGAAGTAGTAAATTTCGTAGTTGTGGAGCCCTTGTTTTGTAATCTGAGTATTCGATGTTAACCCTCTTATCAATGTTTGTATCAAGTAATATTGATCACAGGTATTCACGTGTTCAATGTGTCTTTCATGATTAGTTTTAGCATGAGGCTTAGTTCAACATGTTCCCTTTAAAGAAAATGCTGTCAATTATGAAGGTTTATAGATGAAGGAATTTACTTATAGAAAATCTAACTAGATTTATTTTTATAAATAAACGTCAAGTACAGTTTCAAGTTTAACATTGCCCAATTTTTATTTTTGTGTTATTGCTTTAATGTTGTAAAGCTTGTTTCATATATATATATATATATATATGTGTGTGCATATATAAATATACATTATATATATATATATATATACAGTATATATATACATATATACACGCATACAGATAGCCTGTAAGTATATATATATATATATATATATATACTGTATATATATATATATATATATATACTGTATATATATATAATGTATGTATGTATATGTGTGTGTGTATGTGTGTGTGTGTTATAAGAAGGACCATATAAATTCACCTCGAAATCCCTATAAATGAAATACAGTAGACCTACAGTATATCGGTCGCGGAAGATCCTTATTGAATCAACATCCTTTTAAGGCACCCGGCCTTCCCCAACACAATATTTAGCGGCTTAAGCGATCAACTGTTCCGCACTGTCACCGTGAAAAATTATCGGAACGAAATCGGGGCAACACGTGCATACACCTCCCCTTTCTTTCTTCCCCAACCCCCTTTGTCTCATCTCTCTCTCTCTCCCCTACTACTCCCCAGCATCATTGCTGTCCCTCCTCCCCATCGACTCCCCGTTTCACTAGCCCAACCAACATATTGTTTTCCACCGGACAGGATGCGCTATGGAATAGATTCGAGCTATTTTCTGGAATAATTTTAAATTTAAATAGGATTTATAATTCCTTTCGATCAAAAAGAGCCTTTACTACGTTTCTGAAAAAATCTTCAGTAAGTTTTTTGATAAATGTGAGATTATTTTCCGCTGTGAGTAAAGGAAGAAGATGTAAGAGAAGCAAATAGCATGTAAGTGGGCGGAACAAATGAGAATAGTCAAGCGTATGGAAGAAAAGGGGGACTATCAGTTGGCAATTATCCCTTCATTTTTTAATTTTATCATGAATATTTAATTGTTTGGACTTATACAAGTTCATTCAATATGTATATTTTGAATATATATTCTCATAATGAAACTTATTAATTGCAGAAATATCCCTAGTGTTGTATTTGAATAAAAATATTTTATCACTTGGTGGCAACATCCCATTCGCGCACGTGGCAAAACGACCCAATACAGTGTTGCTAACAGGGGAGCACAGGGATTTTGTTATTACTGCTTGGTACTTGTCCCCTTATAGGGAAAGGGTCCGAGCCAATATAAACTAACTGTGTATGCTTACTCTTTATGTGGATAAATGATGATCTTCCTCTCTGTACTTAGAAAATCATCTGTAAGATATATTTTTAACCATTTAATGTATGTAGGTTTTGAATATCTATTGTTGACCTTATACTTTCAAAATATTTTGAAAATAGCAAGGTTTTTATAATCTATTCTTTGATAGAATTTAAAGCTGGTGTATCTTAATGCCTAAATATACTTGGTAATAGTAACTTTATATTTCATATCTTAGTAAGCTAGTACTGATTTGGGTATTGTACTTTATTTTTTTATATCTTAGTAGGCTAGTACTGAATTTGGTCTTGTGCTGAAGTTCCTTTATTTACAATGTTCTAATTCATGGTTAATCTTTTCATTACCATTACTCTCTTTGTAAATCAAAATTCTATCTGTACCACTGGAAAATTCTGTATATTCTTAAAGGAATTAATCAGAATCTGGGTATTATACGCGAATAATTTGTCGCTCCCTTTATTTTTTTACTTCGCACCTGTCGTATTTAAATGGAAAGATGTGTTAAATGTCATTCTCTCTCTCTCTCTCTCTCTCTCTCTCTCTCTCTCTCTCTCTCTGTTTACCTGTCAGACTATCCCGTAAATCCGGCTACGTGGTACTCGCCACATTTTCTAGCAAATCACTTTATATTTCTTCTGAAATAACGAAAGGAAAGACAAACGTAATAATATTGTTATTAGTACTAAGAAGACACAAAGTTTATTACAAATGGCACAAAATAAATACAAAGAATAATTAACCCAATGTTTGTTACGTCAGGTTTACCAAATTTAAATCCAGACCATGTATCTAGTATTACCTAAACTGACACGTGTTTTATTGCATGAATGACTTGTGCAATAATGTTTGAATTAAGATTGCTTTATATGTTCAGTAGTGTCTTTAGCCACAGCTTAGGAAATGTAGATGCAACATGTATATTTAAATTTATATATATATATATATATATATATATATATATATATATATATATATATATATATATATATATATATATATATATATATATATATATATATATATATATATATATATGTACATTGATGAAATTATTTAGAATAAATAATAAAAACAGGTACACAGCGAGTCAACATTAACTTCATTTTTTTTTTAATTTCAGGTCAGTGAACTTCAATTGCTTAATCCAATTCCAGGATTCAAAGGTTGCTGGATATTTGTAAGTACACCTACATGCATATGAAAATTAATATATATATATATATATATATATATATGTATGTATATATATATAAATATATATATATATATATATATATATATATATATATATATATATATATATATATATAACTAAATTAATTCATGGTAATTCAGCGTTTTCGAATCTGGGTCATTTCACTGACTCACAAATAAGTAGCTCATTTGTCGGTCCACGGATGAAAGGAAAAGCTTCGAGAGATTTTCCCTTGTCTCCACTTTCCAATTTTTTAGTAGACTTATACAATTTTTGCAATATTTCATTTTCAAGTTATTTATGTATCGTAAATCTCGCAAGAATATTTACCACACGTGTGATCTGCTTCGCAGACCACTGATTCATATTTTGGGTGTTTTTGATATTTTCAGCATAAATTTAAGTATATAAACCTACTACGTAAGCCATAGACATTTTTTTTTTTTTCATAATTTGTGAGTATTAGCAAAGACTATGGGTCTAATGAAATTTCATTTACTAGATTTTTTTCTGTTTAATAGGTATTTCGTAAGTGATCATTACGCTCACGTAAGCTTCATATGCATACAAATATGACGGTTATAAAAATGTCTTCAACATGATTTTAGCTTTTGTACGTAAAGACAATTATTATCGACTGTAAGCAATAGATGACTGTCTTATAGCCAGATTTGACAATCCACATAATTAAGAATCATGCATTATATTTTCTTGGATTGTAAGTACTACAGTTAAAAAAAATTGTAATTTTAATCGGAAATCCTCCGCAAAAAAATATACTGTTCTCAGCCGTATTTCAGTAATTTACAGGCGACCGTAATTTTACTAAACTTTATTATATTTTTCGGGTTGGTGACCGCAATATCACTCCTTTATGTCAATCTATTCGATTTTAAAACGGTGAATACTCGGCAACATTTATTCCAGGATTTTTACCGTGTTTACCTCATATTTTTAACAGTGCAAGTATTAATAATTCTCTAGACATCTTAGGTGTTAAAACTTAGGCTAAAGATCTTCATATTCATGCAAATCATAACTATCACTTATCATATGAAAGGAAATGTATGCTGGTTGGTGGGCAAAGAGTTTGGGAAACCTAAACGAGGTTGATAATAAATTGCTTGACGTAAAATGAAATAAAATCCAAAGACTAAAATAGTTCATTAAGAATCTAATCTCAAGTTTTGATAATTGCTGAAACTAATATGAACATCATGGATTTTTGTTTGCATCGTTAATCAAAGGACTATCAAGCGTGATGTAGATGACGAATGGAGAAGTATTAGTTTTAAAAACTCAAGATAGAGACGACTGGAGAAATCTAACCGAGGCCCTTTGCGTCCATAGGTATAGGGTGATGAATAAAAGGACACTAAAAGGAGAAAGGTTGTCTTATATTTTTTTCATATTTAAGGATTTATCCATAGATGTCCACTTTGAAAAGTATATACAAAAACATTTCTTAATTATTTCAATATTATTTTAAAACATCTAATCCAATTGCGTCCAGAATAGTTATTTTGTTTATTTCGCACAATATTTTGAAATTTCCTAAAAACTTTATTCTATCACGATTGTAAAGTAAGCTTACTTAGTGTAATAGATTTCAGAATGATGGGCTTTTTAAATTTTTTAAGTGCGTTATAGATTTTAAGAGTACAGAAAATTTGATTTGTATTTGTACTTATATGAGAGAGAGAGAGAGAGAGAGAGAGAGAGAGAGAGAGAGAGAGAGAGAGAGAGAGAGAGAGAGACCTGGATCTCGGTGGGGGTTGATTATATCAAGGCAGCGTTCAAGACTTCCGTAATACAAACATCAACAAAAATAATAATTATGAAAATGCTTCCTTCAGAGAATGATATATCTAATCCTCATCTCCTCCTACGCCTATTGACGGAAAGGGCCTCGGTTAGATTTCGCTTGTCGACTCTATCTTGAGCTTTTAAATCAATACCTATCCATTCATCATCATTTAAACACTTAGGAACTATGGTCACTAATACGGGATATATCTAATGACACTGCTAATGTGAAGTCCGAGGAGTTCTACGATTGAATCGGAGTAATAGGCAAAGCTGTTTTAAAGGTTTTAAAGGTCACTCATGAATGGCAGAGGCAAGGGACAGTGACAATGCCTGGCTAGTAGGACAATGCTCTGGAGACTGACCATATATATATATATATATATATATATATATATATATATATATATATATATATATATATATATATATATGATTAGCTCCCAAGCCCCTACCACCAAAGCTAGGACCAGGGAGGGACAGGCAATGGCTACTGATGACTCGGTAGGTAGATTATAGGCTTCCCAAGCCCGCCATCTTTAGCTCACATGGATGGTGAGGTTCCAAACACTACAAGTATCTATTGAGTTTGAGTGGGACTCGAACCCCAGTCTTGTGATCGCCAGGCAGGGACGTTTCCAATTGGTCACCATAACCCTGAAAATAGTAATGAGTAAAACCTATAATTAAAATTGATATAAAAATCGCCTTATCCTGAAAATGACCGATTCCCGTTTTCAAAAGTAGCAATCAGTGGGACATTAATATAACTTTAATTAAAGATTTTTTTTAAGGGATTTCAGCTCGGTGAATTGACCAAGGGATTTAGAGAGAATTCTTGGATTTGAGATTTTAGTAGTCAAATAAATAGCATTTTAGTTTGAAGCAGATTTGAGATTAATGATGATGATAATAATAATAACAACAACAACAACAACAATAATAATAATAATAATAACGACAACGACAGCGACAGCGACAACAACAACAACAACATCATCATCTCGTGGGGACCCGAATCTTGAAAATATGAAGATTAGGAGATAGAGCTTCTAGGAAATGTTGCTAGTAATATTTTTGTAATGACAATTGATATTATTAAGAACCATGTAGTGTTAACCCTCCGTAGCTATATAAAACTTTTTTTCAGCTTTAGAAGGAAAGTTTCAGTTTATTTCTATGTTTATTTCTTCATTAGTTGCGCGACTAAACGTCAATGTAATTAGGTTGATACATGAAGTCATTGCTCATCGTGGAACAAAAATACAGGTCGTGAGCTTGTCAGCTATTTGTCACAGCTAGGATCACCATAGGGTTAATGATGCCGTGGAAAGTCGAAATTAATAATAATAATAATAATAATAATAATAATAATAATAATAATAATAATAATAATAATAATAATAATAATAATAATAATAATAATAATGATAATAAAAAAAAACTACAATAAAGTTGACGATAATGGTAAGGATAATATCATTAATGAATTGATGAGAATATTTATGTAAATTCAATCGTTTCTTTTTGCCCGCAAATTGTTATAAAAATTTACTGCTAATCTAACCACCCATTAACAATGACTGTTAAAATTGAAAAATTCATGGTTAAATGTTCCTTTTCATAAGAGTTATCATAAAATAATTGTTTTATGGCCTCAAGGTGTTATTCGGAAAATAGTTTTACTATCAATGTTATTTCAAGTATTGAATCATGTTTATATGATTACATGTAAACAGCATACCCAGTATTATCATTCATTCTGTCAATTTAATTCATTATTTTTTTAAACACCGTTAAAGGAAATTACACCAGAAAAAAATATATCATATCTTATCTGTGCCTTCTTAATTAAAAGATGAAAAATTTGCATAAATAGTCTCTGGTTTTTAAATTTTACTCCATGCACACACACACGCACACACACACACACACACACAAATGATTTGCAGTTTTTTTTCTTTTTTTTTTTTTTTTTTGCAAAACCGAGCATCTGTGATTTTGACGCATTTTCCTTCTAATTCTTATAACTAGCCTGAAATTTTCTTCTCTACGCCTAGAATTTTCGAAACAATTTAAGTTCCTAGGAGCTTTCTTGTTGTGGGTCCTGCATCTCTTATCAATTATAAATCTTCCCCTAATTTTTCATCAGATTAATTTTTACATAATGTTCGAAATGTCAGTACAGAATAGTCTGCTTACACTTCAAGGCTAATTGGTTTGACTAATTTTCTATTGTTTATTATGTATAATTGTGAGTTTATCCCTCCACCTCCCCCTCCCTATTCCTCACCTACCCCTCACCCCTACCCCTCCCTATCCCTCTCCCTACCCCCCTCCCTACTCTCTACTCCTCACTATGGAGTCGCCCGATTGCATCCTGCACTTAAATTTTTGTTTAGTGCCCTTTCGTATCTCATCACTTAGTTCTCTAGAATCTTTACCTTTACCTGGCAAGCCCCATAATATTGTGGTTGACCTCATTTATAATGAAGATCGATTTATATTCTAATTATGCAAGTAATGTAGTCTATGGGTAGTAAACTCCAAAATTACACTTGGATTGTCTACGCGTCTTTCCACTCTCATTACTAGACCGTATGCAAAATAAGTGTCTTAGAGGTTGGTTTATGATTGTTGGACCTCCACGTGATCTTACCTTGTCCTATTTACTCTTACTTATTACTTGTCAATTTAATGTTAATTAGATGAATTCAAGATCCAGTATTTATATATAAACCGACCTAAAATATACATAATTTTGTCATACTTTTTTCGACTTTGTATTCCGTTTAATAATCTTCTTAGTATATATTGAATATTTTTTGCCTTCTTGTAGAGTATCTTGAAACTTCAACATAAACTCCTAAAACTTCAAAAGTTACGATTATGACGTATCTATTCTCCCATTAAAAAGGCTCTTAATGAATGTATTTGAAATCTTCGCTCTTTAATTTTGCCATTCAATTTGACATTTAGTCGTAAAAATTCTTTAGTCTTTTTCATATCTCTATGAGAATATTTTTCAGCTTTTAGCCTTCTATCTCTTGGCAAGGATGTGAATATATTTGAGCGCTTTACATATACATGAACAAGTACATGCACAGAGTGCAAAAGCGAGGGTTAGCTCCGCCAAAGTGTCCTCGCTGCTGTTATACAAATTAGGTACAGATTAAAACAACTTATTGACAAATTTGTAAAGAGATCGAGCGATAGGAGAGCATAAAACACACAAACGAGGAATCTAAATGCTTTTGGCACCGAATCGCAAATTCGCCCACATGAATAATACCGTGGATGTCGCGTGAGGGAGGGAGAGAGAGAGAGAGGGAGTAGGAGGGAAAGAAAGAAAGAGACAAGAGAGGACGAGAGCGTATTGTCCCAATATATACGAGGAACTCAACATTTCCAGCGAAGGATATTTTCGGGCCTACGTGTTTTACCAATGGAAAACCTTTTTGACGGAAAAGCCCGAAGATATCTGATTTGTATGCAGTTGCCGGTCGCTCTTGAATGCTGGGCCCCTGTGTTTTACTCTATTTTCAAAGTCAAACTCCATTTTAAAGTCAATTTTAAACAATGGATGACCGCGTTTCCCAGCGCCCACTGCACGGCCATCGGCAACTTTCCCAGAGGCGCCCGACAAAAGGGACACGCCGCCTTTTATACGACTTTCAATTAAAATGCAAAGTTAAACGCCGCTAAAGACTGACGCACGCGATTTTGTTGATAGTTAAAAGTCGGACAGACTAAAACACCGAGGGGAGAATCCCCCGAAACGGGAGGGGAGGGGTGGGGGAGTCAGAAAGAGGGGAAGAGGTTCGACAGGGGATACAGGAAGGGATCTGAGCTATACAAGTATGTAGAGAGAAAGGGGAAGAAGATTCATTGACTGGGACATAGGACAACGCTCACGAGATGAGTTCGAAGGTGTAAATACAGGACGAGGGATCTGATAAAAAGAGAGATTAGATTCTCGGAAGAGGCTGGTTTTCACGAGAGAGAGAGAGAGAGAGAGAGAGAGAGAGAGAGAGAGAGAGAGAGAGAGAGAGAGAGAGAGAGAGAGAGAGAGGAGAGAGTGTAAATACAAGACTAGGATCTGTTAAAAAAAGAGATTAGATTCTGGGAAGAGGCTGGTTTTCAAGAGAGAGAGAGAGACAGACAGAGAGAGAGAGAGAGAGAGAGAGAGAGAGAGAGAGAGAGAGAGAGAGAGAGAGAGAGAGAGAGAGAGAGAGTTTTACTACGGAATGACAAATGGGAATTACTTCGATAGGAGAAAATACATGGTGTTGAAATGGGATAGTAATGGCAGCATCACCAAATGAAAAAAAAAATAATCTTCGAAGGACTTTAACAAAAAACTAAGAGAGAAAAGGAAAGTTTTATATAGTAATCAGGGGAAAACAACACATAGCTTTAGAATAGCAAAGAAATAAAACAAGAGGGCGATGCCATTTGGAAGTGGTAAGGTATCTTAAATAAAAGGAATATGGTAATGAGCATTAACATAGCTAAAGTCTAAGGATCTTTTGTCATTAATGAGATACGAGGATGCAAGCAGAGGTGGCATTATTTGGAGAAACTTGTGGATGTCGACTGAGTATACAGAAAAAAGTTTTTTTTTTTTTTTTTTTTTTTTTTTTTTTTTTTTTTAGCGATGCCTACTTACTTGATTAGACTTTCAGATACGATGGTAAATCTATTTTTGTATGAGGAGAGGGAATAAGATTATGTGATGGTAAGACAAATTAAAAAGAAAGCAAAGCAAAATGCACTGTTAAAAGTTTGCTGTTAAAACGGTAAAACTACTAGAATAAATACTTGGAGCATGTGATGCCCTTCTTACAATCTCCAACGCTGTACAGAAAGTCAGGAAGTTCGTATGATTGGCGTTAATTTTAGTGCTGCCTCTGACTGTGTTAATCATGAGGCCCTTGTTTTCAAACTCAAACAGTTGGGAGTGGGTGGGTCGTTTCGTAGCATCATTATTGAATTTCTAAGTAATAGATCGCAAAGAGGAGTTGTTGATGGCACCATAGGGAGTATAGGAATGTGATATCTGGTGTTCCTCAGGGTAGTGTTCTTGGTCCATTACTTTTCAAACTATGTACACATGACATGTGGTTTGGTCTAGAAAATAAGCTTGTTGAATAAGCAGATGATGCTACTCTCTTTGCATCAATTCCATCTCCTGAATGTAGATCTGGGGTTACTGAATCCCTTAATAGAGATCTAATTAAAATTAGTGCATGGTGCAAATATTGGGATATGAAGTTGAATCCGAATAAAACTCAAAGTATGATTGTAAGTAGGTCAAGGACAGTGGCTCCTCAACATCTGGATCTCAGTATTGATAATGTTTCTTTAACTTTGTATGACACTTAAAATTTTAGGTGTGATTCTCGACAGCAAATTTACTTTTGAGAAATTATTAGGTCGGTGTCTTCTTCAATTACACAGAAAAATTGGCTTATTGAGAAAGTCTTTCAAGATTTTTGGTGATAAATCTATTCTTAAAAGTTGTTTTAATTCTTTCATTTTACCTTGTTTCTAGTATTGTTCGCCTGTCTGGTCTTCAGCTGCTGATTCTCATTTTAATTTGTTGGACAGGAACTTACGGTCTATTAGATTTCCTATTCCCGATCTAAATATTAATCTCTGGCACCGTCGTTCAATTAGTTCATTATGCATGTTGTATAAGATTTTCTATAATTCTGACTATCCTTTACTTTCACATCTTCCCGGACAGTTCCATCCTATTCGTAATACTAGGTATGCAATTATTCTGATAGTCAGGCCTTCTTCATCATGAGGCTCAATACTACACAGTACTTTAGAAGTTTTATTCCAGCTGTAACCATGTTGTGGAATGATCTTCCTAATCGGGTAGTTGAATCAATAGAACTTAAAAAGTTCAAACTAGCAGCAAATGCTTTTACGTTAAACAGGCTTACATAAGTCTTTTTATAGTTTATATATCATATATCTGTTCTAATGTTGTTAATGTTTTTAAAATATTTTATCTTAATTTTCATTACTACTTGTATCGTTTTATATCCTTATTTCTTTTCTTCACTGGGCTATTTTTCCCTGTTGGAGCCCTTGGGTTTATAGCATCTTAACTTTTCCAACTAGGGTTGTAGCTTAGCTAGTAGTAGTAGTAGTAGTACTAACAACAACAACAACAACAACAACAATAATAATAATAATAAATGTTGACAGGCATTTACAGTTTTAAAAACTGATATATAGACGTAAAGGAGTGATATTACGGTCAGCAACCGTAAAAGATAATAACAAAGTATAGTAAAATTATAGTTGTCTGTATTTCACTGAAATACGGCTGAGAACAGTATATTTACGGAGAATTTCCGATTTAAATTACGTTTTTAAGTGTACCTAAAATCGTCAAAAGTTCAATTTGGACCTTTCAAATATTTTTTTAACAGTATGGGAAATAAGAGAAGACTACCTGCTTCCAACAAAAAGATAGTCTTTCTAAATAGCAATGGAATCCAAGTAATGATCATTCGAAAAATGCAAGACGAGAAGTGCCTATTGGAATGATAACACACAAGTTCTGATTACATAACCCCTCGAACACTCTTTAAATCTGTTAAGAAATCTGTGTTGGTATTTTGTTGATCTGTGCAGGGAATCTTACAAAGCACAACAACAAATCACGTCATGATACTACACTGAAAAAGGGATTTCAAAGATTCTTCAGGAAAATAATAGTCCATTTCTTTTAGTGATGCATAATTGCATAGACTCGCGGCGGTGCCCTTTTAGCTCGGAAAAGTTTCCGGATCACTGATTGGTTGGACAAGATAATTCTAACCAATCAGCGATCAGGAAACTTTTCCGAGCTAAAAGGGCACCGCCGCGAGTCGGTGCAAATGTGCATCGCTAAAAGAAATGGACTATAGTAGTCCTTTGTGAAGGGAGAGTGGCCATCTCAAGGAGAACGCTTTGAGTGCTTTGAAATCACAGAATGTTGACTTTGAGAAATAATTGAGCACATTTATTTTGGTAAAAAAGGCACTTTCTGTTTGAAAATTATATATAACCCTTTGTTCATGTCTTAACAGATGAAGTAATGAACAATTAGGACATCGCCTGAAGTGACAGAGATACAGTGAAAAATAGAGATATAAGAGCAATTATACATGAAGACAATGTTGACAATGATTAAAAAAGGAGTGTTGGTAATGCTTGAATAGGGTAAGTGTTGGTAATGATTAAAGAGGGAAAATATTGGTAATGATTAAAAAGGGAAAGTTTTGGTAAAAAGGGAAAGTTTTGGTAATGATTAAAAACGGAAAGTTTTAGTAATGATAATAAATGTTGGTAATTATTAAAAAGGGCAAATGCTGGTAATGCTTAAAAAGGAAAAGTGTTGGTAATGAATAAAAATGGAAAATGTTGGTAATGATTAAAAAGGGCAAATGCTGCTAATGATTAAAAAGGAAAAATGTTGGTAATGATTGAAAAGGAAAATATTGGTAATGATTAAAAACGGAAAGTTTTGGTAATGATTAAAAAGGCAAGTGTTAGTAATTATTAGAAATGGAGAAATGTTGGTAATAATTAAAAACGGAAAGTTTTGATAATGATTAAAAAGGGCAAGAGTTAGTAATGATTAGAAAAGGAGAAATGTTGGTAATGATTAAAGATGGAAAGTTTTGGTAATAATTAAAAACGGCAAATGTTGGCAATGATTAAAAAGGACAAATGCTGGTAATGATTGTAAACGGAAAGTTTTGGCAATGATTAAAAAGGGCAAGTGTTGGCAATGATTGAAAAGGGAAAATGTTGGTAATGAATAAAACCGGAAAGTTTTGGTAATGATTAAAAAGCGCATATGTTAGTACTGATTAAAAAAGGAGAAATGTTGGTCATGATTAAAAAGAGCAAGCCTTAGTAATGATTAAAAAGGACAAGTATTAGTAATGATTAAAAAGGGGAAATGTTAGTAATTATTAAAAAGGAAATATGTTGGCAATTATCAAAAATGGAAAGTTTTGGTAATGACTGAAAAGGACAAATGTTGGTATTGATTAAAAAGGGAAACGAATTAATTACAAAGGAAAGTAAATGTTTCCCAGTTGGAGTATTTTCCTTTGTAATGTACAGTACTACTTAGCTACTCGGACATTTCACTCTGTCGCCACCAACAAATTGTTGAAATATCATCCCAGTGGCAAAAAGGGAATCCGTGGATTTTCGAAATAGTAGATCGAGGAAAAAAAAGCTTTACGGTATATATGCCTTTTGAAATCAAAGTTTCCCTTTGTCTCATTCAATTTCCTCTGCTAAACTATTTTCACTCGAGCGAATGTTTGTAGATTATTTGTTTGTGCGTGAGCCGAGAAGGTGAGGTTTTAGGTGGAAGCCATGGTGTTTTTCTTGGTTAGAGCAATACTGTAATACTAAAGTCTAATTTTGGCTGTGACCATATTGTGGAATGGTCTTCTTAATCATATAGTTGAATCAATTAGACTTGAATTGATTATGAATATATAAGCATATTTCGAGTAGAGATGTTTTCTCCCCTCCCCCAGAGTTCCAGAGAGGGAGAAGGGGTTAGCATGTAGCTTTTTCCCAATGCGTATGGACCCGCCTCCTTCCTTATCTATTTGATAGAGGTATTGGAAATTTCAAACTTGAATATTTTGCCATAGTGTGTTTCTTGGTTAGAGCAATACTATAATACTAAAGTCTAATTTTGGCTATTATAAAATTGTAGAATGGTTTTCATAATTATGTAGTCAGATTGATTATACTAGAATTGATTGTGAATATATAAGTATATTTCGAGTGGATATGTTCTCTCCCCTCCCCAAGGTCCAGAGAGAAGGGGTTAGAGTTAGCATGTAACTTTTCCCCCATGTGTATGGAATCTCCTCCTTCCGTATTTATTTGATTGACGTATTGGGAATTTCAAACTTGAATATTTTGCAAAGGTTAGCATACATCTCATGTGATAGTTCATCTGTTACGTGTTTACATAACTTTGGAGTCTTGTCTCAAATTGTTTAAATTTTTCTTTATCTTCATTTTGTTTCATGATTTTTCTCCTCGTTTCTTTCCCATGCTGAGCTAAAGTTTTCTTACTGGGTTTCTAGGAGTTGTATGATTCTGCTGTTCCATGCGGCGCTGAGTTTCAGATTGTAATAATAATAGAACTCAAGAATTTGAAAGTAATTGATCGTTTTCGTAAGATAATAGGACAGACAGGAGTTTCGTTTTTTGGAGAAACAAAGTCACTTCCTTTTTAAGATTAATGGGAACCAATAGGATATGTTGAAAAAGAAAGTAATTAGTCGTGATACCTAATGAATAAAGACCAGAGAGAAACATGAAAGCTGCTTCTATAGGTGCGAGAAGGGTGACGTTCCTCAAAGATGAATATGAAAAACAGAACCAGGAAAGTCAGCTGTTTTTAAGGCTACCTTTAGAATAAAAAAAATATATATACAACCCAGTCACCTTTTTCCCGAACAACAACTTTCTTAAACTGTATGTGTATCATTAGGAATTTAATTGAACACCAGGAGCTTGGTATATCTTTCCTAAAGACAATTATAGTATTTTCTATAATTTTTTTATTTTTTTCAATTTACAGTATTTCGCGTTGTTAATCTTCACGCATTAATATGTATCTTATCCCCTGTTTAAATTCACGATCTTATAGATTTCTGATGTCATCAACTGTTCCATAACCGAGATATAGAAACACTCTCCTCAGTGAAATTAGCAGACACAAGTGTATAACTGCACAAGCATAGGGGTTACTTTTAAAACTCAGTATGTCCATCGTTTGCGCTTCACCATCTAAGATAGCTCTCCTTAGAAGACTGTGGATCACTCTGAGTGTGGCATTCTTGATTCACCTCTGTGTGTACCAATGCCATCATTTCACAAAGGATGGGGTGGGGAGCGGGTGCGTCCTTATCTTGAAGGAGAAATGTTTTGTAATGTTTACAAGCATAAGCCATATTTTTTCAGCTAAAGGTGTTATTTTAACCATTGCCGTTGGATCAATACAATTTTCATTTTGACAAAGGTTTCCTGTTGAGTTACTTCTATGACTTACAATCTGGGTTAGGGTCAAGTTTGGTTTGGTTTGTAAAGTCATAATTGTTCTGTTTTTTAACGTTTTTATATCTTAAGATTACCCTCTTAAACTACAAATATCCAATATCAATCGCTTATTTTTGAGGGATTGAGTTAACAAGGTTCGTGCAACGTAAACCAAAGTTAGTGTCTTAAAAATCTCAAAATTATATATATATATATATATATATATATATATATATATATATATATATATATATATATATATATATATATATATATATATATATATATATATATATATAAAATGGTTTTCATTCCTAATAGAATTTTTGTTCAATAGTAAACTTTACCCGCCTATGACTTACACGTTATATCCACCAAAGAGCATATACATCTAAAACGCCAAACTGCATTACGGCTGCCAACGCAAAAGCCCGTGCCGCACGTAAGGATGGGGAATGTAAAAAAAAAAAAAGTAAAGCTAAGCAAAGTCTAAAGAAAGTAGGTCTTGGTGTAGGGTATCAAATGTCTTGTACGAAACCTTTCTGCCAATGTTATCTAATTAATCTAATGCTTTGGGTATAAGAGAAGTCATGATGGATACAACTTCAAAAAGGTTTTTACTAATGCACTAATTATTTTGATCTTATTATTATTATCATCATTATCAATAACAAGCTACAGCACTGTTTGTAAATGAATTTGAAATTCTCTGGCATCCTGACATCGACCCCTATTTGGAAAAGCAAAATTCTACAGGCAAAAGGGCTTTTGCAGAGAAAGCTGGCTATTGCAGAAAGGTAATATAAAAGTAACGAATAAATTATGAATGAGAAATAAAAAAAAATAAAAAAAATGATAAAAGAACGTTAAGTAGATAAGTAATATATAAACTATGAAATGAGACTTATCTCAACCTGTTTAACAAGTAAGATTTGCTTCAAGTTTGAACTCCTTAATTGCCACAGATTTAAATAACAGACTAGGACGCTCCTTCCCCATTCTGGTCACAGTTGGATTGAATTAAAACAAAGGGTAGATTGAAAGAATTAAAATACTTCCTGGGGATAGGTTGATGATCAAGATGTTGATAGACTTTCTCAATTTAAATTACCATCCATTTTTTGTGGTTAAAGAAGAAACAGATCTCATGTGCTTCTCAAAAGTAAATTTGCAATCAGGAATCACACATAGAATTTTGAGTGAGATTTATACAGTTAAAGAAACATTATCAATAAATTTATAAGGACGTTGAGGAGCCACTGTCATTGAACTTCTTACAATCATACTATGAGATTTTTCATAGTTCAGCTTCAACATCCCATAATGTACACCTTGCACTAATTTTTAGCTAGATCTCTATTGAGGGATTCAGCAACCACAGGTCTACATTCATGAGATGAAAATGATGCAGAGAAAACAAAGCCAAACCACATATCGTGTGCATATCATATGAAGAGTATTGGGCCGAGAACATTACCCTATGGAACACCAGATATTGAATTCCTATAGTCACTATGGTTGGCATTAATAACTGTCTGTAGTTGATTACGAATATTTCAATAATGATGCTTAAAAATTACTCGACTCCACCCAATTGTTTAAGTTTTAGAAAATGAGCCTCGGGATTGATCTTATTGTATGTTTGAATTGATCTATTGGGTGAATTGTTTAAACTGATTTCAGTATTATCGTTGCCTTGTAATTTAATTTTTCCATACATTGCAGCCGAATCTTGCAGTAAGGCGAGACCCCTAAATATTTACACATTTTGAATAATAATAATAATAATAATAATAATAATAATAATAATAATAATGCAAAAAATTTCCTCGTAATTCCTATTGGTGCTGGCAATACGGTAGTTCACCAACGACTCAGTTGGCCTTTTAGTCATTAAAACTGTTCAACAGGGAGTCTGGTCGACATTTAGATGCGTCACAAACCAGAAACAGGAAATATATAAGCTAGTGGGAACATCCGTTGGGTACAAGCATGGGGTTAACAACTTCACCAATAGTAAAGAACATGTAACAGACTGTTGGAGTTCAATACAACTAACAAATTGTTTCGTTGAACCTCACACACACACACCGACACACACACAACGACACACAAACACACACAAATACACACACACACAAACACAAACACACACACAAACACACACACAGACACATACACACACATTATATATATATATATATATATATATATATATATATATATATATATATATATATATATATATATATATATATATATATATATATATATATATATATATGTGTGTGTGTGTGTGTGTGTGTATTTATATACAGATATATATTTATTTATGTGTGTAGATGTCCATATCTCAGCCACCCGTTGAGATACTACCGCTAGAGAGTTATGGGGTCTTTTGACTGGCCAGACAGTACTACATTGGATCCTCCTCTCTGGTTACGGTTCATTTTCCCTTTGCCTACATACACACTGAATAGTCTGGCATATTCTTTACATATTCTCCTCTATCCTCATACACCTGACAACACAGATTACCAAACAATTCTTCATCACTCAAGGGGTTACTGCACTGTAATTGTTCAGTGCCACTTTCCTCTTGGTAAGGGTAGAAGAGACTCTTTAGCTATGGTAAGCAGCTCTTCTAGGAGAAGGACACTCCAAAATCAAACCACTGTTCTCTAGTCTTGGGTAGTGCCATAGCCTCTGTACCATGGCCTTTCACTGTCTTGGGTTAGAGTTCTCTTGCTTGAGGGTACACTCGAGCACACTCTCCTATCTTATTTCTCTTCCTCTTGTTTTGTTAAAGTTTTTATAGTTTATATAGGAGATATTTATTGTTGTTACTCTTCTTAGAATATTTTATTTTCCTTTTTTCCTTTCCGCACTGAGCTATTTTCCCTGTTGGAGCCCCTGGGTTTATAGCATACTGCTTTTCCAACTAGGGTTGTAGCTTAGTAAGTAATAATAATAATATATATATATATATATATATATATATATATATATATATATATATACACATACATATATATATATATATATATATATATATATATATATATATATATATTTATATATATTATATATTATATATATGTACACATATATACTGTATATACACATACATATATATATATATATATATATATATATATATATATATATATATATATATATTATATATATATGTATATATAAATAAATATATATACATATATATGTATATATTCATATATATATATATATATCATATACAGTATATACATATATATATATGTATATTCATATATATATATATATACATATATATATATATATATATATATATATATATATATATATATATATATATATATATATATATATATATATAGGCCTATATATATATATATATATATATATATACATAATTTATATATATGTATATATATATATATATATATATATATATATATATATATATATATATATATATATATATATATTGACCTTAATATTCCATAAATTATAAAAAGCAATCAGAAATTTGTTGAAATTATAACCACGTTTATGTTCAATGAAGATTTCAGATGAAAGAAGAAGATTTGCATGTGTTCAAAATGGATAACAATACATTCGTGATTTTAAAATATGTTTATTTCTCTCTCTTAATTCCGATTTTATTTAAAGGTATAAGAAAATAAATGGCTCTGTAATTTTGTTACTAGGATAACTTCAGAAATCAAAGCTTCATGAAATATTTTTGCTATGAAACATTGTCCAGCTATGAATAGCTCTGCCCAAGGTCAAAGAATTGCATAAAATCTACAGAAGCTGTAAACGCAGAAGAAAAATGATGTGTATTGGTCGAAATTCAGCTACAAAATTATTGAATTCTATGATAATAATACAATATAACTATCAAAGGAACATATTGGAAAAACTGTTGTTTCAATA
>NC_090745.1:96172158-96182158 GCF_036898095.1 Palaemon carinicauda
TTTGATGGTATATCAATTTGCTGCTTGTTTTATGTTTCATGTTTTTTACATTTCTTGTAGTTTGGCATATGTTTACTTCCTCCAACGAAGTTGGGAGTAGGTTTTTTTTTCGCCTGGTTTGTCCGTTTATTTGTGTGAACAACATCCTGGCCACTACTTTGTTCATATAGTAATGAAACTTTCAGGAATCAGTTATTGTTGAGGCGTGGAAGTAATTGAATTTTGAAAGTCCTAGGTCCAATGTCAAGGACAAAGTCGAGCAAAAGGACGAGAAATAAGCTGCCATGGCGGAGGTGTGTGCTCTACTGAGTGCCCCTCTAGTTCTATGGTTAATGCTTTCCTTTGTCATTTTTCCCTTTTTGAGTAAATTTGTCACTTTTCGTAGTTTTTGGTTTAGTGTTTACATCGTAAACAATAATTTCTTTTTTTTCCTTTGTCTATCTTTAATCTGGACAATTGATTTTGCTTTAAGGAATCTGAATTTTTCGAATAGATTTCTGGCTCCTATTGTGCCAAAATTTTTTATTTACTCTCATGCTGTAAGTAAATTCAAACTGAACAGTGGAATGCAGTGAATGTTTGTGTGTCCATCAGAGGACGACGTTGAAGTTTGCTATACATCTTATTGTTGGTACTTTAAGGTTATTGGTTTTACTCATCTGGACAGGTGCACATCTATCTTTTCTCGTGTTCTCATGCCTTGTTCTTTTAGTAACCACCAATATTCAAAATTTCCAATTTGTGGGGGGGTCGTGTCAACAGAAATGGAATGGTTTTTAAAAATCAGTAGGGAGTGCCAAAAACACACAAACGCACACAAGATTTACTTGAAGGAAGTGTAGCCTACTTTGTGACCGCCTTGGTTTCCGCAGAAACTGCGTGCTTGGTCAATTCACTGGCAACAGTAGACGGACAGATAGCTGCCTGGATTTCCCGGGAGGTGATGGTTGAGCACAAGGTTGAGTGTTAATTGACATGTGCCAGAGGTAAAGCTTCTCAGATGTCATTGACGAAGATGTTTATGATAGACATGGCATTGGAAGAGATACTAGTGTCGTGATGGACCTTGTAGATGGAGATTGAATATCTCTCCTTCCTCCTCCTCCTCCTCCTCCTCCTCCTCCTCCTCCTCCTCCTCCCCCTTTGTTCACTCTTGGCAATGCTTTTCTGGACCTTGCCCACCTTTTTGGGTCTTTCCGGATGTCTTAGGTGATATGATACCCATTCAAATTTCCTTTTCTTCCGGAAGGGGAAAAAAAAAAAGGAGATTCTATCGTTTCTTTAAGGGTAGCATTTACTCTGCAGACATTTGGGGGTGATTGGATCTGCATAGATAGTGAATGATGAAAATTGACCAAACTCCAGACATCAATACAACAGCCCCGTCTCGGCCCCCAGTCCCCAGTGGCAGTGGAACAACTGCCCAAGGTGTCGGGAAGATACAACCCGCTACAAGGGATGCTAAAAATCTCTGTACTAGAACAAGCCACCTTTGGAAATTGAACTTCGCAGCCTACGATGTCAGAATCCTGTCTTAAGGAAAAAGATGTTGTTGGGTTACTAGAAGAACGTAAATAGATAAATCGTGATATAGTAGGATTAAATGGAATTAGAACTTTGGAATCTTATATAGAGTTACAAGAGGATCATATATTTTGCTTCAGAGTACATGAAAGGAATAGATAAAATGGAGCATGTTTCTTCTTGATAAAAATCATGTAGGTAATATAGAAGAATTTTTTATAGTACTAGCGATAGCATTGTAGAATTATCATCAAACTAAATATAACGCATATTCACAAGTATGCACCAATAACACCCCATACAGGGGAAGAAATAGTTTTTTTTTTATGAAGATTTGGGGATATCTTAAAAAAAAACATAAGAACTAATTCACATTTGTTGTGATTTCAAAGCAAAAGTTGGTCAAAATAAGAAAGAGGATCAGCTGTATGCAAATTTGGAGTAGGCAAAAGAAATGAGAGGTAAAGAAGAAATGAATAGTAATTTAACAGTAATATAATAGTACTTTAAGAGATAGTGGAATGATTCTTAAACGATCAAGGAGAACTACCAGAAAATACCAACACCTATTAACGAAACAATTGGAAATGAGGGTAAAATCCAAGAGAGATGAAATAGAATTATCAGAACTATTCAGAACAGAACAATAAACAAGCTAAAAAACAAAGACATTCATAAACACAATGAGAAGAAAATTGAAGAAGCATAAAGTTTCTTAAATGAAGATTTGGGACCGAGCGCTAACAGATATTTCGTATAAAGGATGAAAATGGAAATATCAACAAAAGAGATGGAGTGATAAAAATTGCAGATGGTTTCCATACAATACTCTACAATAGTGATAAAAGAAGCAAACTTTTCAATAGAAATAATGATACATCTGAGCTGGTACCAAACGTGATAGCAAGAGAATTAAAGAAAGCACTAAAAGGCATGAAAAGAAACAAAGGAGTGGGAGAAGATGGTCTAACAATTGATTTAGTAATGGAAGAGATTTCATAATAGTGAAACAAACAACTTTACACAAAATGTTTACAGGAATTCTCTATACCTACAGCTTGGAGAAACTTTATCATTATATTATTCACAAAAAGGGAGACATAAATAACCTGAAAAATTACCACAAGTTAACTCAGTGATATATGAAATATTTACAAAAACAATATGCTGAATAAAAAGACAGGTAGACTTCAATCAATCAAGAGAGCAGGCAGGTTTTAGAGGTGGATATTCAACAATTGACCATATCCATGTAATTTAGCAGCTAATGGGAAAATTAACATTGTGACAAATCAATATATATATATATATATATATATATATATATATATATATACATATATATATATATACATATATATATATATATATACATATATGTATATATATATATATATACATATATATATATATATATATATATATACATATATATATATATATATATATATATATATATATACATACATACATACATACATATATATATATATATATATATATATATATATAATATATATATATATATATATATATATATATATATATATATATATCTCATTTATAGACTATGTGATAGCTTTTAATTCTGTCAAAATTTCAGCAGCAATAGAAATAAGGAAAAGATGAAGCTTATGTCAGAACATGAAGATATATGTGCGGGTATTACAACAATCCTAAAACTATACATGTAAAGGTAGTGACAAAAATCCAATTGAGAAAGGAGTTAGACAGGGAGACCCCTTTTCTCTTAAATTATTCACTTCGTGTCTAGAAGTTTTTAGGAATTTAGACTGGGAAAATGTAGGAGTTAACATTAATGTGGAATGCCTTAATAACATAAGATTTGCCTATGACATAGTTGGCTAGTGAATCATGAGAGCAATTGCAAAAGATGCTAGAAGATTTTAATAGAGAAAGCAAAATATATGACTTAAAAGGAATGAGTAAAACTAAGATAATGTTTAACAAAAAATTTAAGAGAACAAAATAAGGGTTATGGGCGAATCTTTAGAAATTGTTAATGAATATACATTCTTAGGACAGACAGTAAGTGTTTCCCCAGGGCACAAAACTGAAATTAAAAGAAGTATAAGCATGGGATGGAGAGCTTTTTTGTAAACAAAATGAGATTATGAAAATTAAATAGCCATTTTCTTTAAAAAGAAAAGTATTTAATCAGATGGTCCGACTAATATTAACTTATGCTTCAGAAACTTGGAACCTTACTAAAGCCTTAGAGCATAAGTTAGTAACAATTCATCTATGGAAAGAACAATGAGAATAACAATAAGACTGAAAAGGAACAACATGGATACGAAAGCAAAGTAAAGTAGAAGATATCCTAATTATGTAAAAGAAAGAAATGGACATGGGCAGGACACTTAATAAGAATGAAAAATAACAGATGGAGATTAAGAACAACCGAAGGAACAACATGGATACGAAAGCAAACTAAAGTAGAAGATATCCTAACTATGTAAAAGAAAGAAATGGACATGGGCAGGACTCTTAATAAGAATGAAAGATAACAGATGGAGATTTAAGAACAACTGATTGGGTCCCTAGAGATTGCAAAAAGAAGCAAAGGAAGGAAAGAAGATGATGGATTGACAAACTAAGAAAATTTCTGGTATAAACTGGCATAGAAAGACCATAAACACCCGTGAGGGGAAGGAAATGTCTAAGGCCAATTTTCTTCAGAGGTCCAGTAATGGCTGATGATGCTAACCTTGACCTACGAGGGAATTAACTTAGGAGTTTTCCGAGATACGAGTCGTCACTCAGCCGATATTTTGCTTTGATACATGACCAAAAATTTGAGATACGAGTTCGAGACACCGCTGCTGGATTGCGTAGTGATCAGTAATGCCACAGTTTCCCACATCTTCCAGCATCCTCTCTTGTTCTCTTCATATGTTCACCTCATAGAGTAAACACTGTGATTCGCTGTGTTAACGGTTTCTTGCTTTGTGTTTCGTGTTCTTTGAGAATTCCGTCTTTTAATTTGCTTATAATTATTTCTCCTAAGAAAGTAAGTGCTAATGACAATGCAGAGAAGAGGAGGATAATATCCATTGAATTAAAGCATGAATTTATTGAGAAACATGAACATGGTGTGCGAGTAGAGGACTTGGCAGGGCAGTACAAACTCTCAACGCATACGATCTACACGATTTTAAAACAGATGGATTCACTTAATGGGAGAAGGAAACAAACTTCCTTGGACAGGTTATTAAGAAAAAGACTTTACAGAAATTTAAAGCGAGGGAAGTGCGGTAAAAACCCAAGAACTAATGAAAATGAAGGTAGCGACAAAAATTAAGATAAGCAAAGAAGAAAGGTAAAAAATTAGAAAAAAAAATAAAGAAAATAATTGTTAAGTAGCAATTAAGTTCAGGGATACATATTTTACAATATGAAGTGATAAAAAAGAAATATTCTTAAAACTTCCTTCATCTATCTCCTTTACCCTCTGACAGTGTCTTTATTAGTTCAAGTTGACTCATCACTACATAAAACTTTTTATATCTTGACATACTCTTTGCTACATTTGTATACAATAATTGTCATTTAGAAATGTATTTTCATTACTTAATAACATGAAAAATGAAGATATTGGATGGTATTTTGAAGATTGAAATGGATCAAGGGCATTTTGAGCATTCTCAATGGGGAAAATTGATTTGATGTGCGAGTAAATTTAGCTACAAGCTCGACCACGGAATGATTTAAACTCGTAGGTCAAGGTACTACTGTGTATATGTATATATATATATATATATATATATATATATATATATATATATATATATATATATATATATATGTATATGTATATATATATATATATATATATATATATATATATATATATATATATATATATATATATATATATACACATATATATATATTCATATATATGTATATATATATATATATATATATATATATATATATATACATATATATATATATACATATATATATATATATATATATATATATATATATATATATATATATATATATATATATATATATAAAAACTTATGTCCCGATACGTATTAGTTAATAAGTAATAAGTTAATAAGGTTCCATTCAACTCATCACGTGTTATTTTATGTTGGTGAGTAGACTAGGTGATAGCATGTGCATACAAACTATAAGAGATATAACTGCACATGCCAATGGTATTTTACACTGCAACAAAATTTTATTTATTGAACGAACACGTTACCAACCAATCTGTAATTTTGTTTTCTTTCCCTTGCGAATGTCTTAATCCAACATTCTTCGTTATTTAATTTTTTTCTGGATGGTTTGTACTTTCATTGCCCGCTTCTTCTTTTTACTTTGATTTTTGGGGTTCAGGTTCTTCATTTACAGAACGTAGATCTGAGAGAGAGAGAGAGAGAGAGAGAGAGAGAGAGAGAGAGAGAGAGAGAGAGAGAGAGAGAGAGAGAGAGAGAGAATTGGCTGCAAATATTTATTAAACTGAAATGAGTTAAAGATTCTCCAATTATTGGCATTTGCATTGTAAAATCATAACCTTATTCAGAATTTTGACACACTTCTTATATACGCAACTTTTCATCACTTCCTATATACGCAACTTTTCATCACATATCAAAAACTTCATCCTGGCTAACACGTCCAAATACATTGCCCCCATACTCTTACCCCCAGCATACTATTAGCCAATGCATACTCTTATCCCCAGCATACACTTATCCCCAGCATACTCTTAGCCCAGCCCCAGCATATTCTTAGCCGAGGCCCCAGCATACTCTTAGCCCCAGCCTATTCTTAGCTCTAGCATGCTCTTAACCCTAGCATACTCTTAGCCCCAGCATACTCATATGCTCATCATTCTCTTAGGTGCATCATAATCATATTCTCAGCATATTCTCTGCATAATCATAGCCCCAGCATACTCATAGCCCCAGCATACTCTTAGCCACAGCATACTCTTAGCCCCTGCATACTCTTAACCCTAGCATACTCTTAGCCCCAGCATACTCTTAACCCTAACATACTCTTAACCCTAACATACTCTTAGACCTAGCATACTCTTAGCCCTAGCATACTCTTAGCCCCAGCATACTCTTAGTCCCAGCATACTCTTAGCCCCAGCATACTCTTAGTCCTAACATACTCTTAGCCCCAGCATACTCTTAGCTCCAGCATACTCTTAGCCTTAGCATATTCTTAGCCCCAGCATACTCTTAGCCCCAGCATATTCTTAGCCCTGCATACTCTTAGCCCCAGCATACTCTTAGCCCTAACATACTCTTAGCCCTAACATACTCTTAGCCCTAGCATACTCTTAGCCCCAGCATACTCTTAGCCCTAGCAAACTCTTAGCTCCAGCATACTCTTACCCCCAGCATACTCTTAGCCCTAGCATACTCTTAGCCCCAGCATACTCTTAGCCCTAGCAAACTCTTAGCTCCAGCATACTCTTACCCCCAGCATACTCTTAGCCCTAGCAAACTCTTAGCTCCAGCATACTCTTACCCCCAGCATACTCTCAGCCCTAACATACTCTTAGCCCTAGCATACTCTTAGCCCCAGCATACTCTTAGCCCCAGCGTACTCTTAGCCACAGCATACTCATATGCTCATCATTCTCTTAGGTGTAGCATATTCATATTCTCGGCATATTCTCTGCATATTCATAGCCCCAGCATACTTATAGCCCCAGCATCCTCTTAGCCCCAGCATACTCTTAGACCCTGCATACTCTTAGCCCTAGCATACTCATATGCTCATCATTCTCTTAGGTGCAGCATATTCATATTCTCAGCATAGCCCCAGCATACTCATAGCCCCAGCATGCTCATATTCTCGGCATATTCTCTGCATACTCTTAGCCCAAACATACTCTTAGCCCTAGCTTACTTTTAGCCCTAACATACTCATATGCTTATCATTCTCTTAAGTGTAGTATATTCATATTCTTAGCATACCCCCAACATAATCATAGCCCCAGCATACTCTTAGCCCCAGCATACTCTTACCCCCAGCATACTCTTAGCCCTAGCATACTCTTAGCCCCAGCATACTCTTAGCCCCAGCATACTCTTAGCCTCGGCATACTCATATGCTCATCATTCTCTTAGGTGCAGCATACTCATATTCTCGGCATATTCTCTGCATACTCATAGCCCCAGCATACTCTTAGCCCAAGCATAATCTTAACCCAAGCATACTCTTAGCCCTAGCATACTCTTAGCCCTAGCATACTCTTAGCCTCAGCATACTCTTAGCCCTAGCATACTCTTAGCCCTAGCATACTCTTAGCCCCAGCATACTCATATTCTCATCATTCTCTTAGGTGCAGCATATTCATATTCTCGGCATATTCTCTGCATACTCATAGCCCCAGCATACTCATATTCTCGGCATATTCTCTGCATACTCTTAGCCCCAACATACTCTTAGCCCTAGCAAACTCTTAGCCCTAGCATACTCTTAGTCCCAACATACTCATATGCTCATCATTCTCTTAGGTGCAGCATATTCATATTCTCAGCATAGCCCCAACATACTCCTAGCCCCAGCATACTCTTAGCCCTACCATACTCTTAGCCCTACCATACTCTTAGCCCTACCATACTCTTACCCCCAGCATACTCTTAGCCCTAGCATACTCTTAGCCCTACCATACTCTTAGCCCTACCATACTCTTACCCCCTGCATACTCTTAGCCCTAGCGTACTCTTAGCCCCAGTATACTCATATGCTCATCATTCTCTTAGGTGCAGTATATTCATATTCTCGGCATATTCTCTGCATACTCATAGCCCCAGCATACTTTTAGCCCTAGCATACTCTTAGCCCTACCATACTCATATGCTCATCATTCTCTTAGGTGCAGCATATTCATATTCTCAGCATAGCCCCAGCATACTCACAGCCCCAGCAAACTCATTTTCTCGGCATATTCTCTGCATACTCTTAGTCCAACATACTCTTAGCTCTAGCATACTCTTAGCCCTAGCATACTCTTAGCCCCAGCATACTCATATGCTCATCATTCTCTTAGGTGCAGCGTATTCATATTCCCAGCATAGCCCCAGCATACTCATATCCCCAGCATACTCTTAGCCCCAGCATACTCTTAGCCCCAGCATACTCTTAGCCCCAGCCTACTCTTAGCCCGAGCATACTCTTAGCCCGAGCATACTCATAGCCGCAGCTTACTCATAGACCCAACATACTCATAATCATTTGTTATCAAGCGAATAAACCATACCTTCCACCATAAAATGGACCATTCTAGCATTCTCTTTTTTAGGAATTTCTTGTACTGTATAAGAAAATGAGCAGTTGAAGAGAAAGTGTACTGATTTGATTAATAGAATATGACCCATACAGTGAGGCACTAAGATCGATGAGGCCATCCAGTCCCGAGGTGCAACTGGGAAAAACCATGACGGGAAAGTTAAAAAAAAAAAAAAAAAAAAAAAAAAAAAAAAAAAAAAAAAAAAAGAAGAGAGAGAGAGAGAAAGAGATAGACCTTAAGTGGAAGACTTGATACATTTCTGAAAGAAAAGAACTAATGAAATTATTAGACGGGCATTTTATTTTTTTGCAAATTCCTTCTGTAATATTGTAAGAATACTATCCGGTTATCTCAAGAAGAGCGTAAATAGTTGAGAGAAAGTTATTAAACAATATAGTAGAGGGATTTAGAATATTGGAATCACGGGGAGTGTATTGAGAACACTGAGAATGAGAGTCAAGAGGGTTAGGCTTTTCATTCAAGTGTGCAAGCGGCAAATACATCTGGATGGACGAGAGGAGGAATATTCGATTTCAAGTAGAAGGTTTTATTGATAGAGGCCTAGGCATTAATGCTTCTTCTTCTTCTTCTTCTTCTTCTTCTTCTTCTTCTTCTTCTTCTTCTTCTTCTTCTTCTTCTTCTTCTTCTTCTTCTTCTTCTTCTTCTTCTTCTTCTTCTTCTTATTATTATTATTATCATTATCATTATCATTACTAATTTTATTTTTATTTTTATTATTATTATTATTATTATTATTATTATTATTATTATTATTATTATTATTATTATTATTATTATTTCTTTTTTTCTGTTCTTTGCAAAGATACTTAATCGTGAAATATTCCAAGAGACTTTTATTTCACCTTTTCTCTCTATCCCATTGTAAGTTGTCTATTATGGTTTCGGCAGCTTTTTAAGCAAATCATAGATTACCTTAAACATAATTAAAACTGTTTTTGAGTATCATAAGACTCAAAATTACCAAGGATTAGTTCTGAAAATAATTCGTATCCTAAAGCAGGTTGTGATCCGACATTCATTGGCTTTCTCAAACCGCTTAGGTAGGAGGTCACCTGTTCAACCCCGAATTTAATTACCTACCATGTTGTTTACATATGATACTATGCCATGGAACCGAAATCTGAATTCCATACGAAAAAGATAAGAGACTGAATACTTAAG
>NC_090745.1:96194658-96197158 GCF_036898095.1 Palaemon carinicauda
TCTCATATAGAACTCTCTTTACATTCATGCCCAACCCTCTATTTTTTACTACTCCCTTAACTGCCCCCAACACTTTGCAACCTTCATTCACTCTCTGACGTACATCTGCTTCCACTCCACCATTTGCGGCAACAACAGACCCCAAGTACTTAAACTGATCCACCTCCTCAAGTAACTCTCCATTCAACATGACATTCAACCTTGCACCACCTTCCCTTCTCGTACATCTCATAACCTTACTCTTACCCACATTAACTCTCAACTTCCTTCTCTCACACACCCTTCCAAATTCTGTCACTAGTCGGTCCAGCTTCTCTTCTGTGTCTGCTACGAGTACAGTATCATCCGCAAACAACAACTGATTTACCTCCCATTCATGGTCATTCTCGCCTACCAGTTTTAATCCTCGTCCAAGCACTCGAGCATTCACCTCTCTCACCACTCCATCAACATACAAGTTAAACAACCACGGCGACATCACACATCCCTGTCTCAGCCCCACTCTCACCGGAAACCAATCACTCACTTCATTTCCTATTCTAACACATGCTTTACTACCTTTGTATAAACTTTTCACTGCTTGCAACAACCTTCCACCAACTCCATATAACCTCATCACATCCCACATTGCTTCCCTATCAACTCTATCATATGCTTTCTCCAGATCCATAAACGCAACATACACCTCCTTACCTTTTGCTAAATATTTCTCGCATATCTGCCTAACTGTAAAAATCTGATTCATACAACCCCTACCTCTTCTAAAACCACCCTGTACTTCCAAGATTGCATTCTCTGTTTTATCCTTAATCATATTAATCAGTACTCTACCATACACTTTTCCAACTACACTCAACAAACTAATACCTCTTGAATTACAACACTCATGCACATCTCCCTTACCCTTATATAGTGGTACAATACATGCACAAACCCAATCATCATATGCCATTTTCAACCTTTCCTGTTATTTACTTTTTACCCCCGGTTTTATTAGCTCTTCAATCCTCACTACCTCCCTTTTACATCCACCTACTCTATTCCCCCACTCTTTTGCTACAACTAATTTTCCTTCCACCAAAAAATGATCAGACATACCGTTAGCCATACCCCTAAACACGTGCACGTCTTTCAATCTTCCAAACATTCTTTTAGTTACCAACACATAATCCATTAATGCCCTTTCTACTACTCTTCCATTTGCCACTCTTACCCACGTATACTTATTCTTATCTTTCTTTTTAAAGAAGCTAGCACCTATTACCATCTCTTGTTCAACACACATGTCTACCAGTCTCTCACCACTCTCATTTTCACCTGGTACGCCATACTTACCAATGACACCTTCTACCTCTCCAGCGCCCACTCTAGCATTTAAGTCACCCATAACAACTACATAATTCCTTCTACCCAGTCCTTCTACACACCTAGTTAAATCCTTCCAGAACTCATTCCGATCTTCTTCACTTTTCTCACTACCTGGCCCATACGCACTGACAAACGCCCAACATTCCCTACCCAACCTAACCCTTACCCACATTAACCTAGATGATATCTCCTTCCATTCCACTACTTTACCTGTCATCCATTCACTCAGCAATAACGCCACACCCTCTCTCGCTCTTCCCCTTTCAATCCCAGACACTCTACCAGACATTTCACCAAACATCACTTCACCCTTTCCTTTCATCTTTGTCTCACACAAGGCCAATACATCCATCCTTCTACTTCTAAACATACTTCCAATCTCACATCTTTTACTCTCTATCGTACTACATCCACGCACATTTAAACACCCCAAAACTAGAGTGCGGGGAGCAGTCACTCTCCCCCCAGCTCCATCTCCTTGTCGGTCTCGCAGGAATTTTTTACAGGAGAGGGGGTTCCCAGCCCCCTCGTCCCGTCCCTTTTAGTCGCCTCTTACGACACGCAGGGATAACGTTGGCGCTATTCTAATTTTTATATGCCCCCGCGGCCACAGGGGGCATAAAACCTATAAATGGTGTCAATAAGTTTAATATTCATACGGAAAGAATAACTTGATATCCAGGTATTACGAGAGTTAGTGAAAGATCAAGTTAGGTGGTTTAATTGTTTGGAAAGGGTTCTTGGCAGTTTGTTGCATCTAGTCATTCGAGTTGATCTTCCAATATTCGTTTCTTTCATTTTTGCCACCTCTACAATAGCTTCTATCAGACTATTCCCTCCACGAAACACTTACAGTAGCACTTTTAACAGTCCCTGTTAGGTCAAAGTTCAAACTGCTCTTGATTTTCTCCTCAAGATCCTCAAGTAGAGGTCTTGCAGCGTCCCTTCCAGATTTTAGTCCTTTACGTTGCCTCCCTATAGAATTTCTTCCCTTCCTCTTATTTTCAAGCATACAACAGCAGGGATTTCCCCCTGCTGTGCCATGAAACTGAATGGACTCCCCAGCCTCCGCGCTGGGCCATATGGGTTAAATTAAACAAATCCATCCCATTTTTCTAAGCCCCTGTATGTT
>NC_090745.1:96207158-96215654 GCF_036898095.1 Palaemon carinicauda
TTCATCTTTTTAAGTTGACTGTGTTGACTCGTACAGTATATCTTTAAACTAATATACATTGAAAAAAGGAAACCAGATGGCTAATAGAGTGGTTCTGCCCCCTATTAACAGGTTGTAGTTTTGAAAACTTCTGTCATACCTGTGTCCTTAAGGAACTAGAATGAGATTTACGGATAGTTACCTTGAATGGGCAAACGCAAAAAAAACAAACCAGCAGATTTCGTAATGGTTTGCCTTTATATCAAATTTTTTTTAGTGAGGCAGATTTGCACGGACTCGCAGGGGTGCCCTTTCAGCTCGGAAAAGTTTCCTGATCGCTGATTGCTTAGAATTATCTTGTCCAACCAATCAGCGAGCAGGAAACATTTCCGAGCTAAAAGGGCACTCGCTGCGACTCGGTGCAAATCTGCCTTACTAAAAAAAAATTGAGTAAAGTACACTGATCTAGCAAAAAAGGCTAAATAGACCCAACGGTTGGGATTAGAACTTAGTGAAATGACTCCCGGTTAGACCCAGGATTTTACAAATTAAGACGTCTCATTTTCGTTATGGATGTGGAAGTTGAAACCTAAAAGATGATGTATAAATAGATATAAAGGGAGTGTGTTGTAGACACCAATGGGGGGGGGGGGGTAGGTTACGATCAGCATCTGAGTACTACAAAACTGTGAGCGAAAGACTTGATTAGTCATTTAATCTATGTATCTAAAGAGATTTTGATAGCTTCAAAAGTTTCATGGTATAGCGTAGTATTATCTACGGTCAAGATAAAAAAGTTAATTTTTTTTTTTTTTTATCCTTCGGGAAGTAAGAGAAGTGAAAGCATGGAGTAAAGTTAGATTACGCAAATCCTCACTTCATAAGATCTTAAAAGGATAATTTGGGAAATGCAGACTTTTCTTCTTTCAAATGACGGGATTCCTAAAGGCTTCGAAGAGTCGCTATTGCTGATTAAAAGGCAGCTATGGGAGATTTCTTAGTCCAGTATCATTAGCAGCAAAAAAGAAAAAAAAATATTATAATGCCATGAAAGTGATGGATTGAGTTAGAGTTTTTACTCTGAAGAAAAGAAACCATGAATAAAATATTTGGTGGTAGCACCTAGTTTCAGTCTTAACTGATAAGTCTTGCAGACAAGAAAGCACATACACGAGTACACACACAAACTAACTCCCACATATACCCACTCCAAAAGTCAGAGCAGTATTATGTTGTCAGTCACTATTGTTAGCAGATCCCTGCGCGTATTATTAGTCTGAAAACGTTGTCTAAATACCGCGGCAGATTGATATGCAAATTAGTTTTGATACTGTGAGGTGTGCTTTGGCACAGTAAGGATCAAATAAGTGTTGAGTTTACAGTAAACACCACGTATATTCGTCTGTGAAGCGGAAACATCAGATATTACACAAGAAAATATTAGTAAAATAATGGGCCACTCAGTAGAGAGCATGTACCAACCGTGTGTCACACGATCGTACATAAATTAATGTGACGGCCGAGAGAAAGGTTATGACTCAAAGGCAGGATGCAATCAACTGAGTAACTTTATTAAAGAACACTCTCCTTTATATACTAAACCTCAAGGCAACAGGAAATTACATGTTCGAGAGACAGACAATGTTAGAGAGGAAATACGCAGACATGTTTATTCTGGTTCTTTTTAGTGCGAGGGAAGAGCGCAGATACAAGCATAATATATACAAAATAATTTATGTACGATCGTGTGACACACGGTTGGTATCAAGCATGTCTTCTCCACGCAAAGCAGTCTTTTATTTTTCTCTTAACTCCACTGCGTACCTGTAATTCAATGTATTTTCTTCAAAATCTACTGGATTTGTCCTTGATCATACCCGACATGTCTACAAAGTTGTGTTGAAACTGGTTCAACAGTTTTTGCGTAATGTTGTTCACAAACAAAAGATTTGCCATTAATTTATCATTGCCATTATTTTCAAAGTAGTGCTGCGTACTTGTACTTTGATGTATTCCCATCCTTGGGTCATACTCAACACGACTACCAAGTTTGGACAAAATCGGTAATGTAGTTTTTTGTGTAATGTTGCTCAAAAAAAAAAAAAAAAAAAAAAAGAATAAAATAAAAAACTAACAAACAGACGAAACAGACTGGGGTGAATACATACCCTTCCCTAAATCTTCGATTTTCACGAAGCCAAAAAGGATCTCTTATGTTAAGGAAAGCAGAGTTAAAATGCTTCAAGCCTTATGAAAAGGAAGTAGAGAATTCTGAAGGTTCTCAAGGAAGTTTAGCAGGAAACTAAGAACACATTATTCCTCCTTGGGGAGGGACTCGTACTACTGCTATTATTATTATTATTATTATTATTATTATTATTATTATTATTATTATTATTATTATTACCATAGTTGGAACACCAAGATGTTATAAGGCTAGGGTCCCCAACAGGAAAAATAGCCCAGTGAGGAAAGGAAACAAGGAAATATAAAATATTTCAAGGACAGTAACAATATTAATATAAATATATAAATATTTCCTATATAAACTATAAAAACTTTAACAAAACAAGCGAAAGAGAAATAAGATATAATAGTGTACCAGAGTGTACCCTCAGGCAAGATATCTTTAAACCAAGACAGTGGAAGACTATGGTACAGAGGCTCTGGCACTACCCAAGACTAGAAAACAAGGGTTTGATATTGGAGTGTCCTCCTCCTAGAAGAGCTGCTTACCGTAGCTAAAGAGCCTCTTCTACTTATACCAAGAGGAAAGCAGCAAATGAACAACCAAAGTTGCAGCAGCCAACCCCTTGGGCGAAGAAGAATAGTTTGGTAATCTCGGTGTTGACGGATGTATGAGGACAGAGGAGAATCTGTAAAGAATAGACCAGTCTATTCGGTGTATGTGTAAGAAAAGGGAAAGAGAACCGTAACCAGAGAGAAGAATCCAATGTAGTACTGTCTGGCCAGTCAAAGGACACTAAACTCTCTAGCTGTAGTATCTCAACGGGTGGAAGTTGCTTATTTGTTAATTTTATTATTTGCTTATATTGTATATTTATTCATATATTTGTGTGTCGATCAATAAATTTAATTTAAGATTCAAGACAGGCAATGTTGATAGTCCCCACGCAATATGTTGCGAGCATTTTTTGGAACTTTCTGAATGCATTAATAAGAGAGAGAAACATAAGCTGGAAAACCCTCTTGCAGTTCAAGTAGTAGTACGTGAAATTGAAGAAAAGTAATAAACACGTCACTTTCTTACTTTTAACGATGGTGTAGTTTGTCTGGCATAAGTATTTAAAATAAAAAACCAACACATCATAATGATAGCCAAGTACAAAGTTTTTACCACTTGCCTATTTATGATAGCTTTTGTCGCTTATTTACTACATCACAATTTACTCTAGGCTAAAACTATCAGAAATAATCACGTGTTACAAACTTAACACATAGTTATAATGGTGGGGATCAGTTATTATAAATTATGAATACTAAAGCCATAGGAAAGCAGAAACAGACATGGATGGTCAGAATTAAGATGAAAATCTTCTGCAACACGCTGAACAACTGTGTAAGAGAGTAATATCCAAGTCAGATTCAGTGAATTGCATAGACCATAAGTTTCTGTCCAACGAGTTAAGATGAGAATCAACAAATGAAGACCAGGCAGGAGAACAATAATAATTCTTCAGAATAAACTGATTACCAAAAATCTGAAAATACGTTGTGAATAATCCAAATTGTTTTGCAATGAAAAAGACAGACCGAACGTGCTTTTTAAAAGTCAATTTTGCAGTTATGAATCACACCTTAAATTTCAACTGAGTTTTATATATAAATCTAGCTAGATATTATCAATGCCAAGGTTCAATTTTATGCGCCATAATTTGAATCATGCACTAATTTTACCTAGATTTCTACTAGAAGGATTCAACAACCACAGGCCTATATTCAGGAGATGGAATTATTACAAAGAATAGCATGATGTGCATATGCTATCAGCTTGTTTAATAGGCTCAACCACATCATGAGTATATAGTATGAAAAGTAATGAGCTAAGAACACTACCTTGTGGAACCCCAGATATCACATTCCTATTAACTACTACTTTAGAATGTTACTTAAAATCTAAATTTCAATGCTAAGACCCAATTACTCCCATATGCTTCATTTTGAAATCAAGGCCTCGTGACGTGATTAACACGGCCAAAGGCAGCACAAAAATGAAGGACAATCATACGAACTTTCTGGCCACAATTAAGGGATTACTCTACTGTATTGAAAATTGTGAGAAGGGCATCACATGCTCCAAGGCCTTTACGAAAGCCACATTGCAAAGTAGGGAATGTATCATTATCTTCAGCATAGCTATTTGGATATTTTGCCAAAAGACGTTCGTAAACTTTAGATAATATTGAGTTATGGAAATCTGGCGGTAAACAGCAGGATTGAACCTACAACTCATTTAACCACCGGAGTAACATTAACAATACTCTAATGAGAGCAGAGTTTTTTTTCCCTATTCTACCGTTAACAAAGTCCTATGCTTTAATGTCTGTATGAATTAGTGCTTTCGATACGTATGTATATAGCCTATAGTATTTCTCTCTCTCTCTCTCTCTCCTCTCTCTCTCTCTCTCCTCTCTCCTCTCTCTCTCTCTCTCTCTCTCTCTCTCTCAAAGGAAAATCTTTGTATGGTATATCCCAGGAAAAAAAATTACAAAAAACCCAAACCTACAAAAAGCATTGTTAGACTGGGATTATGCAACACGCACTTTCTCTCTCTCCTCTCTCTCTCTCTCGCTCTCTCTCTCCTCTCTCTCTCTCTCTCTCTCTCTCTCTCTCTCTCTCTCTCTCTCTCAAAGGAGTCTTTGTACTGTAAAGTATATCCTAGAAAAAAAGAATTACTAAAAACCCCAAGCCCCCACAAAAAATCATTGTTAAATTGGGATTATGCAACTTTCTCTCTCTATACATTATCTCTTCTCTCTGTTTCCTGTCGCTCTCGTTATATACATCCTTTTAGTAATCGGATTTGAGACAAGAAATCCAGCATCGAAACGAACAACAATAATAGACGTGTAGGGTCGGAGATCATCATTACTGGAGCATCGGGCCAAGGGTGGGTAGGAACTCAGGATTCAATGTCCTACTAGGGAGAGATCGGGAGGGGTTGTGGCAAAGCTGCTAATCCTATTACTGTGTTTGTTTATGGTGTCACCTGCGAGAGCAGTGGACTTATTACTTTCTCTCCTCTCTCTCTCTCTCTCTCCTCCTCCTCTCTCTCTCTCCTCTCTCTCTCTCCTCTCTCTCTCTCTCTCTCTCTCTAACCCCCCATCGTGTCTTGTTACTTATGGTAACCAGCGTTGCCAGATTACGAAGCACCGTGTGGAATTCTCTGGAATTGAATCTGATGCTATTCGACGGAGTTATAAAATTCTGGGTTGAAAATACCCCAGATTCCTCCGAATCCGGTTAAAATTCCCTATAGGGGCAAAGTGTGAATCCGCTTACCTTCCCGAATTACGCGATGAAAATTCGCCGGATTCATAAAAATTTAGGGGAAGATTCCTAAAATTCCTCAAATATGAGGTTGAAATTCCCAACAGACGCGAGCATCAAGTCGCAACATCGTCGGTGCATGTGGCAATACTGAAATGATGCCTATTATACCCTGTGTCGCTGAAGGGAGCGAATCCCTTGGACGAGATCTCGGGTTATACACACGCTAATCTCTGTAGTGTGTGTTACACACAAGGTGGGGGGGGGGGGTGTTCCCAAAACGCTGTTATTGTGTTTGTTCCGCCAGGACGGAATTTTCGCTTTAATTAAAGATATACGGTTTCATTTGCCAATGTCGCATTGATCTTCGTCGCAATGGGATTCCAGTAATGATGTGTTTATTGATACGATCCAATTAATTTGCGCTGACACATGTGTCCTTTTTGGTTGGTTAGGACGGGACGCTTTTTTTGAGTTTTAAACATTTTCGAAAATGTCCCGAATAGAAAACCAGAGTCAAATTAGATATTGATTTCGTTGTTTTGTATTGAGGAAGATATTAGCTCTCTGGTGGAATGTTACATATCAAAAATTTAGAAAAAGTCTTATCCTAAATGTTTTTAGTTTTTTAGGGGGTGGGCGGAGACACAGTACTGCTGTTTATGAAACTACTTATTTAGAATATAATAATTTTGTACAGGAAAAATAATCATATGTATAGATTTTTAAAATCTCTCTCTCTCTCTCTCTCTCTCTCTCTCTCTCTCTCTCTCTCTCTCTCTCTCTCCTATGTAAAGAGAAGGTTGAATATTGTACAGTTTCTACATACACAGAAGACCTAACAGTCATAGTTTTCGTTTTCAATGTATAGGTCGCATTGCATTCCCGAAAAATATCAGTAAATCCCCCACTCTCCCCAATCACCGGTAAAACAAAACAAATGAATAAAAGGGAAACAGAGGAGGAAACAGGATAAAGAAAGAAACAGAGAGAGAGAAAAAAAAAGAAAAGCATGGAAGGAAATCATGTCAGGGGTAATTTCGGATCGATGGATGATGGGGGGAGACTATCGGGAGGGGTGGTCGGAGGGTAGGGGGAGGGGGAGGAGTAGAGCTGTCTGCCGGACTATTTATTGGTAGATTAATTAAAAATTCCCCCGGACAGGGTGTCCCGGGGAACAGCGGACGGGTGGATGGAAGAGGAGACGAAAAGGGGCGGAAGAGTGGAAGAGGATAAAAAGGGGGAGAGGGTCGAATGAGATAGAATAAATAAAAAAAGGAAGAGAAATGAGAAGAAAAAGGGTCCTTATGTAAGAGAGAGATTGTTGGTTTGCTGTCATTTATGAGAGAGAGAGAGAGAGAGAGAGAGAAGAGAGAGAGAGAGAGAGAGAGAGAGAGAGAGAGAGAGAGAGATTGTTGGTTTGCTGTTATTTATTAGAGAGAGAGAGAGAGAGATTGTTGGTTTTGTTTGTTATTTATGAGAGAGAGAGAGAGAGAGAGAGAGAGAGAGAGGAGAGAGAGAGAGAGAGAAGATGAGAGAGAGAGATTGTTGGTTTTCTGTTATTTATGAGAGAGAGAGAGAGAGAGAGAGAGGAGAGAGAGAGAGAGAGAGAGAGGAGAGAGAGGAGAGAGAGAGAGAGAGAGAGAGAGAGAGTTAAAAGTCAAAAGTCAAAAACCTTTATTCCATTATAAAATGGAGAGAGAGAGAGAGATTGTTGGTTTGCTGTCATTTAGAGAGAGAGAGAGAGAGAGAGATTGTTGGCTAACAGAGAGAGAGAGAGAGAGAGAGAGAGAGAGAGGAGAGAGAGAGAGAGAGAGAGAGAGAGAGAATTGTTGGTTTGCTGTTATTTATGAAAGAGAGAGAGAGAGAGAGAGAGAGAGGAGAGAGAGAGAGAGAGAGAGAGAGAGAGAGAGGAGAGAGAGAGAGAGAGATCATTTACATAATATTCAGAGTATGTATTTTTTCTAACACTAAGGAACCCCCTAGATCCATTTCAAACTGTGTTCAACTATTTCCTCCCTTCCTCATAATATCCCTCTTCACAAAAGTTTCAGTGACCTTCGTCTCTACGTCTTTTGGGATATATTGTAGAGAAACAAAAACATAGAAACAAGTTATTATTATTATTATTATTATTATTATTATCATAACTATAATTATAATGATTATAATTATAATGATTATAATTATAATTATAATTTTAATAATTACAATTACAATTATAATTACAATTATGATTGATTCACTTATTATTATTATTATTATTATTATTATTATTATTATTATTATTATCATTACTACTACTACTACTACTACTGCTACTACTACTTGCTAAGCTACAACCCTGGTTGGAAAAGTAGGATGCTAAAAGCCCAAAGGATCCAACAGCATAGTGAGTAAAGGAAATATGGAAACAGGTATTGTACCTGTGCTTAGCCACTTCGGTGGCCACGGCCTGAGTGTACCCTCATATATGAGAACTCTAACCCAAGACAGTGGAAGACCCATGGAATATTTTAAAGACTTTATCAAACATCTACTTTCAAGATATGAGTATAACCTCACTGTAATAAAAAAAAAATGGTTGTTACACTTGTAAATAAGTTTTTTTCCAACAGAGAAAATTGAGCGATGAACAGTTGAATATTTTTAGATCGTGAAGTTTTAATAAAATAAGATTTAAAACTTGGTTCTGTTATTATATTTAGAAGCTTTGCTTGTACGTATCGCTTATCTTGAGGTTTTAGCTTACATACCTGTTGCTTGCGGAGATACAGTATATGGAACGCTTCCGAATTTGGGTTTTGCAAAGGAAATTAGAGGACATTGGGTGATTAAAAATTTCGTTTCAGAGTTAGTTTTATGTTTTAAAACTTTCTTTACGTCATCTTCAAAGATTCATTTTTTTTCTATATTATGACCTGTCGTTGTGTTATGCTGTTACCAATGTTACGTTTTAGTAAATATAATTTCAATTACATACAGGGTTTTCGAAAAAATTTATAT
>NC_090745.1:96216154-96218654 GCF_036898095.1 Palaemon carinicauda
CTTTTTGCCACTATTAATCTACCTCGGCTTGCTCTTTCTGATACTTAAGCTCCATGATGTTTTCAGCAATTCCTTCTATTTGCTTCCATGCTTGTATTATCATGTAGCGATCTCTTCTCCTTTCTAGACTGTATAGTTTTAAAAATTGCAGTCTTTCCCAGTAATCAAGGTCCTTAACTTCTTCTATTCTAGCAGTATAGGACCTTTGTACACTCTCTATTTGCGCAATATCCTTTTGGTAGTGTGGGTACCATATCACATTGCAGTACTCGAGTGTACTACGCACATAAGTTTTGTAAAGCATAATCATGTGTTCAGCTTTTCTTGTTTTTAAAGTGTCTGAATAATATTCCCATTTTTGCTTTACATTTAGCCAACAGTGTTGCTATTTGGTCGTTGCATAACATATTCCTATTTAAAATTACACCAGGTCTTTAATTGCTTCCTTGTTTGTGATTGTCTCTTATTAGGGTCCCTTGTATGCATACACCATTCCTTCTCTGTTTCCATAATTTATTGATTCGAATTTATCGGAGTTAAATACCATCCTATTTATCTCCGCCCATTCATATAATTTTGTTTAGATCTCTTTGTAGTGAGTTCCTATCTTCATCACAAGTAATTTCTCTACTTATTCTTGTGTCATCGGCGAAACTTCTCACTACGGAGTTTTCAACATCACAGTCTATGTCTGAGATCATAATAACAAATAGCAGTGCAGCTAATACCGTACCTTGGGGCACACCAGATATTACCTGGGCTTCATCTGATTTCTCGTCATTTGCAACCACTAATCTGTTTTCTGTTTTGCAGGAATTCTTTTACCCATTTTCCTATCTTTTCCCCCACAATCTATTATGCTTTCTCATTTTTTTCTCCAATATGTTATGGTCTACCTTGTCAAAGGCTTTTGCAAAATCTAGATAGATCACATCTGTGTCTTTTTCATTTATCATATTATTGTATATGTTTCATAGTGAGCTATCAGTTGGGTCTGTGTACTTTTTCCAGGTACGAAACCGTGTTGACCCATATTAAACAAATTATTTTGACCAAATGGTTCATTATTTTCTTTTTTAATTACCCTCTCATACACTTTCATAATATGTGATGTTAGACTAACAGGTCTATAATTGCTTGCCTCTAGTCTTGATCCACTTTTGAAGATAGGGGTTATATAAGCTAATTTATGTTTAACATATATCTCGCTCATATCTATACTCTGTCTTAGCAGTATTGCAAGTGGCTTCGCGATAGTGTTTGCAGTTTTTTTTAACAAAATCGCTGGAACTCCATCTGGTCCGGGCTGCCGATCCATTTTTAATTTCGTTTATAGCCGTGACAATATCTGCTTCATTAATATCTATATCCGTTAGATATTCAACATTTTCTTCTCTCATTTCTGTTTCATTATTCTCATTCGCAATTCCATGGCGTGAACTCACTCTTATATTTTTCTGCTAATATGTTGCATATTTCCTTTTTTTCATTCGTTAGCCGTCCTTCAATTCTTAGAGGGCCTATTTCTATTCTCCTTTTATTCATCCTTTTTTGCATAGGAGGTAAAGTACTTTCGGGTTTCTTTTTATATTTTGAAGTGTCCTTTCTTCTAAGTCCCCTTTTTTCATTTTCTTTCGACTGTATAATCTTTTGTTCTGCATTTTCTATCTTACATTTTATTTCCCTCATTTTCCACACATTTTTTTCTTTTGCAAGATTTTTCTTCCACTTTTTAATTTTCTGAAATAAGATCCTTCTGTCTCTTGGTATGCACGTCTTTTGTTTATTGTTTTTTTTCGGTACATATTTTTCAACAATTTTCTCCAGTATTTTGTACAGTATATCCGTATTTACCTGTATATTATCACTTATAAATACATTTTTCCATTCTTTATTCAGTTCTTCATTTATTTCTGACCATTTTATATTCTTACTGTAAAAGTTATATTTTCCATATCCTTCCCAAAGTTTTGTGCTTTTATTAATTCTGTGATCACTTGCTTTGGAATGAAACTATCAATTCTATGACATTGTGGTCTGAAATTCCCGTGTTATACACTATTATTTCTTTAACATAATTCACCTCATTCACAAATACTAGATCTAGGACATTTTCCTTTCTTGTTGGAATGTGGTTTATTTGTTGCATATTATGTTCTAATAGCATATCTTGAAGCTTTTCAAATTGCCTCTTATCTTCTGCGCTACTATTACTATCTTTTTATATGTATACATACAACCACTTTCTTCTATCCGTTCTTTTCCAATCCACGAAAGGGAAAGTTAAAATCTCCGGATAGGAGTATATTCCAGTCTTTATGGTTTCTACATATCATCTATTTTTTTCTATTATTATGTCAAACTCCTTAGTGTTTGGGGGTCTGTAAACTACAATATTCATTAGTTTTTCAAATTCAAATTCTACCGCAATCAATTCACATTCTGTGTTGCTGTATTTTTCCCATACTTTTCCTTGATTTATGTCTCTTCCATATATTAC
>NC_090745.1:96223654-96231154 GCF_036898095.1 Palaemon carinicauda
GTCCAAAAACCGATTTAGTTTCTTGCCTGACGAAATGGAAGAATCAGAAGAGGATGAAGAATCAGAGGTAGAGGAAGAAGAATCAGAGGAAGAATCAGAACAAATTACTGAAGATTCAGATGATGAGGAAGAATTAATACAAAATACTGAAGACTCAGAGGAGGAGGAAAATTCTGATTCTTCTGAGAGAGAAATGGAGGAAGAATTTTCAGGTATTTCCGTAACAAAACCGATTTAGTTTCTTGCCTGACGAAATGAAGATTCAGAAGAGGATGAAGAATCAGAGGTAGAAGAAGAAGAATCAGAGAAAGAGGAAGAATCAGAACAAATTACAGAAGATTCAGATGATGAAGGAAGAATCGGAACAAAATACGGAAGATTCAGAAGAGGAGGAAGAATCAGAGCAAAATACTGAAGTTTCAGTAAGTGATGAGGAATCAGAGGAAGAAGAAGAATCAGGGGAAGAATCAGAGGAAGAGGAATCAGAAGAAGAGGAAGAATCAGAATCAGAGGGAGACGAAGAGTCAGAGGAAGAAGACTCAGACGAAGAAGAAGAATCGGAAGATGAAGAAGAATCCGAGGAAGAGGTTGAAGATTCAGACGATAAGGAAGAATCGGAACAAAATACTGAAGATTCAGAAGTGGATGAAGATACAGAAAAAGAGGATGAAAAAACCGAAGGCGGCCCCTGCAAAGGCAAAGGTCATCATCTGCCAAAACAAGAGCGTGCTAAAGGAATGCCCCGCAGAGGATTCCAGGGTCGTCAAAAGCCTAAAAGACAAAATCCAGGACCAAAAAAGACCGGCAAGAAGGACACAAAGGCCAAGAACCGAAAGAAACAACATGTTGAAAAACAGCCCCAAGATGCACATTCCCAGGAATCAGTTCCAGAGGAACAGAAGGATGGTGTAAATCTGACGCGTCTTGCTTGGAGGATGCTTGGACCAGCTTACAAGGCTGGCTTTGCAGAAAGGAATAGCTGAGCTGCTTCTAGTATGCTATGTTCCCTGGTGGGGTCGTACAGGGGCTTCGTCAGGTGAACAAAAGGTCGGATATCTAGGTCCATTCGTTCGGATATTAACCTTCGAGTGGTTCTGGGGGAATAACCTAGAAGACCGGCTATGCAGAGGGAAAACGCTCGGCTTTTTCTACTATGCAGTCAAGTCCTTATAGGATGGCCCAAGAGAGTTCCTCTACTAAAAAAAAAAAAAAAGACTTGTAAATCCAAAAAAAAATGTAAAAACTAAAAATCTAAAAATAAATGATAAAAAAAAATTATTAAAAATGGTATAATATCCAAAAAAAATACTTAAAAAAATTTAAAAAATACAAATAACATACAAAAAATTAAAAAATCCAGAAAAAACTAGAAAAAAAAAATAAAAGGTAAAAAAAAATCCCCCCCAATTAAAAAAAAACAAAAGCAGAAAAATATAAAAAGAAAGAAAGTAGGGGAAGAGGGTCGTGGGAACCAAACCTGCAAAAATGAGATGGACAAACCCACCTGATGAGCCCTTTGGTAAGGGCGAAACCCTTAGGTCTTTCTTAGTAGTAGTAGTAGTAGTAGTAGTAGTAGTAGTAGTAACAACATTATATATATATATATATATATATATACACATACATATATATATACACATACATATATATATATATATATATATATGTTAAATTTTGCAGATTTAGACATGATTTTCATATTCAATAAGCCATATATTTTTTATACATCAATGTCTGGATTCTCTTAACGACCTCGGAATCAGAGCCCCAGGCGAAATCACACAAAGACAAGAGCTTGTGACCTGCCGGGTAAGTTACTGTTTATACAAGCTTCCCAGACAAGAATTCGACTCCCGGCCGGTCACAAGCTACTTGTCTATGCGTGATTTCGCCTGGGGCTCTGATCCCGAGGTCGTTAAGAGAATCCAGAGATTATTGTATCAAGAATATGTGGCTTATTTGAATATATATATTATATATATATATATATACATATATATATATATATATTTGTCATGTCAAGGGCCTCAATATTTCAGATAGGGGTACTGAGGGGAATACATTTATCACTACTCTTCCCAAAATTATCGGGGCCAACTGTCTCCCTCTTCAGGTGAGTCGACATACTTGAAGAGGGAGGCAATTGCTCCCCCCCCCCCACAACCCTTCTGAAGAATGATAGATAAATACATTTGGTACTTTCCTGTTATTGCCCCACCACTAATTTCGTGATATTACATTATTATTTTTTCCACATTTTTTAAAATTTCATTTCTGAACAGTTTTTCTATTTTTCTTTTTCAGATAAAACAAGCCCACAAATGGATAATTTAAAGACACTCATTCGAAAAACTTGACAACGAAGAGAAATGCATAAAATGGTTAAAAGAGGTTGGAATCATGCATTGTTATTATTATTATTATTACTAGCCGAGCTACAACCCTAGTTGGTAAAGCAAGATGCTATGAGCCCAAGGGCTCCAACAGTGAAAATGTGCAAATGGGCACTCAATGAATCTAGGAGGAAACGTGAATGGGTGGCGTTGTTCTAAAAGGGACTGTAGAAGAAAAAGGAGTACGAACGAATATTTGGCTTGTTATATCAAGGCTGCCTTTTGAGGATATAACTCTTCGTTTATTCATGGGCGTATGAGCTGACTTCAATAAAATAATGCGAGAGAGAACTTGGAATAAATAAAAACACAATGGTTGACTGAACAATTACATGCGAAAGGTATGTCTTTGGAAGACTTCTTAGATATCCTGATGTAATTGGAGGACCAGCTATGAGCTAATGATGGGGGTTTCGGGGAGACTATAGGTCTACCTGTTGAGTCACCAACAGCCAATGACTTGCCACCCTTGGCTCTAGCTTGGGTGGAGAGGCGGCTTGGGCGCTGATCAAATCTGTATATGGTCAGTCTCAGGGGCACTGTCACTGTCCACTGTCACTGTCCATTGCCTCTGCCATTCATGAGTGACCTTTAAAACCTTTGAATTTAATTACGAGTTCTCTTGCTTGAGAGTACACTTGGGCACACTATTCTATCTTATTTCTCTTCCTCTTGTTTTGTTAAAGTTTTTAACAGTGATGTTACTGTTCTTAAGATATTTTATTTTTCCTAGTTTCCTTTCATCATTGGGAAATTTCCCTGTTGGGGCCCGTGGGCTTATAGCATCCTGCTTTTCTAAACTACGGTTGTAGCTTAGCAAGTAGTAATAATAATAATAAAAATAATAATAATGATAATAACAATAATAAAAATAATAATTATCATCATTATCATTTTAATGATGTTACTGTTCTTAAAATATGTTATTTTTCCTTGTTTCCTTTCCTCACTGGGCTATTTTCAATGTTCGAGCCCCTGGGCTTATAGCATTCTGGTTTTCCAACTAGGGTTGTAGCTTAGCAAGTAATAATAATAATAATAATAATAATAATAATAATAATAATAATATATGAAGCGACACTAGGATTACTGAGACATCACGAGAGAGAGAACATTCCTCCTGTATTAATTGAATCCTACAGAACCATGAGAAAGGTGTTACACTATTGCTTCAGAAGGAAATTCTCTTAACGCACAAATAAATGAAAAGAACTGACAGCTTCAGAGACGCAGAGCCCTTTTGTCTCTGACACAGAGGCTGCTTGAAGTGGAATTCACTCCGCAAAGAATATATTTGAATGCTATAAATTCTAGATCTATGATTAGCAAACTTTAGAGGTTGGTTTTCTATGTGGGATGCGCGAGAAGAAATGTAAATGAAATGATGGGAGATCATAGTTAACAATGGAAAAAAACGTTGTATAGACACATACATACATACATATATATATATATATATATATTATGTGTGTGTGTGTGTGTATGTGTGTGTGTGTGTGTGTCTGTGCGCGTGTATATGTATGCATGCACATGAAAGTGTGTACATATATATATATATATATATATAAAATATATATATATATATATATATATAATATATATATATATATATACATATACATATATATATATATATACATACTTTATATATGTATGTATATAAATATATATTCTATAATATATATAAATTATATATATATATATATATATATATATAATTTCACAGTAACTCATCAGCCCCATGTTGTGAGATTACACGTCTCCACAAAAAGATATGACAAAAAATTTAACTACTTTGGAAATAAAAAACGAAATTACTTAAATGATGATTATATATATATATATATATATATAATATATATATATATATATATATATAGAGAGAGAGAGAGAGAGAGAGAGAGAGAGAGAGAGAGAGAGAGAGATTTAATATAATCCATCCATGGTCCCTGCCGCAAAAAATAAAAAAAAAGGAAAGAAGGCAAAAAGACAAGTCCTTCACCGTACCCCATAATTACATGCAATACACTGAAACCAAAAGCCCCAAAAACTCTCGAATGATCTTTCCTCTCCTTCAAAAGTCCACAACTAGTCCATGGGAAATAGCTTTTTAGGTCAAACAAATTGCAATATTTTGTTTTATTGCATGAACATGTTATGTGGACTCTTAGAAACACCATATCCAAAATGGGACAAATTCGGCTATTTTGAAGTTGTGAAAATCACACTTTTAACGTTTTCGGAGGGTACATTTTTCCATATATTCCCGTTTTTCTCCAAAACGGTTCATCGTACGGGTAAGAGGTATAGGTACAAAAACGATAGAAAATTAAATTCTGCACATGTTTGTCTCCATAGATTATTTACCCTAAAATTGAAAGTTTTACGCAAGCAAGCCCGGAATTGGAATACAACACATTTTGGAGAAACTGAAAAAATTGACTTTGTACTCACATTTACCTGAATATCTCTTAAACTACTAACTTTACGGTAAAATGTCATAGAATTGCTCCTTTAGAGTGAAGATTTTTCTTTATTTTGGCGTATTTACTTACCATTATATCTTCATATTTTGCAAAGAAAAACACACACACAAATAGACACAATTTTTATTCATGCAAAACAGATGAAAATAGAAGGTTCAGTAAAACAAATTGCAATAGTTTATTCTAAGCACGAATGTGTCATTTGGACTCTTTGGAACACCACAGTAAATAATATGACAAATTCGACCATTTTGAATTTGAGTAATTCCATATTCAAAATGGCGACCGTTCTCACTGTTTGAACTGACGTATCTTAATTTCCACTTTTTAATGCCTGCATGGCCGATAACAGAATATTCTGTTAGCACGAAGCAAGCTTCTGCCACTTCATTGCAGATAATGTTGACCACAATACAGTAACAATTACTGGAAAGGACACTTATCATGGCATGGGTCTGATGTGTGCAGTCACACCACCAGTAGCCACATCTCAAACAGTCATTCGGAATTCAGAATATTTTAAGACCAAGCCAAAAAGTATTGCATTAAAAAGGTATAGAAAACTTGGAAAAGTGGGAGACATGTTGAACTACAAAACAGTATCGTCCATTGTCCATGATGACATCAGAGAACATCTTGATACCCTTTGGAAGATTTCATTTCCTTATAAATGCAACAGGCCAGGATGGTCCGGCTTTATGCAGACCATTACCCGAGGTAGCCAATTAGGAAAAGCATCCTTCCACTTCTTACCAATGGTTGACTTGGATCCAAACAATTTAAGCAGTATCTTTACTACCCTGATGTTTGTAAATGACGAGTACATGAAATACAACATATCGCCTGTCATCACATTGGATCAACCCTTGTGGCTCAAGGCAAGGCATATCATCAGCCATGAAAACCAACTCAAACATATCGTTCTCATCCTAGGGCCATTCCATACCTTAATGAGCTTCCTGGACACTATGAGTCACATCATGAAAGATAGTGGACAGAGAACACTACTGGACCTTGTGTATGGGCCCAACACTGTCAACCATATGCTGACTGGAAAGGCATATGAGCGAGCAGTACGTGGCCACTTCTTAGTTGATGCTGCTTTGAATGTATCAGTGGTCAAGAAAGCATCAGATCATGAGGCCACTCAGAATTCAATAGATGGAGCAGTACAGAAGTTTGACAAAGTTCTTTGATCAACAGAAACATAAGTGGAAACTGAAGACTAGGACATATTGGCAGTTGAAGAGAGGCTCAGAGATATTCAGGATCAGCTACAACAGAACCCAAATGGAAAATTATGGGTTCAGTACATGGAGATGATGGATATCCTGTGATCTGCCCTCAGAGGTCAAAGAACCAGCCAGCCAACATTGTACTTCAGGGCACTACAAAGAATGCTTCCATTTATTGCTGCCTCTGGACACAATAACTGCACAAAATCAGCACATCTATTCCTCCAGGACATGGTGACCTACAGAAAACGAATGAGAAACTATATGACCAACTTAATGAGTCTGGTTTGATCTTCATTGGAGATCAGACAGATACTGGGCTGGGTTAGCACCAGATCTTGTTATTGAGCAGGTGTTAATGAAATCCATAAAGTCAACAGGAGGCTTAACACATGGACGAGGTATGGATGAAATTCAACGAACAAAATGGTTACAAGCCATGCCAGTCTTTGCTCAGATAAGTGATGAAGTAAAGAGTGTCCAGGAGAAGACTGGCACTGAAAGAAACAAAGACTTGACTGAATCCAGAAGGATGAGAGATCAGGAGGATACTTCAAAGATTTTCCAGTACCTAGAACAACATAGTCCTTTCACAGAAAATGAGTATTTGTACAACATTATTTCAGGATTATCCGCACCACAGTCAAATGCTCACCTTGCCAAATATTTTGGGAACAATATAATAAAAACGATGGAAGACCAAAATGCAGCAAACTATATCTTCAGAAAGAAACACCAAATCAAGACAATGGGTCAGAAGATAGTAACAGATGGAGTTGAAGTGCAGGTAGATCCTCAAGCTCTATTTCAGCAGTTACTTGTGATAGCCAGTAATGCTGAAATCAGCTTAAGTGAAATCATGAGGTTTGAGCTCTCTGTATACCCACCATCACTGTTCACAAGCAATGAACTTCCTCGAAGTGCCACCAAATCTCAGCTTGCAGATGCCATATCAAAATCCACTATAAGTCAAGCTGAGTCAATCCCTGATGCTGATTGTTCTGTTTTTGATGGTGGATCCTTGCTTCAACGCATCAAATGGACTGCAGGAGAAACATATGAAGATATTGCATCCAAATATGTTGTTCTTTTCAAGAGAAATAGCTATCCTATTGTTATCTTCGATGGATATAGCAATACTGCATCGACAAAATATGACTCACCTGACACGCACTAAAGTCTTTACCTTTGGAACTAAGGAGGCATTTCTAGCAAACCATAAAAACAAACAGAGATTTATCAACTTTCTGTCTGAAACTCTGAAGGAGCATGGTGTATCTACAAAGCATGCAGAGGGAGATGCAGATTTTCTAATAGTGCAAGAGGCAGTTAACATGGCAGTTAGCAAGGTAACATACGTTATAGCAGAGGATACTGACATTTTGG
>NC_090745.1:96236154-96243534 GCF_036898095.1 Palaemon carinicauda
AAATTTCTTATTCCTTTTTTTTTATATATATATATATTCTACATACTAGCTTCAATAGATAGATAGACAATGGACGAGTAAAACAGTGTCATTATGCATATTTTTAATGATCAAAAATACATTTATGAATGATTGTTTTAAAACCTAGATCTGAAACACGCAGTCAATATAATAGGAAACGGACAGAAGGGTAAAATCTTCAAGATTAAGCAAGTTTATAAAGTATACTGTTCGTTTCTTAAAGCTTTCAGTTAATTGACAGTATCTATGAGGAAATATATTTGATTACACTTGCAAAATTTGTTTCAAGTATTGTGCAAATCCTCTAACTGTTGAGAGGCACCAAAACACAGATATGCTTCAGTTCCCATGACGATGATGAATAATGAATGTTTTAACCTTTTAGTTACAATTGAGGATTTACAAGATTAAAGGACTAAATTTATTATGTATGAAAGTTGATCAATGACGTATGATATCTAATGCATTATAAAATTCGCATATGACTAGATCCTGCTTCAAATGAAAAAAAAAAAAAAAAAAAAAAAGAATAATAATGCTTCTCATGTGGTTGGAAAATATGTATACGTATCTCTGCTTTTGGTACTAAATGTGTATAATGTGAAAGAATCGTTTTTAAGATAAGCTAAAAATTGTCTAAACAATCATTTTACAATAAAAAAAAAAGTCAGAATGAAAGAATATCGAAGTAGGAAAACAAAAGATTACAATGGTAGAACATAAGACCTCTTATCAAATCCCTACCAATTTCAGCATTTTTTTTTATTAGTACGTATAACCAAAAGTAGTGAAAATAATGTTGTAATACAATGATAGTGAGAGGCGTCTACGAACTCAAAATGGTTCTGTCGTAGGCTAGTAAATTTCTGGCATTCTATATGAAAGGATGCAGGTAATGAAATATCTTTATCTTAGTTAGGATAAGGCACCAAGAAAGCAGATCAGTTTCATGAAAGTGAATGTTTGAAGCACGCTAAAAGAGAGCGCCTGATGAGTTAATTGAGTGTAGTAGGTTTCATTAAAAAGGTTTATAGGAAATATCAAAGAGCAGAAAGAAGCCTTCCGACGATACAGAGCAGATGGAACAGTAATCTCAAAAAAAAAAAAAAAAAAAAAAAATATCGATTACAGTATATTATACGTACTTTACTGTGCCCAGATTCAAATTAAACTAAAGTTTTTTGTGTACCTCGAAATATTGATGCATCGCAAGACAAAAATATTTATACAATAACAGTGTAAACTGGCATTCTTCAATTATGACTAAATTCATACAAAACATATTTGAATACATATAAGAAAATATCCTCCTCCAAGAAGGTCATCATATAAAAAAACAAAAAGTTTTCATTACATTATTTTGTGCACAAAGATAAATATGTGAAATGTTAAAACGTAAACAACAAATAAGAATAATGAATAACGACCACATTGTTATCATTTGATAAGCAATGATCTTTTCGGTGGGAGTTTAAAAGTTTTCAAAAGAGTCATATCTTCCCTACATTAAAAGTGGATGTTTCAAGTTGTTGACAGAAATGGAATACAAAATCTTAAACTTGATGCTATTCACAATGATAAAAGTCATTCAGCTATATATGTTATTGATGGTCATTTTCGCCTTAGACAAAATACTCTTTAAGCAATTGATAATTATAAAGTAAAAATTCAATCTATGGCTTTACAAAACATGTTAGAAGAATCCATCATTTCCAAGAAGTTTTTTGCTTAACAGTCAAACATTTAATGGCTTGGATTTAAAAGTTGGGGATTATGACCCGGAGGCCAATCAACATTCGGGAAAGGAGAAACGGAGTTATGGTAAAAGACTGTAAAGCGATGTAGGTGGAGACTGGAGTAAATTGGCAAAGAACCATAGATAATGCTGCTTGAAGTACACTGACGGCACATTTTGTATACAGTGACAAACATCCATGAAAATACATAGAGAAATACACAGCGAGAAATACAAATATATTTTACGTTATCACACACTTGCACATTTAAGGTATTGGTTACTATTAGATAAATGTTCAAATTTGCTGAGAATTGAAATTTTCTTACAAGGGGAGATAAAACAATAAGAAATAATATTCAAGCATTGAAAATACTTGATACACATGGCTTGTTCTGTTAATTCGTATTTCTTTCAAAGTTCCTTTATCCTTACACAATTACCAAGCATTCTATAGAGTATAGAATTTTTTTAACCAATTTCTGAACAGAATTCTCACTGATTAAACTTTAACAGTAAAAAAAGCAATCTTGGACTAAATTATTTAAACTCGCAATATATAGAATGTTCATGCCAACAGAGATCAAATAATTGTAGTGTTATATTTATTTCCCATTAATGATCTGGCTAATTAATTTTTACTTGAGCAGGAATATTTAATTAATTGGGGCTTCATATTAAACATTACAAATTAAAACAAGTGTTAATACTCTTAAAATTCTCCAGCAGGTATTCAGTAAAAAGACTAAAATGAACACAATAAAGATTAACCAAGAAGGTATTTCAATATTAATAATTAAACATTCTTAATAACCAAGGTGAAAGAACACAACATCAAATCGAGATATTTGTGCAATAATAAAAAGAATGAGTAATATATTGTACCAGAAAGTATTCAACAGATACAGAACATTAAAGCAAACCGGACGGACGGGCGAAATAAAAAGGACGGACAAAAATCTGAAAGCTCTTTCTCGCTATGAATGGTAAAAAGCAAGTAGATAAAAACTCAATGGATTTGAATGCAGTATAACAAAGCGAGTGATGAAACAATAGTTTCTCATACTTCATAGAGTCATGGTTAACTTTTTATAACTTCTCATTCTGGTGATATTCCAGTCATAATAAAGAATGATATAAATATAGATATTGTATATCCACTTCGTTTATCTTAAAGATGATACCAGAAAACGTCACACACTTGTAGTTGGCATAATATTTGCTTTTTATTCACCGCACTTCATCTTTTGGAGAACAGAATAATTACAACCATTTTCATCATGTAGTTGTGTTATTGATAAATAACTCTAGCAATGGTAACAGTGAGGCTTTTTTAGAGGGAATTACTATTGGAATAAGAGGATAAATAGTTTTATATCACAGTCCCATTTTGAAAATAGCAAAAATTTCTCTGCATACATTGATCATGGAAGGAATTAAATGTAAAAGAAATATATATATATATATATATATATACAGTATATATATATATATATATATACATTGTATATATATATATATATATATACAGTATATATATATATATGATATATACATGATATATATATATATATATATTATATATATATATACATACATATATATATACATATATATATGATATATATATATATATATATATATACATCTTAAAACCAAGTTGTGCGCTCATAAATAAAACAAATATATTTGTTTCATAATGCGTTTTCTTTTTGTTTCAGTTGAGCGTAAACCTATTTATAATAAAATTTCATTATCTAATAAAGGTTAGTCGGGTTGTAAAAAGCATAATAATTGAGTCCCATACAAGTAAAGATATAATCAATTTGTGAATGCTAAGAGGAAATGCAGATTAATGGATTTATAAAGAAAAGATATGCTCCGTCTCCAATCTTCGCACGCAATTAATTATAAACGTAAAGTAATATCCTGAAGTACTATATATATATATATATATATATAATATATATATATATATATATATATGTATGTATGTATATATATACATATATATATACATGTATACATACATTATAAGTATATATATATGAACATATACTATATATATATATATATATATATACATATATATATATACATATATGTATATGTATATATAGATGATATATATATATATATATATATATTATATGTATATTGTATATATACACATACACACATATATATATATATAAATATATATATATATATATATATATACATACATATATATATATATATATATACATATATATATACATATATATATATATATATATCTATATATTAGTGTAAGAACATATATGTATATGAATGCACATGCCCTTACCATTAATTTATAGAGTTCCAATGAAAGTAAACTGTATTCAAACGAATACCATCTATTCTAACCTGTTCGTTGCATCTGACTAGATAAAATGCCATTCATAAAAAAAGGCACTTCAAATATACATTCATTATCCTTCATTCCTTAAAGCACCAAACGTCATTAACTAGTTTTACATGTCGAAATTCAGAATTGACCAGGATATTTTTCTTTTTTATTTATTCTTTTACATGACCTCTCTCGTGATAAATAGCATTGAAAATATATTCCTAAATGTTTTTCAATAAACGTTGCATAAATTGATAATAGTAATTTTCATTTACGTTTGAAAAATGCTTTTAAAGATGGGCATTCGAAAATTGCAAAAATGATAGTCATTAATACCAGCGAAACTTTAATACTTCTAACCATAAGTAGTAACCTCTATGTCAAGGTTATCTTGTCGGAATTTAACATTTAGACCTTCGAAAATTGCAAAAATAATAATTGTTAATACCAGCATATCTTTAATACTTCCAACCATAAGTAATTAGCTCTATGTCAAGGTTATCTTGGCGGAACTTGACCTTTAGAGCTTCAAGGTCAGCCAGACGCTCCTTAGGCAACATCTTGAAAGCGAGGCGATGGAGGTTCGGGCAAGAATCGACCAGTTCCTCGATCGCAGCGTCCGTGATTCGAGCAGCTCCCGATATCCTTAGGTCTTCCACCTAAGCAGGACGAAAAACAGGGGATGTCGGTGATGTGTATTGTGATTAAAAACTAGGACGCTGTTGATTTAGAAATTCCCATTTGGGTAATTACTACATGATAGGTATGTCTTTTATTTCTAATGATATTCGTCTTACTAATCATTGATATCATTCTAGCAGTGAATGCAGTTCACAAGAAATATCAATCTTACTGTTTAAAATAATGACTATTAATATCGTTGTTTATATAGGGAATATTACCCATATACAGTATATAGCATAATTCATTTCTATCAAGGATAATGTCAAGTACTCCATGATCAAAAGTTTACGATGGATTAAAATTGCTAAAACAAATGAACTGCCAGTTGTGTAGTTCAAGTATACGACAGTTAATCTTAAAATTCTAACTTGTGTTGTACAGTACTTTGTTAATCTACATCGTTTTCTGTCAACAGAAAAAGTAAATTTATTTTTCAAGTTCGGGAAAACTCAACTCGCGATAATTACCTGTTTCAAAGCGCCTCTACAAATAGCCTGAGATAAGTGTTGATCCAACAGGTCTCTGCAGGACCCAAGATCGATGGAGTTGGCGAGGGAGGCCCAAACAATCGCCCACACCACCACATCGGCTTCTATCACATAGTTCCTCGTCAGGGGCGTAATTAAGCGTAGATTTTCAATCCTTGACCTGGGTACTTCAGGCAGCGGATATGGCAGTGTTGGAATGATACCCTCCAGTTCCAGTAGAGTGAGTGAAGGGAAAGTTTGAGCTAAAGTTGAAAGGGACACTTGACGAGGTTCCACCACAGACAGGTGAAGACAGGTGAGCTGCTGGGTGACTTGTGTGGGGCTGCGAGGTAACAAGACGTCGGAGTCCGGCAAGAATTGAAGCAAAGTGAGGGCGGTGATAGACGGTAGCTTTTCCATCACTTCGGTGACACCGACTGGATGAGGAGGACGTCTGGCTACTAGGGAGCTTAAACTCGGGCAAACTGCAGCTACTGATTCCAGAGGCGGCAAGGCAGCTTCGGCCAACAAGAGCTGGCTCAGATGAATTTTGTTCACTCTGCCACTTCTAACTACTATGTCTAGGGCCTCCCCGGCCCACTGGCAAGTAAGGGCGACAATGGCAGGGCAGGCGCAGAGCAGTGTCACGCAGCTCTCGTAGTGACGTCCGTGCCCCAGAGATTAACAGTGTTCAGAGTTCCGCTTGGGTGTTTAACCTCTCCTTCCTGAGGTTTATCGCTCCCAGTTACTAGTTCCTTCATGGTCCTTGGATCATCACTTAGGCCAACGAGTGCACGTACGCCTTTATCAGTCACCCCCTTAGAGTAGGAAATATCTAAACTCTGAAGGGGACAAGACGCCATAGAAAGGGCAGCTAAATGCCCATCCGTAGCTACAGGTGTAAGAGTAAGGGATGTTAACAAGGGCATTCCCTTGAGGGCGTCACATAGAAGTCCTCCTATAGAAGCCCTGGGTCCGAAGCTGAGAGCAAGTGATGTAATCTGTGATGGATGCTCATCTAGGGTCTCGAGTAAAGCCTCTACGAGAGTTGGATGTTCAAGGTGGACCTCCACCCGGCTGATGCCACTCGTGACTGCTGCCACTGCGAGGCGTGCCACCACTGCCTCCTGGAGGCCTGACGCACCTTGGTTCAAGGCTGCAGCCAGCAAGGCAGGTGGCGCTGGTAATGGGGCCCATACCCCCTCTCCCCGACCGACAGCAGCGTTTAGTGCTTTCAGCCAGGCAGACAACGCACTCGTTTGCAGGCGTTCCGGCGGGCGAACTCCTACCATACTGAAAGCATAGAATAAGAAATTTCAAGAAGAGTAGGTCGAGTTTCATGTGTGCATCCCGTAAGATAACAAAAACGAATAGAAATAATGTAAACATTTTACCTTTTTAAATGTTATTCCCACAGGTTAGCAAAACTTACACAAGTCCCCCCCCCCCTCTCTCTCTCTCTCTCTCTCTCTCTCTCTCTCTCCCCCCTTTATACATTAATATACAATGTTGAATTTATACATGTCTGAACACAGAAAAAGAGTGAAATATGTGCATGTTCACTGAAAACGCATACAACAAACAAGCCAGTATGGTGTACGTGACTTCTTTTCCTAATTTCCCAGTCTAAAGTTTCATAAATTAATTTGCACACAGTTCATTGCCGCAACTTTTCTCATCTCACAAATATTTAGCATCACTTTGATAATATATTTTCCCATTCAATTGATTTGTATGCAATTTTTCAGTTAAAAATCACACGTACATACAGCTTTCGTTTCAGTAAGTCGTTTCTATGATTAAATAGACCCATTGAATTATGATGAATTTGTATTTAATATAAAAAATTAAAAAATCTGTGAAATGTTCACGTAATATCTTTGCACTTATAATTTCACTATGAAACAGGCACATCATTGATCAACGAATTAACGTTCATTATCATAAATGTTCGGATTTTAAATTCATACACCACAATTTCACACGGAACACTAAACTGAAAATACTCTCCCAACATATGGTAGATCAGGTCCAAAGGCGGTGTAGCTAATTATTCGAAATGTACTTATCAATGCACTCAGATTAAGATGTTATTCGCT
>NC_090745.1:96244034-96264034 GCF_036898095.1 Palaemon carinicauda
TCTTTATCAACATTAGGTGGCACATGTAAATTTTTGTGAGATGTTAATTTCATTTCATATTAGTGACTTGTAAATGTCGTCATCGGTCATAAATTATCTGTTGTTGTGTCATATATATATATATATATATATATATATATATATCATCATTATCATTTATATAGTATTATTATATATATAATATGTGTTACACTGTTAATTATACATACATTTATATGAATTTAAATGCATCATATAAATACATATATATATATATGTATATATATATATATATATATATAACATATCTAATGTATATGTAATATGCATATATATATATATATATATATATATATATATATATATATTATATATATATAAATGCATATATATATATATATATATATAATATATATATATATATATATATATAATGCATATATATATATATATATATAATACATATATATATATATATATATACATATATATATATATATATATATATATAATACATATATAATATATATATATATACATATAATATACATACATATACATATGCATGTATATATATGTATATATATAAATGCATATATAATTATATATATATATGCATATATATACATATATATATGTATATGTATATGTATGTATGAATATGCATGTATATACTGTATGTGTATATGTATATATACAGTATATGCAGTACATATGTCTGTTTGCTCTAAAGAGTATATTTATATACACGTGTGTATATATATATATACATATATATATGTGTGTGTGTGTGTGTGTGTGTGTGTGTGTGTGTGTGTGTGTGTGACGAACAGGAATTGAATGAGAGTTACCAGACTTAGAAGTAAATTGTATATGCAATGTCAAAAGGTCTGAAAAAAAAAAATTTCAGATTATTTGGGATTGACGACACCACATTGCGTTACTGAAAGCTGCCTAAGTACTAAAATGGTACTATTGAAATTATGATCATTATTGAAATTACTATAATTATTATATTTACTAAAATTATTATTTTGACTTATTATTATCAAAATTATAATAATTATCAATATCACTAGAATTCCTGCGTTCTCTATTCTTTGTAAATTGCAATATAAGGTGGGCGTTCATGAGCGTCAGCTCATTGTCCTAGAGAACCAAGCATATGATTAATCAGCGCCCAAGCCAGGGCCATTAAGTACCAGCCAATCGTTGTTAGTGACTTGGCATATAGACCTATAAGTTGCCCTACTTCCCACATCCCTGACTCCAAAGGACGGCAAGTTTATATTTACTAATGAAAATTTTTGAACCGTGAATATGACGTGATCTAACGACCCAAAAACTGTGTTTTTCGGTTACCAGTTAGAGTAGTCGAAAAATGAAACGTCAAGGAAAAGTGTACAAACAATGAAAAGGGAAAAAACTTAGCATGGCAATTTAAATCAAAACTCTGACACACAACCTCGGTAAACGTCTGGGTTTTGAATTTACAGTAAATATACTGTTAGGTAAAGAGTGATTACTCAAACTCAATATGCAAATAATATTCGAGTCCAAATGTTGTTCACAGTAAACCCTGTTAAAAGTTTTGCTTATATTTGAAAGAAATTTATGAACTGAAGCAATGTTGAGTAATGGTACTAGTATGATTTACTTTTTCAGATTTATGAAGGTACAACCTTTTAAAAAAATATGAAGTATGAAGGATATAATTCTGGGACGATCTCCTTGTACCAAATATCCAGATCCTAACCCGGTAGTCCATGGGAAATAGGCCAAAAAAGGTTATTTAGTCAAACAAATTGCAATATTTTGTTTTATTGCATGAACATATTATATGGACTCTTAGGAACACCATATCCAAAATGGGACAAATTCGGCCATTTTGAAGTTGTGAAAATCACACTTAACGTTTTCGGAGGGTACATTTTTCCATATTTTCCCGTTTTTCTCCAAAACGGTTCATCGTACGGGTAAGAGGTATTGGTACAAAAACGATAGAAAATTAAATTCTACACATGTTTGTCTCCATAGGTATTTACCCTAAAATGGAAAGATTTGCGCAAACAAGCCCGGAATTGGAATACACACATTTTGGAGAAACTGAAAAAATCGACTTTGTACTCACATTTACCTAAATATCTCCTTAACTACTAACTTTACGGTAAAATGCCATAGAATTGCTCATTTAGAGTGAAGATTTTTCTTTATTTTGACGTATTTACTTTCCATTATATCTTGATATTTTTGCAAAAGAAACGCACACAAAAATAGACATAATTTTAATTCATGGAAAACAGATGAAAATAGAAAGTTCAGTAAAACAAATTGCAATAGTTTATTCTATCCACGAATGTGTCATTTGGACTCTTTAGAACACCTCAGTAAAAAAAAACTGACATATTCGGCCATTTTGAGTTTGCGTAATTCCGTATTAAAAATGGCGGCCGTTCTCATTGTGTGAATGGAAGCATCCTCTAAAATTTCCACTTTTAAATATATATATATATATATATATATATATATATATATATATATATATATATATATATATATATATTACTCAAAAAAGCATGGTCTCCAGGAATTTACTGCAGACATCAGTTTTCACCCGTGACCTCTGTGGGCCCCTGGTTGAAATGAAGGCTGCACTTAATATTTCAAGAAGAAAATTACCTTTGCAATTTTCTTGGGTTCTACAATGGTTGTAATATATGCAAGATTAACTAAAATGAAAAACGATCAAATTATTGATTAGCTCTTGACGGTGTTTGAAAATAACAGAAATAAAAAAATACAATCATTGTTGCTCAAAATACATGCACAAACTAAATTAATCATGTTAAGTGTCTTCGTCTATTAATATGTTAACACAAGTGCTAGTTTGACACTCCTCACAAAAATCTGTACAATATAACCCGTGTTTATTGCATGAGCAGTGCTGAGTGTCACAAAAGCCTTTGCATTTGCATCTGATTACTCTCAGCAAGGCTCCAGGCGCAGGGCTGTTGTCCATCGTGCAAGGAATTAAGTTTCTTCCATTTCTCTTCCAGCCCCAATCGTCAGGTTTAATATCACTGTTACTTAGCCAGAATTGTGTTTGATAATAAACCCGGAAAGAGTGATATTTTGCTGCATCACTAGTAGGTGGCAGGTCTTTCACATCTACACTTCTCAAACTCTTGATGACTTTGGCCTGAAACTTTTTCTTTCTCAGGTCATCAAGAGTTGCACAATCACTGTTAGAGCTGTACATCTGAATAATTGCTCGTTCTCCTGCTATTTTTATTTCCTCGTAAGTTGAGCTGGGAGACAAGAATGGCACAGCACACTCGCAGAGAACACTTTGTTTTTTCAGTACAGCTCCCTTTCCTATTTTGTTTAACCTTGACGTGGTGTCACATCCACACAGAGTATGCATAAATGGCAAACACCTGCAGCATTCTTCACCGAGTCGTGCACTAATTTCTCCGATGTTCCAAATGGGATGCTTCATATTGGATTTCTGTGATACTATGAACAGGTGCTGACTGGTAGACTTCATGTGATGACAGAAAAAGCACCAAAATGTCAGTATCCTCTGCTATAACGTATGTTACCTTGCTAACTGCCATGTTAACTGCCTCTTGCACTATTAGAAAATCTGCATCTTCCTCTGCATACTTTGTAGATACACCATGCTCCTTCAGAGTTTCAGACAGAAAGTTGATAAATCTCTGTTTGTTTTTATGGTTTGTTAGAAATGCCTCCTTAGTTCCAAAGGTAAAGACTTAAGTGCGTGTCAGGTGAGTCATATTTTGTCGATGCAGTATTGCTATATCCATCGAAGATAACAATAGGATAGCTATTTCTCTTGAAAAGAACAACATATTTGGATGCAATATCTTCATATGTTTCTCCTGCAGTCCATTTGATTCGTTGAAGCAAGGATCCACCATCAAAAACAGAACATTCAGCATCAGGGATTGACTCAGCTTGACTTATAGTGGATTTTGATATGGCATCTGCAAGCTGAGATTTGGTGGCACTTCGAGGAAGTTCATTGCTTGTGAACAGTGATGGTGGGTATACAGAGAGCTCAAACCTCATGATTCCACTTAAGCTGATTTCAGCATTACTGGCTATCACAAGTAACTGCTGAAATAGAGCTTGAGGATCTACCTGCACTTCAACTCCATCTGTTACTATCTTCTGACCCATTGTCTTGATTTGGTGTTTCTTTCTGAAGATATAGTTTGCTGCATTTTGGTCTTCCATCATTTTTGTTATATTGTTCCCAAAATATTTGGCAAGGTGAGCATTTGACTGTGGTGCGGATAATCCTGAAATAATGTTGTACAAATACTCATTTTCTGTGAAAGGACTATGTTGTTCTAGGTACTGGAAAATCTTTGAAGTATCCTCCTGATCTCTCATCCTTCTGGATTCAGTCAAGTCTTTGTTTCTTTCAGTGCCAGTCTTCTCCTGGACACTCTTTACTTCATCACTTATCTGAGCAAAGACTGGCATGGCTTGTAACCATTTTGTTCGTTGAATTTCATCCATACCTCGTCCATGTGTTAAGCCTCCTGTTGACTTTATGGATTTCATTAACACCTGCTCAATAACAAGATCTGGTGCTAACCCAGCCCAGTATCTGTCTGATCTCCAATGAAGAACAAACCAGACTCATTAAGTTGGTCATATAGTTTCTCATTCGTTTTCTGTAGGTCCACCATGTCCTGGAGGAATAGATGTGCTGATTTTGTGTAGTTATTGTGTCCAGAGGCAGCAATAAATTGAAGCATTCTTTGTAGTGCCCTGAAGTACAATGTTGGCTGGCTGGTTCTTTGACCTCTGAGGGCAGATCACAGGATATCCATCATCTCCATGTACTGAACCCATAATTTTCCATTTGGGCTCTGTTGTAGCTGATCCTGAATATCTCTGAGCCTCTCTTCAACTGCCAATATGTCCTAGTCTTCAGTTTCCACTTATGTTTCTATTGATCGAAGAACTTTGTCAAACTTCTGCACTGCTCCATCTATTGAATTCTGAGTGGCCTCATGATCTGATGCTTTCTTGACCACTGATACATTCAAAGCAGCATCAACTAAGAAGTGGCCACGTACTGCTCGCTCATATGCCTTTCCAGTCAGCATATGGTTGACAGTGTTGGGCCCATACACAAGGTCCAGTAGTGTTCTCAGTCCACTATCTTTCATGATGTGACCCATAGTGTCCAGGAAGCTCATTAAGGTATGGAATGGCCCTAGGATGAGAACAATATGTTTGAGTTGGTTTTCATGGCTGATGATATGCCATGCCTTGAGCCACAAGGGTTGATCAAATGTGATGACAGGCGATGTGTTGTATTTCATGCACTCATCATTTACAAACATCAGGGTAGTAAAGATACAGCTTAAATTGTTTGGATCCAAGTCAACCATTGGTAAGAAGTGGAAGGATGCTTTTCCTAATTGGCTACCTCGGGTAATGGTCTGCATAAAGCCGGACCATCCTGGCCTGTTGCATTTATAAGGAAATGAAATCTTCCAAAGGGTATCAAGATGTTCTCTGATGTCATCATGGACAATGGACGATACTGTTTTGTAGTTCAACATGTCTCCCACTTTTCCAAGTTTTCTATACCTTTTTAATGCAATACTTTTTGGCTTGGTCTTAAAATATTCTGAATTCCGAATGACTGTTTGAGATGTGGCTACTGGTGGTGTGACTGCACACATCAGACCCATGCCATGATAAGTGTCCTTTCCAGTAGTTGTTACTGTATTGTGGTCAACATTATCCGCAATGAAGTGGCAGAAGCTTGCTTCGTGCTAACAGAATGTTCTGTTATCGGCCATGCAGGCATTAAAAAGTGGAAATTTAAGATACGTCAGTTCAAACAGTGAGAACGGTCGCCATTTTGAATATGGAATTACTCAAATTCAAAATGGCCGAATATATCATATTATTTACTGTGGTGTTCCAAAGAGTCTAAATGACACATTCGTGCATAGAATAAACTATTGCAATTTGTTTTACTGAACCTTCTATTTTCATCTATTTTGCGTGAATTAAAATTGTGTCTATTTGTGTGTGTGTTTCTTTTGCAAAATATCAAGATATAATGGAAAGTAAATACGCCAAAATAAAGAAAAATCTTCACTCTAAATGAGCAATTCTATGAAATTTTACCGTAAAGTTAGTAGTTTAAGAGATATTCAGGTAAATGTGAGTACAAAGTCGATTTTTTCAGTTTCTCCAAAATGTGTGTATTCCAATTCCGGGCTTGTTTGCGTAAAAACTTTCCATTTTAGGGTAAATACTTATAGAAACAAACATGTGTTAAATTTAATTTTCTATCGTTTTTGTACCAATACCTCTTACCCGTACGATGAACCGTTTTGGAGAAAAACGGGAATATATGGAAAAATGTACCCTCCGAAAACGTTAAAAGTGTGATTTTCACAACTTCAAAATGGCCGAATTTGTCCCATTTTGGATATGGTGTTTCTAAGAGTCCATATAACATGTTCATGCAATAAAACAAAATATTGCAATTTGTTTGACCTAAAAAGCTATTTCCCATGGACTAGTTGTGGACTTTTGAAGGAGAGGAAAGATCATTCGAGAGTTTTTGGGGCTTTTGGTTTCGTGTTTTGCATGTAATTATGGGGTACGGTGAAGACTTGTCTTTTTACCTTCTTTCCTTTTTTTTTTTATTTTTGTGGCAGGGAACATGGATGGATTATATTAAATCTCTCTCTCTCTCTCTCTCTCTCTCTCTCTCTCTCTCTCTCTCTCTATATATATATATATATATATATATAATCATCATTTAAGTAATTTCGTTTTTTAATTTCAAAGTAGTTAAATTTTTTGTCATATCTTTTTGTGGAGACGTGTAATCTCACAACATGGGGCTGATGAGTTACTGTGAAATTATATATATATATATATATATGTATATATATATGTATATATATATATATATATATATACATATATATATATATATATATATATATACATATATATATATATATATATATTATAGAATATATATTTATAGGAAAAAATAATAATGTTAATATCACGAAATTAGTGGTGGGGCAATAACGGGAAAGTACCAAATGTATTTATCTATCATTCTTCAGAAGGGTTGGGGGGGGGGGGGGGGGAGCAATTGCCTCCCTCTTCAAGTATGTCGACTCGCCTGAAGAGGGAGACAGTTGGCCCCGATAATTTTGGGAAGAGTAGTGATAAGTGTATTCCCCTCAGTAAACCTATCTGAAATATTGAGGCCCTTGACATGACTAATATATATATATATATATATATATATACATATATAAATATATACATATATATATATATATATATATATTCAAATAAGCCACATATTCTTGATACAATAATGTCTGGATTCTCTTAACGACCTCGGGATCAGAGCCCCAGGCGAAATCACGCATAGACAAGAGCTTGTGACCGGCCGGGAGTCGAATCCTTGTCTGGGAAGCTTGTATAAACAGTAACTTACCCGGCTGGTCACAAGCTCTTGTCTTTGTGTGATTTCGCCTGGGGCTCTGATCCCGAGGTCGTTAAGAGAATCCAGACATTGATGTATAAAAAATATATGGCTTATTTGAATATGAAAATCATGTCTAAATCTGCAACATTTAACATATATATATATATATATATATATATATGTTTACGTTACGTTACGTTATTGCTGTCCTTCGAATCGAAGATGACTTCTGCTTCGCTGTAATGGGGATGAAGTTAGATCTGTTGTCGTTGGTGCCATCTTGCATGACTGTGAAGACCAATTCTGGATCCACACACTCTGCCACACAACTGGCAAGTCAGGTCTGGGTTGACCGGGGGTATCCGATCTCGACGGTTTTGTCTTCTCTCCCTGCACTGTATATATATATATATATATATATATATATAGATATATATATATATATATATATATAATGTTGTTACTACTACTACTACTACTACTACTACTGTGAAAGACCTAAGGGTTTCGCCCTTACCAAAGGGGCTCATCAGGTGGGTTTGGCCATCTCATTTTTGCAGGTTTGGTTCCCATGACCCTCTTCCCCTACTTTATTTCTTTTTATATTTTTCTGCTTTTGTTTTTTTTAATTGGGGGCGGGATTCTTTTTTACCTTTTAATTTTTTTTCTAGTTTTTTTCTGGATTTTCTAAATTTTTTGTATTTTTTTGTATTTTTTAAATTTTTTAAGTATTTTTTTTTGGATATTCATGCCATTTTTGATAATTTTTTTTCATCATTTATTTTTAGATTTCTTAGTTTTTACAATTTATTTGGATTTACAAGTTTTTTTTTTTTTTTTTTTTTTTTTTTTTTTTAGTAGAGGAACTCTCTTGGGCCATCCTATAAGGACTTGACTGCATAGTAGAAAAAGCCGAGCGTTTTCCCTCTGCATAGCCGGTCTTCTAGGTTATTCCCCCAGAACCATCTGAAGGTTAGTATCCGAAAGAATAGACCTAGATATCCGACCTTTTGTTCACCTGACGAAGCCCCTGTACGACCCCACCAGGCAACATAGCATACTAGAAGCAGCTCAGCTATTCCTTTCTGCAAAGCTAGCCTTGTAAGCTGGTCCAAGCATCCTCCAAGCAAGACGCGTCAGATTTACACCATCCTTCTGTTCCTCTGGAACTGATTCCTGGGAATGTGCATCTTGGGCTGTTTTTCAACATGTTCCTTCTTTCGGTTCTTGGCCTTTGTGTCCTTCTTGCCGGTCTTTTTTGGTCCTGGATTTTGTCTTTTAGGCTTTTGACGACCCTGGAATCCTCTGCGGGGCATTCCTTTAGCACGCTCTTGTTTTGGCAGATGATGACCTTTGCCTTTGCAGGGGCCGCCTTCAGTTTTTTCATCCTCTTTTTCTGTATCTTCATCCACTTCTGAATCCTCAGTATTTTGTTCCGATTCTTCCTTATCGTCTGAATCTTCATCCTCTTCCTCGGATTCTTCTTCATCCTCCGATTCTTCTTCTTCGTCTGAGTCTTCTTCCTCTGACTCTTCGTCTTCCTCTGATTCTTCCTCTTCTTCTGATTCTTCCTCTTCTTCTGATTCCTCTTCCTCTGATTCTTCCCCTGATTCTTCTTCTTCCTCTGATTCCTCATCACTTACTGAAACTTCAATATTTTGTTCTGATTCTTCCTCCTCTTCTGAATCTTCCGTATTTTGTTCCGATTCTTCCTCATCATCTGAATCTTCTGTAATTTGTTCTGATTCTTCCTCTTTCTCTGATTCTTCTTCCTCTACCTCTGATTCTTCATCCTCTTCTGATTCTTCCATTTCGTCAGGCAAGAAACTAAATCGGTTTTGGACGGAAATGCCCAAAAATTCTTCCTCCATTTCACTATCAGAAGAATCCGAATTTTCCTCCTCTTCCGAATCTTCAATATTTTGTACCAATTCTTCCTCATCATTTGAATCTTCAGTAATTTGTTCTGATTCTTCCTCTGATTCTTCTTCCTCTACCTCTGATTCTTCATCCTCTTCTGATTCTTCCATTTCGTCAGGCAAGAAACTAAATCGGTTTTGGACGGAAATGCCCAAAAATTCTTCCTCCATTTCACTATCAGAAGAATCCGAATTTTCCTCCTCTTCCGAATCTTCAATATTTTGTACCAATTCTTCCTCATCATCTGAATCTTCAGTAATTTGTTCTGATTCTTCCTCTTCCTCTGATTCTTCTTCCTCTACCTCTGATTCTTCATCCTCTTCCTCTGATTCTTCCATTTCGTCAGGCAAGAAACTAAATCGGTTTTGTACGGAAATACCTGAAAATTCTTCCTCCATTTCTCTCTCAGAAGAATCAGAATTTTCCTCCCCCTCTGAGTCTTCAGTATTTTGTATTAATTCTTCCTCATCATCTGAATCTTCAGTAATTTGTTCTGATTCTTCCTCTTCCTCTGATTCTTCTTCCTCTACCTCTGATTCTTCATCCTCTTCCTCTGATTCTTCCATTTCGTCAGGCAAGAAACTAAATCGGTTTTGTACGGAAATACCCGAAAATTCTTCCTCCATTTCGTTTTCAGAAGAATCCGAATTTTCCTCCTCTTCCGAATCTTCAGTATTTTGAACTGATTCTTCCTCCTTTTCCGAATCTTCAGTATTTGGTTCAGATTCTTCCCTTTCGTCTGAATCTTCATCCTCTTCCACTGACTCTCCCATTTCGTCAGGCAAGAAACTAAATTGGTTTTGAACGGATGAGACCAAAATGTCTTCCTCCTTTACGCTCTCGGAAGAATCCGAATTTTCCTCCTTTTCTGAAGATTCTTCAATTACGATTTCCACAGTTTCATATTCTTCTTCTGGTTCATTATCCTCCGCTACTTCCCTAATTTCTACTTGATAATTTCCTTGCAATTCTTCACCATTTTCTGTTTCTTCAGAAATTTCGAAAATTTCTTCTTCACTTGACGTGTCTTCCAATTCGATCTCCAAAGAGTCAGAGTTTTCTTCTGTCTTCTCCTCTGATCCATAAGCGTCACCAGTTTCTTCAATATCGTTAGCTTCCTCCTGTTGGGCATTTGCTCTTTTTTCCTCTTCTTAGAAGACATTACACTCATCGCAATGATTGCTCCTCCAAGGAAAAGACAACCTGCAGCACCTGCCAACATGAGGTTACTAACCGCTCCATTTTCGAGTGTACAGAAAGGTTTTTCTGTATTCAAATCCGAAAGCAGTCTTGGGAGTATCCAATAGGATTTCAGGTTTTCGTTGAATTGGTCGATTTGAGTCTTCATTCCAGTTGCAGTCATTTCGCATTGTTGAGCATCTTCAAAGGCGTTCCACATCCTTCCAACAAATGGGAAGAAGTTTATCGCTCTTCGTAGAAGTGAAGTCTGCGAGCCATTAGTTCCAACTCCTCCTCCAAAGCAGTTCTGCAAGCGCGGCACCTCTGGTAGAAGCCACGAGAACAGCCTGAAGGTCCAAGATTTTTGGAAAGTGTTCAACTTCCCGTTGAGATATAACAGATAATCCTCACAAAGAGAGCTTCGTTCCTGAAGAACTCTCTCTCCGTGAGCCAAGTTGAGTCCTCCGAAAAGGACTCCGACGGTTAACAAAAACATTCCAAAGCTGGTTGTAAGCACTTTTGACAATGTAGGATGCATTCTCAAAGTATATACCGACTTCTTCATCTCGTATTAGCTATATTTTGAAAAATCGATAGATGACAAGGAGACGGCTCCGAAAGATTTTGAACCCATGAAGCCTCTTTCATGAGACATGTTGAAGAGTCAAATGTCTTTAGCATCTCTTCATTAGTTTTCTTGCAAAAATTTATATTTTCTTCTATTTAAAAAATACAAAGAGGAGAGAGAGAGAGATACTGAAGACATCTAGACCTTTAAAACGGGTTGAAACCTGCTCTCCGATTCCCGAAAGAAACTTCACGTCTTCAAAGTCTTTCGTAGCCGTCTGCTTCTCTCTCTCTCTCTCTCTCTCTCTCTCTCTCTCTCTTCTCTCTCTTTCAATTGTTCTTGTTTTTGCACGTTCATTATTCATTCCATATGTTAAAAGCAGTATCTCTCTCTCTCTCTCTCTCTCTCTCTCTCTCTCTCTCTCTTAATTAATATTTCTTGCCTTTGCTCATAGATTGGTGAAAAGTTACCTACTTTTCTTTATATAAAAACCAGTCTCTCTCTCTCTCTCTCTCTCTCTCTCTCTCTCTCTCTCTCTCTTTCAATTGTTCTTGTTTTTGCACGTTCATTATTCATTCCATATGTTAAAAGCAGTATCTCTCTCTCTCTCTCTCTCTCTCTCTCTCTCTCTCTTAATTAATATTTCTTGCCTTTGCTCATAGATTGGTGAAAAGTTACCTACTTTTCTTTATATAAAAACCAGTCCTCTCTCTCTCTCTCTCTCTCTCTCTCTCTCTCTCGCGCGCGCTTTAGGCTCCTTGACCTTTGGCATTGTGATACTTGTAACCTACATTTGCATAATAATCCTCTCTCTCTCTCTCTCTCTCTCTCTCTCTCTCTCTCTCGCTTTAGGCTCCTTGACCTTTGGCATTGTGATACTTGTAACCTACATTTGCATAATAATCCTCTCTCTCTCTCTCTCTCTCTCTCTCTCTCTCTCTCTCTCTCTTAAGGCTCCTTGACCTTTGGCATTGTGATACTTGTAACCTACATTTGCATAATAATCCTCTCTCTCTCTCTCTCTCTCTCTCTCTCTCTCTCTCTCTCTCTCTTAAGGCTCCTTGACCTTTGGCATTGTGATACTTGTAACCTACATTTGCATAATAATCCCCCCTCTCTCTCTCTCTCTCTCTCTCTCTCTCTCAGCGATTCTCATTAAGGTATATCCCTAACCTCATCTTACTGTCTTGTGAATCTATTTTCACATCCATTTTATTCCAAATGATTTTTCCTGGAATGAATATATAGAATGAAGGTAATGTATTGCGTTAATAATTAATGTATTGTAATAGATATTCAATTATTGCATTATATTGTATTGTAAATACAAAGGAGACTTTGTTATGAATATATTGTTAATATGCAGCGAATGTAGAGGTTATTGTATTGAATGGGGTTACTCTACTAAAGCGAGTTGAAATGAAGAGGAGGGTATTGTATTATACAATGAATGCAAAAAAGAGGGTATTTTATGATACAATGACTGCAAGAAAGAGGGTATTTTATGATACAATGTCTGCAAAAAAGAGGGTATTTTATGATAAAATTACTGTAGAAAAGAGGGTATTTTATGATACAATGACTGCAAGAAAGAGGGTATTTTATGATACAATGACTGCAAGAAAGAGGGTATTTTATGATACAATGACTGCAAAAAAGAGGGTATTTTATGATACAATGACTACAAGAAATAGGGTATTTTATGATACAATGTCTGCAGAAAAGAGGGTATTTTATGATACAGTGACTGTAAAAAAGAGGGTATTTTATGATACAATGACTGCAAAAAAGAGGGTATTTTATGATACAATGACTGCAAAAAAGAGGATATTGTATGATACAGTGACTGTAAAAGTAGAGGAGTGTATTGTTTGATACAGTGTCTGCAAAAGAGAGGGGTATTGTATGATACAGTCTCAGCAAAAAAGAGGGTATTGTATAATACAGTATCTGTAAAAAAGAGGGCATTGCATGATACAGTGACTGCAAAAAAGAGGGTATTTTATGATACAGTGACTGTAAAAGAGGATTGTATTGTTTGATACAGTGTCTGCAAAAGAGAGGCTATTGTACGATACAGTGTCTGAAAATAAGTGGGTATTGTATGATACAGTTTCAGCAAAAAAGAGATTGTATGATAGAGTGTCTGCAAAAAAAGAGGGTATTTTATTTCATGGTATCACAGAAATCCAATATGAAGCATCCCATTTGGAACATCGGAGAAATTAGTGCACGACTCGGTGAAGAATGCTGCAGGTGTTTGCCATTTATGAATACTCTGTGTGGATGTGACACCACGTCAAGGTTAAACAAAATAGGAAAGGGAGCTGTACTGAAAAAACAAAGTGTTCTCTGCAAGTGTGCTGTGCCATTCTTGTCTCCCAGCTCAACTCACGAGGATATAAAAATAGCAGGAGAACGAGCAATTATTCAGATGTACAGCTCTAACAGTGATTGTGCAACTCTTGATGACCTGAGAAAGAAACATTTTCAGGTCAAAGTCATCAAGAGTTTGAGAAGTGTAGATGTGAAAGACCTGCCACCTACTAGTGATGTAGAAAAATATCACTCTTTCCGGGTTTATTATCAAACACAATTCTGGCTAAGTAACAGTGATATTAAACCTGACGATTGGGGCTGGAAGAGAAATGGAAGAAACTTAATTCCTTGCACGATGGACAACAGCCCTGCGCCTGGAGCCTTGCTGAGAGTAATCAGATGCAAATGCAAAGGCTTTTGTGACACTCAGCACTGCTCATGCAATAAACACGGGTTATATTGTACAGATTTTTGTGAGGAGTGTCAAACTAGCACTTGTGTTCACATATTAATAGACTAAGACACTTAACATGATTAATTTAGTTTGTGCATGTATTTTGAGCAACAATGATTGTATTTCTTTATTTCTGTTATTTTCAAACACCGTCAAGAGCTAATCAATAATTTGGTGTTTGTCTATATGTTACAACCATTGTAAAACCCAAGTAAATTGCAAAGGTAATTTTCTTCTTGAAAAATCAAGTGCAGCCTTCATTTTAACCAGGGGGCCATAGAGGTCACGGGTGAAAACTGATGTCTGCAGTAATTTCCTGGAGACCATGTTTTTTTGAGTAATATATATATATATATATATATACATATACAGTATATATATATATATATATATATATTTATATATATATATATATATATATTTATATATATATATATATATATATATACAGTATATATATATATATATATATACAGTATATATATATATATATATATATTTAAAAGTGGAAATTTTAGAGGATACTTCCATTCACACAATGAGAACGGCCGCCATTTTTAATACGGAATTACGCAACTCAAAATGGCCGAATATGTCATATTATTTACTGTGGTATTCCAAAGAGTCAAAATGACACATTCGTGCTTAGAATAAACTATTGCAGTTTGTTTTACTGAACTTTCTATTTTCATCTGTTTTCCATGAATTAAAATTATGTCTATTTTTGTGTGTGTGCTTCTTTTGCAAAAATATCAAGATATAATGGAAAGTAAATACGTCAAAATAAAGAAAAATCTTCACTCTAAAGGAACAATTTTATGCCATTTTACCGTAATGTTAGTAGTTAAGGAGATATTTAGGTAAATGTGAGTACAAAGTCGATTTTTTCAGTTTCTCCAAAATGTGTGTATTCCAATTCCGGGCTTGTTTGCGCAAAAACTTTCCATTTTAGGGTAAATACCTATTAAGACAAACATGTGTAGAATTTAATTTTATATCGTTTTTGTACCAATACCTCTTACCCGTACGATGAACTGTTTTGGAGAAAAACGGGAAAATATGGAAAAATGTACCCTCCAAAAACGTTAAAAGTGTGATTTTCACAACTTCAAAATGGCCGAATTTGTCCCATTTTGGATATGGTGTTCCTAAGAGTCCACAACATGTTTATGCAATAAAACAAAATATTGCAATTTGTTTGACCTAAAAAGCTATTTCCCATGGACTACGGGGCATTGGAGTGTCAATACTCCTGCGCTAACAGATCAGAAAAAGCAAATGATACAGTTCGTTAACCATCACACGGCAAAGTTAATTGATTTATTCAGTATTGGCTTTGACATTACCAATGCCACCTCAATGCTCCGGAGATACACAGCAAGGGATGGTACACCCCAATTGAGAATGCTAAATTAAGTTAAAAATAAAGAAAATAAATCAGGAGCGTGAGGTGGAGTAGTACTGTATCAGAGCCGTGGATAGCGATGGTTCTGTACTGTATGGGTTATAGACCTTTGGTTAAGGTGTGTTACAGATTCCAGGTGGGTGTAAGGAAGCAGGGGGAAGGTTGTGAACTCAAAGGCAGGATGCAATCAACTGAGTTGTTTATTAAGGAACACTCTCCTTTGTATACAAAACCTCAAGGCAACAGGACATAACATGTTCGAGAGACAGACAATGTCACAGAGCAAAACCGGAGACATGATCATTCAGGTTCTTTTTAGTGCGAGGGAAGAGCGCAGATACAAGCATAATATATATAAAAGGAATTATGTACAATTGTGTGACACACGGTTGGTACATGGGTCTCATTTTAGGATGGGATAAAGAGGATTGTTCATTTCAGCAGCAGTACCTTTTAACAAAACAATCTTCGGGATAAAATTGTTTGAGACAAGTATGTGTAAATATCTTGGTTCTTTTTATGAATCCGTTGATTATTTTAAATGCATAATTCTTTAAAAAAAATTGTACCTGATTTCTTCTGAGGCAAAATTCCAAAATGAGTCAATAACACAACACAAAGAGTTAGTTTATGTAATCTCAACGGTTTTCTCGATTATTCAAATTTGGACTCGTGATAGAATTTGTAAAATAAGATGAAAAATAGCAAAAGTAGTTCAGTTAAAATACAAGATAACTTTAACGTATCCTATGCATTTAATCACAAATTTACACAATTTTATAAGGTTAACATACCATAAATGTGGAAAACATTATAACCAGTTTATATTGTAGATTATTGCGGTTTAAATTCAAATGAAGCACGGGATTATTCCAAAGCAAGTAATTAGTCCTTACAGTAAACTGAAATATAACTGAAAATACCCACTTAGATATAAATAAAACACGTGGTTATTCCGTAAGCAATAGGTTAGTAAAAAATTTAAATGAAATAGAAACGGGAATAACCATTTAGATAAAAAGACATCCCCATTTATGACTGAATGTTTATAGCCAGATAAAACATGACCGTATTTAAATAAAAGGCCATAAACATTCATATTGCTAAAAGGGAAATGTGGCCACATACAAATTTGTCAATTCGCGTGTACAGAGATATCCTACGGTCCTGGGTGATGCTCGAGTCCTTTGAAGTTCTAATGGTGAGACCATGGGCGCTCAGTTGTAGTTTTTTTAAGCTTGTTCTGTGACCCCTTTGATTCTACTTCTTAGTAATGACATTAATTGAGATCCCCCTTTAATGCCATTCCGATCCGTTAAGAGGCTCTATAGTGCGAAGATTACGAGATGAAGCTGCTAGGAAGTCACCCTGGACGGAGCACGACTGTTTAACAACAGTCGACACATTGCAAAGTTTTAAGGTGGTATTAAAATAAAAGGGAGACCTTAGGTGCACCCATAAAGTTAATGAGCTGAGAGAGGGAGTTCTGCTTCTCTCACGATGGTGACAAAAGATCAATAGGTTTATATATGACATATTTGTTTTTGAAGTTGTTAATAGTTTATATATGACATATCTGTTATGACGTTGTTACTTTTTTTAGAATGATTTACTGTTAATTTGTTCTCTTCAGTTATTTATTTCCTTATTTCCTTTCCTCACTGGGCTATTTTTCCCTATTGGAGCCCCTGGGCTTATAGCATTTTGCTTTTCCAATTAGGGTTGTAGCTTGGATAGTAATAATAATAATAATAATAATAATTTGAAATGGTCTGCTCGTCACCTAGCAGGTGTGATTCAGCCAGGTGAACGCGATGTATCGGATGCGGCACTATGTAGGATAAGAAAAAGATATGGATTGATTTCTTTGTAGAATTAGACTTCTTGAGGGGTGTCTATAAAAATTAGAAAAAAATAATCTTGTGACTCCAGGGAATGCTACCTGCAAATAAAACCTGTCTGGTATATATAATAATTGCGTGAAAATGAAAAAGGAAGAGGTTGTGCGTAGCGGGCCTTAAAGTTCCAAAATTGGCAGATTCAGAATTCAGAAGAGATAAAAATGAATAGATACGAGTTCTGATGTGCAATTTACACTCGTAATTTCAGAAGAATTCCTCCTGGAATACGAGGCTTGAGGAAAACAGGCCCATAAAACATTTCATAAGGATATCATAGCAGCACCGTACAGGAAATCGTACCTGTGACATCATGAGCATCGAATGATGTTAATATGAGATAAAGGTTAAATTGTATAACATAACTGGGTGATAAACAAATAGTGGGTAGGAGGACAGAATAATTGGAAATTTTGATCAAAGGGTAACAGACTAAGCCGTTTCTAGCGAAAAAAAAGGGAGGGATATTTAGGGCTGGACGTTATATTGGACCAGCAATGGACTGTAAATAAGATAAAACATAGGAAAGAGAGGGATACCTAAAATAAATAGCGGAAATGACAAATGAAAATAGGTATTACAAAGTAGATTGTGAACATAATCAACTTACATATTAGCATACATTATTTCAAAAACACACAAACTCTTACAGTATGCCTATGCTTCACTTTACGGCCTTAATTCACAATAACTGTTATTAAGCCGCAGAATTGATAACTAAAAGGCACCATACTAGTATACCACCACCAAAAATCAAAGAAATCCATTATCTAAAAGTTTAGTATGAAACCCAATAGCTTTCGTAACACTTCATGGGCACACTCATGTTATTTAAACAATTGTCATATGCTTCGTTTCATTCAATTCGTTGGTCAATGGATCCATGCAACTTTGTTGTAGGAACTAATAAAAGATAGAAAATTATAAAGCACAAGCTTTAGGTTAATACTAATCATCGACATTTCTGATAAATTGGAATTATCTAGTGTCATTTATATTTTGAGAGCAGATGCTATTATATATATATATATATATATATGTATATGTATATGTATATGTATATGTATATGTATATGTATATGTATATGTATATGTATATGTATATGTATATGTATATGTATATGTATATGTATATGTATATGTATATATATATATATATATATATACTTCTAGCCCTTATTTTGAAAGAATAATTGTCTAATACTAATATGAAGACCTGAATTAGATATATTGGTCGGAACGGTTTAGGTTCAAGTTTAACCAGAGGGTTATACTTATTCAAAGATTTGAAAGCCTACGCAAAAGAGTAAAAGAAAACGGAGACGATGTAATTCAAAGAAAACTAATTTAAGTCTAACTATAGTGTTTCAGACTATACCTATCGCCTTACAATTTTCTTAGTGTTAGCGGTTTTATTATAGTTTAGGACGGGACAAGTTTTTCTATTAAAAACAGGCGTTTATTGAGTACGTTGATGAACTCATATATACATGCTAATGTCATCCCCAACTCTCTCTCTCTCTCTCTCTCTCTCTCTCTCTCTCTCTCTCTCTCTTCCCAACGTTACTTGTGGCTTTTGTACCTCACAATTAACTAATCCAGCTATATAGAATAGGGGCAATGTAACGTTTTAAAAGCTCCCTTCAAAAGCTATTGTGATTAAATGTGAGATTCAACCATAATTGTTTTAGTTCTTAAGTTGATTGCTATCGACATTTTAGAAATTAGGCATTTGTCTTGTGTGTCTTATCTAGAGACTTGACTTGTCGAAATCTTGTCGGTAAAATAGACTATTCCTTCACCTAGGCTCTAGCTTGAAGGTGTCAACGACAACCGTTTCGTGTAGGATCCTATCAAACATACTAGTTCCAACGCGAGGTCCCCTTTTGCATTAGTTTAAATGTAGTTTTGGGGTCTCATTATTCTCAGAAAACCTATACTTTAACAAATTATAGATATAACAAACTATTTATTACTGACTGTTATTTATATACCATTTCTGAGTTTGAAAATTTTAACGTGGGGAAAGGGCTTGTGTATTGTCCTGATCAGCCATACTTAGTTGGTTTGCTGTGAGCCATTAGACCAGTCTCCCACCATCACTAACCTGCAGTGGCCAGCGTAGTGATGAAAGAGGCCAAACTCCGAATTCGAGGTACAGTAGTTATGAGAGCAATGGCGGCCGTCCGTAGTTTCGTGTTTTGTTATTTATTGAATGTTTTTCTTCTCTCAAACCTTTAACATTCTTTACAGTTTGAACATTGTAAGTCTACATCGCTACGTTTTACTTACAGCATAAGTTATAATAAAAGAATTTTATCAAATAAGGTGACAGTAAACTTTGTCTATATCGGCAGAAAGTAGGAAATTCACTGGGCCAAAAATAACCCCATTTGAGAATCATTCACTATTTATACCATCCAAAAACGATTTAACAATGTAGTAAGGGATGTTTCTGTTTAACAACGCTTCAAATAAATTCTTATGAGACACTTTATTAAAAGCCATGATCATATCCATGAAGGAAGAGAATGCATGTTTTTTACGATCATTGTATTTCTCAGTTACATGCTCAAGAAAATAAATGGGAATAATGTTCTATGACTGGGTTTAAAAGCGGACTGGCTGTCACGAATAGTATACATCTCTTCAATAACGTAACTTCTAAAAGAATTATATAGCAGTGGTGGGGCAATAAGCCTGTAATTGGGTTGCCATGTGATCAGCGTTCTATGTTTTTTAATCAAAGGTGGCGGTAT
>NC_090745.1:96266534-96273413 GCF_036898095.1 Palaemon carinicauda
ATATGTATATATATATTACATATATATATATATATCTATATATATATATATATATATATATGTACAGTATATGTATATGTATATGTCAATACAGTAACAGATCACACTAAACTGATATATAGCATTATTTTTATATGTAATTTCAGGCGATTTTATTGTTAAATTTTACTTAATTTACTCATTGTTTAAATTGTTTTGTTTTAGGTATATTCAAAGGTATAAGTGCTAATTATTGATTTTTTTTTTCAAATTGGCTATATCATCCACATACATCAAGTGTCTAACAATGAAGTGGCAGATCTTCAGGAGTGGAAACCATTTAAAACCAAGTAAGGACCACAATATTCATATAGTAGATACTAGTGTTCATTTTTATGATCATATTTCATACATTTATTCCTAAAGATCTTAGGTATGGTAGTTGGAATGATTTGAAAGGTCCAAATGGAACTTTTAACGATTTTAGATTCTATGCGAAAATAATTTGGATTCCTTGTCAGTTGATCTGATGATAGTTCGAGTAAGTCAAGAGAAAACTAACTTCCTTTGTTTTTCATATTAAAGGAGATCTAGCCCATATAAGTTTGCATAAATAGAAGGCCTATTTGCTTTTATAGTATTGCAATAGTTCTAGCTTAAGAGTTTTCGTATTCAGTTGTTTTAAAAAATATCGATAAAAGCTTCTAATTAACAATAAATTAAGAGGTTAACTTACGTGATTCGGTATCTGTAATATTTGGGTGAAAATATATTCTAACGTCTGTAGCTTCGTTTATATTTATATTGAGGGATAAAGTTATCTGGCTATTCGTTTGTTAAGCAAATGTGGAAATTTGGAGAAAAAAATATTAATAACCAAATTTCTTAAATTAAGGTTATTTTTACACTGGAGGTCAAGAGACGGTTACGAATATTCTTTGTTCAATTTCGGAATAAATATTGTTCCAAATGTTTCTTGAAGAGACAATGTTCGCATGAAAGTATTTTTAAAATTAAAATCTCGAGAAGGTACCAAGATAATTGACTAAGTTTGTGTAATATTTGCTTGATAGCATTTTTAACTGGACCCAAAGTGAAATACTAGATAGAGTCTTTAGTTTGCGCACAATAAAACGTCTTAATAATAGAAGAAACTTAGCAAAACATGTAAAAAAAGAAAAAAAGTTTATACAAAATGTATTGAAAATTCGTTCTTTAGATTCTTAGATATTGTACAAAGTATGCCTATTCTTTTTCTCATTACTAAACCAACTTATAAATGAAAATCCACCCTATTTATTAATGCATGGCAGATTTTTTCTTGCCAGGGTTAACACTTTAATTTGTTTTTTTCGTTACAAACATTTCTTCACCTGTATTTGCTTATATTTTTCACTATTTTTTCCAGTTGCAGGACAATAAATCGCTCCTTTATCTCATCCCTATCTACACACTGATTTGTATCACGGCACTTTCCCATGGATCTTATGCAAAAAAATTCTTTCTCCTCTTCCCTGTTTGAGCTGCAAGGATAATAACTAATTCTGGCCCAGAACACTCATTATGATTTGTATTGTAATGCGATCAAATTCCTTATAAAATAGTAAATTCTTGTCCAAAAATACAGGCTAATTCCTACTATAATAACTCCTAACTATATAGACTAGATTCACATTACAAGTTAATTTATATAAATGTCTCATCTCTCCAGACTTCTACATCCCAAAAATGGCCCAGGAAATGAAGCTAAAAAGATTCACATCTGTTCTGATTAGTATTTAGTTTTCCAATAATTTGGTCCCAAATATATTCCGGTTTTGAAAATTACTTTCATACATTCGTTTATCCCCTATCCCAATCACAATCCTTCTATTACCTTTATAATAATCTATTTTACTTGTGTGTTTCTTTAAATTAGGATTTCTGCCTACACACCCCCACCTTCTACATAGCATTGCTATTCCCACCCATAGTTCTATATTAGAATATCTCCCCTCTCATATATAAAACTCTCTCTACTCCCCCTTAAACCATAAATACTTGCAATTTGTTTCTGTCCCTTTTCACTGTACCAAGCACATTACTTTACCTGTGAATGTCTTTGATGCTTTGACATTGTTCTACTTTGTTTCTCTGGCTCTTTCTTGAGATTTATTTTTTGTGATTGATAGAAATTTTTATGTTATTACCAATTTGTTAGTTTCCTTCCATATTTTGGCATTTTAATCTACTAAATCCTTACAATTCTTTGTCGTTCTCAAAAGTAAATCTGTTATTTCAACTCAATATGTTCAAATTCAACCTTAGTTTTTGCACTTGTGTCTGTCTACGCTTATTGCCTAATCCCTTCATACATTCTTCTTTGTTTTTATAGATTTTCTATCTGTGCATGGTTGACCCACTAAATTTCCCTTCACAAAAATCCCATGTTATTTTATGCTGTCTGGTTATAAAAAATGGGAAATATTTTATGAATTCTCATATGAACTGTCCTTTTCCAGAAACAGTGAAAGGTATAGAAAACGTAGAATCATCTTGTGGTGAAGTGTTTTGGAGGTACAGTAGAAGTCTCATCACCTTACCTCCGGCCAGCCTTGGAAGTGGCCACTAACCATCATCCCCTGCCAATAGTTAGGTGAGCCCTGGTTGCCTTTGTGTCTGACGCCAGATTATGTCCCCCTAATACTCAAAAACATTCGTTTTCGAGCCTATCTCCCAAAATTGAGAACAAAATTAACTATCTGGTAACCTTAGGTGGGTCACCCCAATATTAGAAACTGTACCTCAACAGCTCTAGCATGACGTCAGGCGCCTGCGTCTTTTTATTATCCACTCTTGCCCTTTCTTGTAACATATTCCTTAATTATTCATTCTCTCTATCTTTCTCATAAAATATTTCTACCTCGTCCTACGTTTCAACTTGTTTCCCTCTATTTTTAACTTTTAATTCACAGCCTCTTATTTCTAAATTTATCTATCAGTCACTGTCATAATTACAGGTTTATTCCTAGCTGTATGGATTATTTTATTCTGAGAATTTATCTTTTTGAGTTTTTGGTTCCAAATATTTTCTCCTATTGAAAATGACTAAAACCTTGTTCCATCCCTTATCCCAGTCAACAACCTCCTATTACCTTTCTGGAAATCTAATTTATCTGTGTGTTTCTTTATATTAAGATTTCTTTCTCTACAGCCCACCTTGTACATTAGCATTTCTATTCGCATCCATCTTTCTATATTAGATTTTCTCTCCTCTTAAATGTCAAATTCTCTCTACTCCCCTTAAATCATAAACACATGGATTCTGTTATGTTACCCTTCACTGTCCATAACATACATTTTTAGACCTTGCTTTACCTGTGAATGTCTTTGATGATTTGACCATATTCTGTGTGCTAACCGCTCTGTGTTTCTCTGGCTTTTTCTAGAGGTTTGTTTATTTTTTTGTTTTTTTAGAAGTTTTGACTTTGTAGCCATCTAATTAGCTTCGTTAAAATTGTTTTAATACCATTCCATATATTGGCACTAAATCTACAACTTACATTTCTTTGTCGTTCTCAAACGTAAATCTGTTACTTCAACTCACTATGTTCTGATTCAACCTTAGCTTGTGTCTCTCTACTGTCATTGTTTAATTGCCTCCATCCATTTTCTTTGTTTTGTGGGATTTTTATCTGTGCTTGGTTGATCCACTAAATTTCCCTTCACAAAAATCCCATGTAATTTATGCTGTCTGCTTATAGAAAATGGGCAATATTTTCTGAATTCTCATATGAACTGTCCTTTTCCAGAAACAGTGAAAGGTATAGAAAACGTAGAATCATCTTGTGGTGAAGTGTTTTGGAGGTACAGTAGAAGTCTCATCACCTTACCTCCGGCCAGCCTTGGAAGTGGCCACTAACCATCATCCCCTGCCAATAGTTAGGTGAGCCCTGGTTGCCTTTGTGTCTGACGCCAGATTCTGTCCCCCTAATACTCAAAAACATTCATTTTCGAGCCTATCTCCCAAAATTGAGAACAAAATTAACTATCTGGTAACCTTAGGTGGGTCACCCCAATATTAGAAACTGTACCTCAACAGCTCTAGCATGACGTCAGGCGCCTGCGTCTTTTTATTATCCACTCTTGCCCTTTCTTGTAACATATTCCTTAATTATTCATTCTCTCTATCTTTCTCATAAAATATTTCTACCTCGTCCTACGTTTCAACTTGTTTCCCTCTATTTTTAACTTTTAATTCACAGCCTCTTATTTCTAAATTTATCTATCAGTCACTGTCATAATTACAGGTTTATTCCTAGCTGTATGGATTATTTTATTCTGAGAATTTATCTTTTTGAGTTTTTGGTTCCAAATATTTTCTCCTATTGAAAATGACTAAAACCTTGTTCCATCCCTTATCCCTGTCAACAACCTCCTATTACCTTTCTGGAAATCTAATTTATCTGTGTGTTTCTTTATATTAAGATTTCTTTCTCTACAGCCCACCTTGTACATTAGCATTTCTATTCTCATCCATCTTTCTATATTAGATTTTCTCTCCTCTTAAATGTCAAATTCTCTCTACTACCCTTAAATCATAAACACATGGAATCTGTTATGTTACCCTTCACTGTCCATAACATACATTTTTAGACCTTGCTTTACCTGTGAATGTCTTTGATGATTTGACCATATTCTGTGTGCTAACCGCTCTGTGTTTCTCTGGCTTTTTCTAGAGGTTTGTTTATTTTTTTGTTTTTTTAGAAGTTTTGACTTTGTAGCCATCTAATTAGCTTCGTTAAAATTGTTTTAATACCATTCCATATATTGGCACTAAATCTACAACTTACATTTCTTTGTCGTTCTCAAACGTAAATCTGTTACTTCAACTCACTATGTTCTGATTCAACCTTAGCTTGTGTCTCTCTACTGTCATTGTTTAATTGCCTCCATCCATTTTTCTTTATTTTGTGGGATTTTCAATCTGTGTTTGGTTGATCCACTAAATTTCCCTTCACAAAAATCCCATGTAATTTATGCTGTCTGCTTATAGAAAATGGGCAATATTTTCTGAATTCTCATATGAACTGTCCTTTTCCAGAAACAGTGAAAGGTATAGAAAACGTAGAATCATCTTGTGGTGAAGTGTTTTGGAGGTACAGTAGAAGTCTCATCACCTTACCTCCGGCCAGCCTTGGAAGTGGCCACTAACCATCATCCCCTGCCAATAGTTAGGTGAGCCCTGGTTGCCTTTGTGTCTGACGCCAGATTCTGTCCCCCTAATACTCAAAAACATTCGTTTTCGAGCCTATCTCCCAAAATTGAGAACAAAATTAACTATCTGGTAACCTTAGGTGGGTCACCCCAATATTAGAAACTGTACCTCAACAGCTCTAGCATGACGTCAGGCGCCTGCGTCTTTTTATTATCCACTCTTGCCCTTTCTTGTAACATATTCCTTAATTATTCATTCTCTCTATCTTTCTCATAAAATATTTCTACCTCGTCCTACGTTTCAACTTGTTTCCCTCTATTTTTAACTTTTAATTCACAGCCTCTTATTTCTAAATTTATCTATCAGTCCCTGTCATAATTACAGGTTTATTCCTAGCTGTATGGATTATTTTATTCTGAGAATTTATCTTTTTGAGTTTTTGGTTCCAAATATTTTCTCCTATTGAAAATGACTAAAACCTTGTTCCATCCCTTATCCCAGTCAACAACCTCTTATTACCTTTCTGGAAATCTAATTTATCTGTGTGTTTCTTTATATTAAGATTTCTTTCTCTACAGCCCACCTTGTACATTAGCATTTCTATTCTCATCCATCTTTCTATATTAGATTTTCTCTCCTCTTAAATGTCAAATTCTCTCTACTACCCTTAAATCATAAACACATGGAATCTGTTATGTTACCCTTCACTGTCCATAACATACATTTTTAGACCTTGCTTTACCTGTGAATGTCTTTGATGATTTGACCATATTCTGTGTGCTAACCGCTCTGTGTTTCTCTGGCTTTTTCTAGAGGTTTGTTAATTTTTTGTTTTTTTAGAAGTTTTGACTTTGTAGCCATCTAATTAGCTTCGTTAAAATTGTTTTAATACCATTCCATATATTGGCACTAAATCTACAACTTACATTTCTTTGTCGTTCTCAAACGTAAATCTGTTACTTCAACTCACTATGTTCTGATTCAACCTTAGCTTGTGTCTCTCTACTGTCATTGTTTAATTGCCTCCATCCATTTTTCTTTATTTTGTGGGATTTTGTATCTGTGTTTGGTTGATCCACTAAATTTCCCTTCACAAAAATCCCATGTAATTTATGCTGTCTGCTTATAGAAAATGGGCAATATTTTCTGAATTCTCATATGAACTGTCCTTTTCCAGAAACAGTGAAAGGTATAGAAAACGTAGAATCATCTTGTGGTGAAGTGCTTTGGAGGTACAGTAGAAGTCTCATCACCTTACCTCCGGCCAGCCTTGGAAGTGGCCACTAACCATCATCCCCTGCCAATAGTTAGGTGAGCCCTGGTTGCCTTTGTGTCTGACGCCAGATTCTGTCCCCCTAATACTCAAAAACATTCGTTTTCGAGCCTATCTCCCAAAATTGAGAACAAAATTAACTATCTGGTAACCTTAGGTGGGTCACCCCAATATTAGAAACTGTACCTCAACAGCTCTAGCATGACGTCAGGCGCCTGCGTCTTTTTATTATCCACTCTTGCCCTTTCTTGTAACATATTCCTTAATTATTCATTCTCTCTATCTTTCTCATAAAATATTTCTACCTCGTCCTATGTTTCAACTTGTTTCCCTCTATTTTTAACTTTTAATTCACAGCCTCTTATTTCTAAATTTATCTATCAGTCCCTGTCATAATTACAGGTTTATTCCTAGCTGTATGGATTATTTT
>NC_090745.1:96273913-96314094 GCF_036898095.1 Palaemon carinicauda
AACCACATTCCAACAAGAAAGGAAAATGTCCTAGATCTAGTATTTGTGAATGAGGTGAATTATGTTAAAGAAATAATAGTGTATAACACGGGAATTTCAGACCACAATGTCATAGAATTGATAGTTCATTCCAAAGCAAGTGATCACAGAATTAATAAAAGCACAAAACTTTGGGAAGGATATGGAAAATATAACTTTACAGTAAGAATATAAAATGGTCAGAAATAAATGAAGAACTGAATAAAGAATGGAAAAATGTATTTATAAGTGATAATATACAGGTAAATACGGATATACTGTACAAAATACTGGAGAAAATTGTTGAAAAATATGTACCGAAAAAAAACAATAAACAAAAGACGTGCATACCAAGAGACAGAAGGATCTTATTTCAGAAAATTAAAAAGTGGAAGAAAAATCTTGCAAAAGAAAAAAATGTGTGGAAAATGAGGGAAATAAAATGTAAGATAGAAAATGCAGAACAAAAGATTATACAGTCGAAAGAAAATGAAAAAAGGGACTTAGAAGAAAGGACACTTCAAAATATAAAAAGAAACCCGAAAGTACTTTACTCCTATGCAAAAAAGATGAATAAAAGGAGAATAGAAATAGGCCTCTAAGAATTGAAGGACGGCTAACGAATGAAAAAAAGGAAATATGCAACATATTAGCAGAAAAATATAAGAGTGAGTTCACGCCAAGAATTGCGAATGAGAATAATGAAACAGAAATGAGAGAAGAAAATGTTGAATATCTAACGGATATAGATATTAATGAAGCAGATATTGTCACGGCTATAAACGAAATTAAAAATGGATCGGCAGCCGGACCAGATGGAGTTCCAGCGATTTTGTTAAAAAAAACTGCAAACACTATCGCGAAGCCACTTGCAATACTGCTAAGACAGAGTATAGATATGAGCGAGATATATGTTAAACATAAATTAGCTTATATAACCCCTATCTTCAAAAGTGGATCAAGACTAGAGGCAAGCAATTATAGACCTGTTAGTCTAACATCACATATTATGAAAGTGTATGAGAGGGTAATAAAAAAGAAAATAATGAACCATTTGGTCAAAAATAATTTGTTTAATATGGGTCAACACGGTTTCGTACCTGGAAAAAGTACACAGACCCAACTGATAGCTCACTATGAAAACATATACAATAATATGATAAATGAAAAAGACACAGATGTGATCTATCTAGATTTTGCAAAAGCCTTTGACAAGGTAGACCATAACATATTGGAGAAAAAATGAGAAAGCATAATATTGTGGGAAAGATAGGAAAATGGGTAAAAGAATCCTGCAAAACAGAAAACAGATAGTGGTTGCAAATGACGAGAAATCAGATGAAGCCCAGGTAATATCTGGTGTGCCCCAAGGTACGGTATTAGCTGCACTGCTATTTGTTATTATGATCTCAGACATAGACTGTGATGTTGAAAACTCCGTAGTGAGAAGTTTCGCCGATGACACAAGAATAAGTAGAGAAATTACTTGTGATGAAGATAGGAACTCACTACAAAGAGATCTAAACAAAATATATGAATGGGCGGAGATAAATAGGATGGTATTTAACTCCGATAAATTCGAATCAATAAATTATGGAAACAGAGAAGGAATGGTGTATGCATACAAGGGACCTAATAATGAGACAATCACAAACAAGGAAGCAATTAAAGACCTTGGTGTAATTTTAAATAGGAATATGTTATGCAACGACCAAATAGCAACACTGTTGGCTAAATGTAAAGCAAAAATGGGAATATTATTCAGACACTTTAAAACAAGAAAAGCTGAACACATGATTATGCTTTACAAAACTTATGTGCGTAGTACACTCGAGTACTGCAATGTGATATGGTACCCCACACTACCAAAAGGATATTGCGCAAATAGAGAGTGTACAAAGGTCCTATACTGCTAGAATAGAAGAAGTTAAGGACCTTGATTACTGGGAAAGACTGCAATTTTTAAAACTATACAGTCTAGAAAGGAGAAGAGATCGCTACATGATAATACAAGCATGGAAGCAAATAGAAGGAATTGCTGAAAACATCATGGAGCTTAAAGTATCAGAAAGAGCAAGCCGAGGTAGATTAATAGTGGCAAAAAGCATTCCAGGTAAACTGAGAAAGGCGCACAGGACATTAATCCACTACGCACCAGCATCGATAATGCAGCGACTATTTAATGTGCTGCCAGCTCATCTAAGAAACATATCAGGAGTGAGCATAGATGCGTTTAAAAATCAGCTCGATAAATACCTAAGATGCATCCCAGACCATCCAAGACTGGAAGATGCAAAATACACCGGAAGATGTATTAGCAACTCTCTGGTGGATATACGAGGTGCCTCACACTGAGGGACCTGGGGAACCCAAACATAAAATAAGGCAATAAGGTAAGGCTCTCTCTTTAGGCTCCTTGACCTTTGGCATTGTGATACTTGTAACCTACATTTGCATAATAATCCCCTCTCTCTCTCTCTCTCTCTCTCTCTCTCTCTCTCTTTAGGCTCCTTGACCTTTGGCATTGTGATACTTGTAACCTACATTTGCATAATAATCCTCTCTCTCTCTCTCTCTCTCTCTCTCTCTCTCTCTCTCGCTTTAGGCTCCTTGACCTTTGGCATTGTGATACTTGTAACCTACATTTGCATAATAATCCTCTCTCTCTCTCTCTCTCTCTCTCTCTCTCTCTCTTTAGGCTCCTTGACCTTTGGCATTGTGATACTCGTAACCTACATTTGCATAATAATCCTCTCTCTCTCTCTCTCTCTCTCTCTCTCTCTCTCTCTCTTTAGGCTCCTTGACCTTTGGCATTGTGATACTCGTAACCTACATTTGCATAATAATCCTCTCTCTCTCTCTCTCTCTCTCTCTCTCTCTCTCGCTCGCTTTAGGCTCCTTGACCTTTGGCATTGTGATACTTGTAACCTACATTTGCATAATAATTCTCTCTCTCTCTCTCTCTCTCTCTCTCTCTCTCTCTCTCTCTTTAGGCTCCTTGACCTTTGGCATTGTGATACTCGTAACCTACATTTGCATAATAATCCTCTCTCTCTCTCTCTCTCTCTCTCTCTCTCTCTCGCTCGCTTTAGGCTCCTTGACCTTTGGCATTGTGATACTTGTAACCTACATTTGCATAATAATCCTCTCTCTCTCTCTCTCTCTCTCTCTCTCTCTCGCTCGCTTTAGGCTCCTTGACCTTTGGCATTGTGATACTTGTAACCTACATTTGCATAATAATCCTCTCTCTCTCTCTCTCTCTCTCTCTCTCTCTCTTTAGGCTCCTTGACCTTTGGCATTGTGATACTCGTAACCTACATTTGCATAATAATCCTCTCTCTCTCTCTCTCTCTCTCTCTCTCTCTCTCTCGCTTTAGGCTCCTTGACCTTTGGCATTGTGATACTTGTAACCTACATTTGCATAATAATCCTCTCTCTCTCTCTCTCTCTCTCTCTCTCTCTCTCTCTCTCTCTCTTTCTTTAGGCTCCTTGACCTTTGGCATTGTGATACTTGTAACCTACATTTGCATAATAATCCTCTCTCTCTCTCTCTCTCTCTCTCTCTCTCTCTTTAGGCTCCTTGACCTTTGGCATTGTGATACTCGTAACCTACATTTGCATAATAATCCTCTCTCTCTCTCTCTCTCTCTCTCTCTCTCTCTCTCGCTTTAGGCTCCTTGACCTTTGGCATTGTGATACTTGTAACCTACATTTGCATAATAATCCTCTCTCGCTCTCTCTCTCTCTCTCTCTCTCTCTCTCTCTCTCTCTTTAGGCTCCTTGACCTTTGGCATTGTGATACTCGTAACCTACATTTGCATAATAATCCTCTCTCTCTCTCTCTCTCTCTCTCTCTCTCTCTCTCTCGCTTTAGGCTCCTTGACCTTTGGCATTGTGATACTTGTAACCTACATTTGCATAATAATCCTCTCTCTCTCTCTCTCTCTCTCTCTCTCTCTCTCTTTCTTTAGGCTCCTTGACCTTTGGCATTGTGATACTTGTAACCTACATTTGCATAATAATCCTCTCTCTCTCTCTCTCTCTCTCTCTCTCTCTCTCTTTAGGCTCCTTGACCTTTGGCATTGTGATACTCGTAACCTACATTTGCATAATAATCCTCTCTCTCTCTCTCTCTCTCTCTCTCTCTCTCTCGCTTTAGGCTCCTTGACCTTTGGCATTGTGATACTTGTAACCTACATTTGCATAATAATCCTCTCTCGCTCTCTCTCTCTCTCTCTCTCTCTCTCTCTCTCTCGCTTTAGGCTCCTTGACCTTTGGCATTGTGATACTTGTAACCTACATTTGCATAATAATCCTCTCTCTCTCTCTCTCTCTCTCTCTCTCTCTCTCAGCGATTCTCCTTAAGGTATATCCCTAACCTCATCTTACTGTCTTTTGAATCTATTTTCACATCCATTTTATTCCAAATGATTTTCCTGGAATGAATATATAGAATGAAGGTAATGTATTGCGTTAATAAGTAATGTATTGTAATAGATATTCAATTATTGCATTATATTGTATTGTAAATACAAAGGAGACTTTGCTGTGAATATATTGTTAATATGTAGTGAATGTAGAGGTTATTGTATTGAATGGGGTTACTCTACTAAAGCAAGTTGAAATGAAGAGGAGGGTATTGTATTATACAATGAATGCAAAAAAGAGGGTATTTTATGATACAATGACTGCAAGAAAGAGGGTATTTTATGATACAATGACTGCAAAAAAGAGGGTATTTTATGATAAAATTACTGTAAAAAAGAGGGTATTTTATGATACAATGACTGCAAGAAAGAGGGTATTTTATGATACAATGACTGCAAAAAAGAGGGTATTTTATGATACAATGACTGCAAGAAATAGGGTATTTTATGATACAATGTCTGCAGAAAAGAGGGTATTTTATGATACAGTGACTGTAAAAAAGAGGGTATTTTATGATACAATGACTGCAAAAAAGAGGGTATTTTATGATACAATGACTGCAAAAAAGAGGGTATTTTCTGATACAATGACTGCAAAAAAGAGGGTATTTTTGATACAATGACTGCAAAAAGAGCGTATTTTATGATACAATGACAGCAAAAAAGAGGGTATTTTATGATACAATGACTTCAAAAAAGAGGGTATTTTTGATACAATAACTGCAAGAAAGAGGGTATTTTATGATACAATGACTGCAAAAAAGGGGGTATTTTATGATACAATGACTGCAAGAAAGAGGGTATTTTATGATACAATGTCTACAGAAAAGAGGGTATTTTATGATACAATGACTGTAAAAAAGAGGGTATTGTATGATATAGTGTCTGCAAAAAAGCGGGTAGTGTATGATATTGTGTCTGCAAAAAGAGGATATCTTATGATACAGTGCCTGCAAAAAAGAGGGTATTGTATGATAGTGTCTGCAAAAAAGAGGGTATTTTATGATACAGTGCCTGCAAAAAAGAGGGTATTGTATGATAGTGTCTGCAAAAAAGAAGGTATTTTATGATACAGTGCCTGCAAAAAAGAGGGTATTGTATGATATAGTGTCTGCAAAAAAGAGGATATCTTATGATACAGTGCCTGCAAAAAAGAGGGTATTGTATGATAGTGTCTGCAAAAAGAGGGTATTTTATGATACAGTGCCTGCAAAAAAGAGGGTATTGTATGATAGTGTCTGCAAAAAAGAGGGTATTTTATGATACAGTGCCTGCAAAAAAGAGGGTATTGTATGATAGTGTCTGCAAAAAAGAAGGTATTTTATGATACAGTGCCTGCAAAAAAGAGGGTATTGTATGATGGTGTCTGCAAAATAGAGGGTAGTGTATGATATAGTGTCTGCAAAAAAGAGGGTAGTGTATGATATAGTGTCTGCAAAAAGAGGATATCTTATGATACAGTGCCTGCAAAAAAGAGGGTATTATATGATAGTGTCTGCAAAAAAGAGGGTATTTTATGATACAGTGCCTGCAAAAAAGAGGGTATTGTATGATAGTGTCTGCAAAAAAGAAGGTATTTTATGATACAGTGCCTGCAAAAAAGAGGGTATTGTATGATGGTGTTTGCAAAAGAGAGGGTAGTGTATGATATAGTGTCTGCAAAAAAGAGGGTAGTGTATGATATAGTGTCTGCAAAAAAAGAGGATTTCTTATGATACAGTGCCTACAAAAAAGAGGGTATTGTATGATAGTGCCTGCAAAAAAGAGGGTATTGTATGATAGTGTCTGCAAAAAGAAGGTATTTTATGATACAGTGCCGGCAAAAAAGAGGGTATTGTATGATGGTGTCTGCAAAAAGGAGGGTAGTGTATGATATAGTGTCTGCAAAAAAGAGGGTAGTGTATGATATAGTGTCTGCAAAAAAGAGGATATCTTATGATACAGTGCCTGCAAAAAGAGGGTATTGTATGATAGTGCCTGCAAAAAGAGGGTATCGTATGATAGTGTCTGCAAAAAAAGAGGGTATTTTATGATACAGTGCCTGCAAAAAAGATGGTATTGTATGATAGTGTCTGCAAAAAAGAGGGTATTGTATGATACAGTGTCTGCAAAAAAGAGGGTATTGTATGAAACAATGTCAGCAAAAAAAGAGGGTGTTGTATGATACAGTTTCAGCAAAAAAGAGAGTATTGTATGATACAGTTTCAGCAAAAAAGAGGGTATTTTATGATACAGTGTCTGCAAAAAAGAGGGTATTGTATGATCGTGTCTGCAAAAAAGAGGGTATTGTATGATACAGTGTCTGCAAAGAGAGGGTATTGTATGATACAGTGTCTACAAAAAAGAGGGTATTATATGAAGCAGTGTCTACAAAAAAGAGGGTATTATATGAAGCAGTGTCAGCGAAAAAGAAGGTGTTGTATGACACAGTTTCAGCAAAAAAGAGGGTATTGTATGATACAGTATCTGTGAAAAAGAGGGCATTGCATGATACAGTTCCTGCAAAAAAGAGGGCATTTTATGATACAGTGTCTGCAAAAAAGAGGATATTGTATGATACAGTGACTGTAAAAGAGGAGTGTATTGTTTGATACAGTGTCTGCAAAAGAGAGGGTATTGTATGATACAGTCTCAGCAAAAAAGATGGTATTGTATAATACAGTATCTGTAAAGAAGAGGGCATTGCATGATACAGTGACTGCAAAAAAGAGGGTATTTTATGATACAGTGACTGTAAAAGAGGATTGTATTGTTTGATACAGTGTCTGCAAAAGAGAGGGTATTGTATGATACAGTGTCTGCAAAAAAGAGGGTATTGTACGATACAGTGTCTGAAAAAAAGTGGGTATTGTATGATACAGTTTCAGCAAAAAAGAGATTGTATGATACAGTGTCTGCAAAAAAAGAGGGTATTTTATTTCATGGTATCACAGAAATCCAATATGAAGCATCCCATTTGGAACATTTGAGAATTAGTGCACGACTCGGTGAAGAATGCTGCAGGTGTTTGCCATTTATGCATACTCTGTGTGGATGTGACACCACGTCAAGGTTAAACAAAATAGGAAAGGGAGCTGTACTGAAAAAACAAAGTGTTCTCTGCGAGTGTGCTGTGCCATTCTTGTCTCCCAGCTCAACTCACGAGGAAATAAAAATAGCAGGAGAACGAGCAATTATTCAGATGTACAGCTCTAACAGTGATTGTGCAACTCTTGATGACCTGAGAAAGAAAAAGTTTCAGGCCAAAGTCATCAAGAATTTGAGAAGTGTAGATGTGAAAGACCTGCCACCTACTAGTGATGCAGCAAAATATCACTCTTTCCGGTTTATTATCAAACACAATTCTGGCTAAGTAACAGTGATATTAAACCTGAGGATTGGGGCTGGAAGAGAAATGGAAGAAACTTAATTCCTTGCACGATGGACAACAGCCCTGCGCCTGATGCCTTGCTGAGAGTAATCAGATGCAAATGCAAAGGCTTTTGTGACACTCAGCACTGCTCATGCAATAAACACGGGTTATATTGTACAGATTTTTGTGAGGAGTGTCAAAATAGCACTTGTGTTAACATATTAATGGACGAAGACACTTAACATGATTAATTTAGTTTGTGCATGTATTTTGAGCAACAATGATTGTATTTTTTTTATTTCTGTTATTTTCAAACACCGTCAAGAGCTAATCAATAATTTGATGTTTGTCTATATATTACAACCATTGTAAAACCCAAGTAAATTGCAAAGGTAATTTTCTTCTTGAAAAATTAAGTGCAGCCTTCATTTTAACCAGGGGCCCACAGAGGTCACGGGTGAAAACTGATGTCTGCAGTAATTTCCTGGAGACCATGTTTTTTTGAGTAATATATATATATATATATATATACTGTATATATATATATATATATACAGTATATATATATATATATATGTATACATATATATATATATGTATACATATATATATATATATATGTATATATATATATATATATATATTTATATATATATATATATATATACAGTATATATATATATATATATATATGTATACATATATATATATATGTATACATATATATATATATGTATACATATATATATATATATATATATGTATATATATATATATATATATTTATATATATATATATATATATATATTCAAAAGTGGAAATTTTAGAGGATACTTCCATTCACACAATGAGAACGGCCGCCATTTTTAATACGGAATTACGCAAACTCAAAATGGCCGAATATGTCAGTTTTTTTTTACTGTGGGGTTCTAAAGAGTCCAAATGACACATTCGTGCATAGAATAAACTATTGCAATTTGTTTTACTGAACCTTCTATTTTCATCTGTTTTCCATGAATTAAAATTATGTCTATTTTTGCTTGTGTGTGATTCTTTTGCAAAAATATCAAGATTTAATGGAACATTAATACGTCAAAATAAAGAAAAATCTTCACTCTAAAGGAACAATTTTATGCCATTTTACCGTAATGTTAGTAGTTAAGGAGATATTAGGTAAATGTGAGTACAAAGCAGATTTTTTCAGTTTCTCCAAAATGTGTGTATTCCAATTCCGGGCTTGTTTGCGCAAATCTTTCCATTTTAGGGTAAATACCTATTGAGACAAACATGTGTAGAATTTAATTTTCTATCGTTTTTGTACCCATACATCTTTCCCCATACGATGAACCGTTTTGGAGAAAAACGGGAAAATATTGGCTTTGACATTACCAATGCCACCTCAATGCTCCGGAGATACACAGCAAGGGATGGTACACCCCAATTGAGAATGCTAAATAAAGTTAAAAATAAAGAAAATAAATTAGGAGCGTGAGGTGTAGTACTCTATCAGAGCCGTGGATAGCGATGGTTCTGTACTGTATGGGTTATAGACCTTTGGTTAAGGTGTGTTACAGATTCCAGGTGGGTGTGACGAAGCAGGGGGAAGGTTGTGAACTCAAAGGCAGGATGCAATCAACTGAGTTGTTTATTTGTGTGTGTGTGTGTGTGTGTGTGTGTAGATTGCCATGCAAATAGCATGACACGGGCTCTTGCCGCTGGGCAGCCCGTAAGAGGATTGGGTTTGTAAAAGGTATACTCCAAGGAGTAAAATTTGTGTTAATAAAAGGAACGTTAGGTAAAAATAGGAAAAGGAATGTCAGGTAAAGGATAGGTAAAGGAAATGATATGTAAGGATGATGAATGAAAGATGGAATGGAATGGAATGGTACAAGACGTGACAAGGGGTAGACAGTAACCCGAAAAGGGGGTCTCCCTTTTAGGTCCACGAAAGAAAGTTTTTAGTCAGAGGATAAAGTATTGATAGTAGTAAGTCCCAGTAAGTAAAAGAGACTGGGAGAGGAGTGAAGGAAATTTTAGTAGGAGAGTAAAGGAGTAGGTTTAAACAAAGAAGTTTATTCCTGCTCTTGTGATGGAAAAGGGGGAGGGGGCCAAAACTGTGCTGCGCTCGGTCAGCTGGCACGAGAAAGGCCCCCAAAGGATATGGATGGATGTGGGAGTATGAGGAAAAAAGGATAAAGGAGATAGGAAAAACAAGAGCTGTTTCCTTATGAGGAAGACAGCCTTATAATAGCTATTCTCCTTTTAGGATTAGGGAATTTGAAAGGAGAGGATTACAAGCAGGGAAGGATTATCTCTGCTCAGTGGCTGGAAACTGGAATTGTTGCAGGAATTGCTGGAAGGTGGGGGTTGATGAGAGGGAGAGGACTTTAGTAAGGATCTGGAAGGCGATAAGTATGAGGTCCTGCAAGGTGAGAGACTCAATTGCTTGAGTCAAGGTTTGGGAAGGGGATGAGGATAAAGGTCGTTGCTGGTCCCTTTGGGGAGCAGTTGCAGGTCGGTGCTGATCCTTCTTAGGAACAGTTGCAGGTCGTTGCTGGTCCTTCTTAGGAGCAGTTGTAGGTGTAGATGCAGAAACAGTTGTAGGTGTAGATGCAGGAGTAGGAGTTGGCTGAGTTGGTCTTCTCTGGCGAGGAGTTCTCTGTTCTTTAGGTGGCTGGGATGGAGCTGGTTTATTTTGGTTTGAAGAGGATGTATTCTTAATAGCTGATATCCTCTTGAGACGCTCTGGGCAGCGCTTATTCCAAGCATGGTGTGGCTTGGAACAATTGGGGCACTTGGATGTGGTTTGACGTCCTTCTTTATGGGCCTTTATGCACACTTCTGTGCTATGTCGCTGGCTGCAGATACCACAGATAATGGGGCCTCTGCATTCTTCTTTATGATGTCCAAAGCGTTGGCATCTGTAGCATCGAAGAGGCTCAGGTGTATATTCCTCGATGGGGAAAGTACCCCAGACTCCTAAGTCCAGTTTGGAAGGAACTGGACCTATAAAGGTGGCAATTAGGCTTCTAACAGGAACGTCATCCTTGCTTGTGCAGCGAACAGCACAGTCAATATTGCTGCACGAGGTTACAATGGAGATAGGCATCGTCACAGGATACCTGGTAATGACTGCCTTCTTCCTGATAAAAGCAGGATCCAGCAGTGTTAAGGTGGAGTCTTCCTGAAGGAATCTGGCTGTCTTAATGTCCTTGGGATAGATGATAAGGTCACCTTTCCTGTTAGGTCTTGCAGTGAGTTTCATGCCAGGCTTAGCAGCCATGGCAGCAACAGAGGCATAAGAGAGTTCATTGTTTGCCTGTGAAAGTCGAAACTTTGGCAGAGGCTTCTTTGGCTGTGTAGCTGGGATGTTTTCTTGTATGGCAGTGGCTTCTTGCAGGAGTGTCTGGAGGCAGTCTGTGCAGTTGCAGTCGGTGGAGTGGGCCCCTTGTTCGGTCTCCATGGCATTGGAGGACTCAGGCTCGTAGGTAGAAGGAATGACTGCTGTTGCACCTGATTGCTGAGGAGTTGTAGGGACAGACAAGGACGAGTCTGTGCTCTCAGTCCTTGGAGTCACAATAGGTGATGTTGGGGCTAATTCTGGCATTGGTGAAGATTGGGCAGAAGTCTTCTTCCTTTTGTTCTTTTTATCCATGGCATGAGCCCATGTATTATACTCAATGATTTTATCACAAGCATCTTTGCAACCTTCACAGTTACAGCAGACATGGTGATTTTGTACTTCCTGATTCGGATTAAGGTTCCTTGTTGCTAAGGCTCTAAAGATCTCAGCTCGGCGCTCCTGGTAAGCTAAACAGCTATCACAGTCACAAACTTGGCCATTGAAGTAGTCTTCACAATGACGACTTTTAAGTGGATAGAAACTCCATGCCTTGTTTCCCATATGAGCAACGGACATTGTGGTTGAACTCTACGGGAATCACAGTGAAATTTTCGGTAGGTTACGATGCACATAATCCACGAGATGTTGTCGGCACCGAGTCTAAGCGAACACTGAGTTGTTTATTAAGGAACACTCTCCTTTATATACAAAACCTCAAGGCAACAGGACATAACATGTTCGAGAGACAGACAATGTCACAGAGCAAAACCGGAGACATGATCATTCAGGTTTTTTTTAGTGCGAGGGAAGAGCGCAGATACAAACATATATACAAAAGGAATTATGTACAATTGTGTGACACACGGTTGGTACATGGGTCTCATTTTAGGATGGGATAAGGAGGATTGTTCATTTCAGCAGCAGTACCTTTTAACAAAACAATCTTCGGGATAAAATTGTTTGAGACAAGTATGTGTAAATATCTTGGTTCTTTTTATGAATCCGTTGATTATTTTAAATGCATAATTCTTTAAAAAAAATTGTATCTGATTTCTTCTGAGGCAAAATTCCAAAATGAGACAATAACGCAACACAAAGAGTTAGTTTATGTAATCTCAACGGTTTTCTCGATTCAAATTTGGACTCGTGATAGAATTTGTAAAATAAGATGAAAAATAGCAAAAGTAGTTCAGTTAAAATACAAGATTACTTTAACGTATCCTATGCATTTAATCACAAATTTACACAATTTTATAAGGTTAACATAACATAAATGTGGAAAACATTATAACCAGTTTATATTGTAGATTATTGCGGTTTAAATTCAAACGAAGCACGTGATTATTCCAAAGCAAGTAATTAGTCATTACAGTAAACTGAAATATAACTGAAAATACCCACTTAGATATAAATAAAACACGTGGTTATTCCGTAAGCAATAGGTTAGTAAAAAATTTAAATGAAATAGAAACGGGAATAACCAATTAGATAAAAATACATCCCCATGTATGACTGAATGTTTATAGCCAGATAAAACATGACCGTATTTAAATAAAAGGCCATAAACATTCATATTGCTAAAAGGGAAATGTGGCCACATACAAATTTGTCAATTCGCGTGTACAGAGATATCCTACGGTCCTGGGTGATGCTCGAGTCCTTTGAAGTTCTAATGGTGAGACCATGGGCGCTCAGTTGTAGTTTTTTTAAGCTTGTTCTGTGACCCCTTTGATTCTACTTCTTAGTAATGACATTAATTGAGATCCCCTTTCAATGTCATTCCGATCTGTTAAGAGGCTTTATAGTGCGAAGATTACGAGATGAAGCTGCTAGGAGGTCACCCTGGACGGAGCACGACTGTTTAACAAAGGTTGACACATTGCATAGTTTTAAGGTGGTACTAAAATAAAAGGGAGACCTTAGGTGCACCCATAAAGTTAATGAACTGAGAGAGGGAGTTCGGCTTCTCTCACGATGGTGACTGGAGATCAATAGGCCGCTTTGAAATGGTCTGCTCGTCACCTGGCAGGTGTGATTCAGCCAGGTGAAGGCTATGTATCGGATGCGGCACTATGTAGGATAAAAAAAAAATATGGATTGATTTCTTTGTAGAATTAGACTTCTTAAGAGGTCTCTATAAAGATTTGAAAAAATAATCTTGTGACTCCAGGGAATGCTACCTGCAAATAAAACCTGTCTGGTATATATAATAATTGCGTGAAAATGAAAAAGGAAGAGGTTGTACGTAGCGGGCCTTAAAGTTCCAAAATTGGCAGATTCAGAATTCAGAAGAGATAAAAATTAATAGATATGAGTTCTGATGTGCAATTTACATTCGTAATTTCAGAAGAATTCCTCCTGGAATACGAGGCTTGAGGAAAACAGGCCCATAAAACATTTCATAAAGATATCATGGCACCACCGTCTAGGAAATCATACCTGTGACATCATGAGCATCGAATGGTGTTAATATGAGATAAAGGTTAAATTGTATAACATAACTGGGTGATAAACAAATTGTGGGTAGGAGGACAGAATATTGGAAATTTTGATCAAAGGGTAACAGACTAAGCCGTTTCTAGCGAAAAAAAAAAAAAAAAAAAGGAGGGATATTTAGGGCTGGACGTTATATTGGACCAGCAATGGACTGTAAATCAGGTAAAACATAAATAGAAAGAGAGGGATACCTAAAATAAATAGCGGAAATGACAAATGAAAATAGGTATTACAAAGTAGATTGTGAACATGATAATCAGCTTACCTATTAGCATCCATTATTTAAAAAACACACAAACTCTTACAGCATGCCTATGCCTCACTTTACGGCCTTAATTCACAATAACGGTTATTGAGCCGCAGAATTGATAACTAAAAGGCACCATACTAGTATACCCCCACCAAAAATCAAAGAAATCCATTATTTAAAAGTTTTGTATGAAACCCAATAGCTTTCGTAACACTTCATGGGCACACTCATGTTATTTAAACAATTGTCATATGCTTCATTTCATTCAATTCGTGGGTCAATGGATTCATGCAACTTTGTTGTAGGAACTAATAAAAGATAGAAAATTATAAAGCACAAGCTTTAGGTTAATACCAATCATCGACATTTCTGATTATTTGGAATTGTCTAGTGTCATTTATATTTTGAGAGCAGATGCTATTATATATATATATATATATATATATATATATATATATATATATATATATATATATATATATATATATATATATATATATATAGGCATATATATATATATATATATATATATATATATATATATATATATATATACAAAGCAAAATAATAATGAAATATGAAAGTTCAATTAAAAAAAAAATATCACGGACTTTAAACACTTGAACTTCTAGCCCTTAGTTATTGTCCAATACTAATATGAAGACCTGAATCAGATATATTGATCGGAACGGTTTAGGTTCAAGTTTAACCAGAGGGTTATACTTATTCAAAGATTTGAAAGCCTACGCAAAAGAGTAAAAGAAAACGGAGACGGTGTAATTGAAAGAAAATTAATTTTAAGTCTGACTATAGTGTTTCAGATTACTTATCGCCTTACAATTTTCTTAGTTTTAGCGGTTTTATTATAGTTAAGGACGGGACAAGTTTTTCTATTAAAAACAAGTATTTATTGAGTACGTTGATGAACTCATATATACATGCTAATGTCATCCCCTACTCTCTCTCTCTCTCTCTCTCTCTCTCTCTCTCTCTCTCTCTCTCTCTCTCTCTCTCTCTCTCTCTCTCTCTCTCTCTCTCTTTTCCCAACGTCACTTGTGGTTTTTGTAACTCTCAATTAACTAATCCAGCTATATAGAATAGGGGCAATGTATCATTTTAAAAGCTCCCTTCAAAAGCTATTGTGATTAAATGTGAGATTCAACCATAATTGGTTTAGTTCTTAAGTTGATCGCTATCGACATTTTAGAAATTAGGCATCTGTCTTGTGTCTTTTATTTAGAGACTTGACTTGTCGAAATCTTGTCGGTGAAATAGACTTTTTCTTCACCTAGGCTCTAACATGAAGGTGTCAACGACAACCGTTTCGTGTAGGATCCTATCAAACATATTAGTTCCAACGCAAGGTCCCCTTTTGCATTTGTTTAAATGTAGTTTTGGGGTCTCATTATTCTCAGAAAACCTATACTTTAACAAATTATAGATATAACAAACTATTTATTACTGATTGTTATTTACAAACCATTTCTGAGTTTGAAAATCTTAATGTGGTGAAAGGGTTTGTGTATTGTCCTGATCAGCCATACTTAGTTGGTTTGCTGTGAGCCATTATACCAGTCTCCCACCATCACTAACCTGCAGTGGCCAGCGTAGTGATGAAAGAGGCCAAACTCCGAATTCGAGGTACAGTAGTTATGAGAGCAATGGTGGCCGTCCGTAGTTTCGTGTTTTGTTATTTATTGAATATGTTTTTCTTCTCTCAAACCTTTAACACTCTTTACAGTTTGAACACTGTAAGTCTACATCGCCACGTTTTACTTACAGCATAAGTTATAATAAAAGAATTTTATCAAATAAGGTGACAGTAAACTTTGTCTATATCAGCAGAAAGTAGGAAATTCATCTGGCAAAGAATGACCCCATTTGAAAATTATTCACTATTTATACCATCCAAAAACGATTTAACAATGTAGTAAGGGATGTTTCTGTTTAATAACACTTCAAATAAATTCTTATGAGACACTTTATTAGATGCCATGATCATATCCATGAAGTAAGAGAATGCATGTTTTTTACGATAATTGTATTTCTCAGTTACATGCTCAAGAAAATAAATGGGAATAATGTTCTATGACTGGGTTTATAAGCGGACTGGCTGTCACGAATAGTATGCATCTCTTCAATAACGTAACTTCTAAAAAAATAATATAGCAGTGGTGGGGCAATAAGCCTGTAATTGGGTTGCCATGTGATCAGCGTTCTATGTTTTTTAATCAAAGGAGGCGGTATAACAAGAATAAGAATTTTTGAAGGTATGTTCATAGGATGCGATTACATTCACATTTCCTTAACGATATTTTTAGCTTCTTTAAATGTAGTCTCGGAGAGTTTCATTTTGATTTATTATAAACAAATTCCTCCCCAGAATGAATTGACTGTTGAATAGTCCTCCCGAGCGTCATGATAGAATTCATTGCCAAAATCATTATAACTAGTAATTATTATTATTATTATTATTATTATTATTATTATTATTATTATTATTATTATTATTATTAATGTGGATGTTGCTGTTGTTGTTGTTGTTATTGGCAAAGTTACAACCTTAGTTGGAAAAGAAAAATGCTACAAGCTCAAGGTCCCTAACAGGGAAAGCAGCCCAGTGCAGAAAGGAGAGAGAGGGGTCACAAATAAATTATGAGTAAGAAATCTTAAAAGATTAAGATCAATAACATCATTAAATAGATATTATATATATATATATATATATATATATATATATATATACATTTATTTATTATATGTATATATATGTATATATATGTGTGTGTGCGTATATATATATATATATATATATATATATATATATATATATATACACATATATATATGTATAGGCTATGTATATATATGTATATAATATATATATATATATATATATATATATATATATATATATATATATATATATATATATATATATATATATATATATATACACACGTGTGTGTGAAGTCATGAATAGGAGACATGAGGGAAATAATTTGATTGGTATACCTGATGCTGATGAAGACCTTGATGTGCCCATGAATGAATTCAGTGTGTTTGAAGTCGAAGCTATCATTAAAAAACTCACGAGATGGAAAGGCCCTGGTTACGATGGAAGAACTTCCGTGATGATACTGAACGAAAATGAAGTTACCCCCAGAATACTTACACGATAATTTTGTAGAATGTGGCATAAAGAGGCATATCCTGATGAATGGGAGTAGGTGCGTCGGTGAAAATGGCAAAAAAAGGGAGACCTGACTGATTGCAATAAGTACAGAGGCATCACACTTATGTCAGTTGTCATGAAAATATATAGTATGTTTATCCTAAAGAGACTAGAAAAGCTGAGAGATGAACAAGAATTATTTAGAAAAAGTAGAACTTGTACTGACTTAATTTCCATTTTGAGACATGTACAGCAATGTGTAAAATATAGACATCCACTCTTGGTAGCATTTGTGGACTATGAAAAAGCATTTGATACTTTGCACCGACCAATTCTGAGGAGAGTCCTGCTTTATTATAGAATTCCTCTTAAATATGTATATTTGAATAAGTCTGTTCATAAGCATAGCAAGTGCAAAGTTAATGTTAATGGATCCTATCAAATGAATTTCCAGTGAACAGCGTATTACTCCAAGGGAATGTGTTGTCACCCATGTTATTTATCCTACGCATGGATTTTATAATGCGCAAAACAGTTGTAGATGTTGGAGAAGGATTGGACGGGATTGGTAATAGGAAATTAGCTGATCTTGAGTATGCTGATGATGATGTCCTTATTAGCAGAACACCACAGGATTTCCAATGCTTGCTTACAAGAATTCATGAAATATCACGTAAGGATGGGCTCAAGATCAATAGAAGGAAGACGGATGATGAGAACAGATTATGCAATGGAAGATGAAATGTCATTGGAAGGAGTAAGGATTAATGAGATAGAATTATTTAAGTATCTAGGTACTATGGTCTCCAATACAGGGTCTTTAGAATTAGAGTTTAGTGAAAGTTTGATAAAACAAATCAGACAATGGGTAGGTTGAGTAAAATTTGGCAATCAAATCGCCTGAAATTACGGATCTAGGACAACTGCCCCCGAGACAACTGCCCCCAGGACAGTTGCCCCCCGACAACTGCCCCCAGGACAATTGCCCCCGTAGGACTACTGCCCCCAGGACAATTGCCCCCGTAGGACTACTGCCCCCCGGAAAATTGTCCCCCATAAAACCGCTGCCTTCAGGACAATTGCTTTGGAATTTATTGCCATTTACGTAATTAGTTTTTAGTAACAATTTATGAAGATATTCTTCATAATTACATAATCGGTCATTGAAGAAATAATTGTATCTATTTCCAAAGTTTATTACCATTTATGTAGTTATTTCCTAATTAGGTAATCGGTCGTACGAGTTATAGTTTATTTTCGAAAGCTATACCAATTGGCTAATTCTGTATAGTCAAACAAATGTTTATAAAAAAAAAAAAAAGGTGCAAAAATAGATTATTTTGAGGATACATACATCGACAGAAGACGTCGAAATACAAGGAGACAGCCACATTTCCCTATAAGCATGTGGAGTATGTATACTCGTGTTGTTGAAGATCTACCTCCAACAAACAACGCCGTAGAAGGCTGGCATAACCATATGCAAGCAAGCGTTATGTCATTTCATCGAAATATATGGACATTTCTGGGGATGTTAAAGAGAGAACAGGCACTATCCAGCCTCATAATTAATCAAATACGTGCTGGGCATCCAGTACATCCTAAGCGGAAACGCTATCAGGATTCTAGCATACGAATAGCAAACATTGTGCAAGATTTTGAGAACCGCGATGTATTGGTATTTTTGAGATACATAGCCCACAATTTAAAATGCTAGTTTTTAAATCCCTTTCCAATATTTTTGCAATCCATCTATGTACAAATTTTAGTATATAATGTTCTCTTTTTAAAACATGTTTTTTTTTTAAATCATGTATTTTTTATTAACAACAATAAAACATTGGTTTTAATAGTTATTATGTACTTTTATTTTTTACACCATTGTCCAGTGGTTTTAGGAGGGCAATTGTCCCGGGGGCAGTTTTCCTACGGGGGCAGTTGTCCTACGGGGGCAGTTGTCCCGGGGGCAGTTGTCAGGGAGCAGCTGTCCCGGGGGCAGTTGTCCTGATACCGAAATTACATATAAAATGTTAGGTTATATATCAGTTTAGTGAGATCTGTATATATATATATGTATATATATATATATATATATATATATATATATATATATATATATATATATATACATATACATGTGTGTGTGTGTGTGTGCATGTACATATATATACATACATATATATAATATATATATATATATATATATATATATATATATATATTTATATACTATATATATATATATATATATATATATATATATATATATATATATATTGTATATATATGTATTTATATATTGTATATATATATGTATATATATATTGTATATATATACATATACATATAATATATATATATATATATATATATATATATATATTGTATATATATGTATTTATATATTGTATATATATGTATATATATTGTATATATATACATATACATATAAAATATATATATATATATATATATATATATATATTGTGTATATATATATATATATATATATATATGTATATATATATATTGTGTATATATATATATATATATATATGTATATATATATATATATATATATATATATATATATATATATAGATATATTGTATATATATGTATATATATTGTATATATATATGATATATATATATATATTGTATATATATATATGTATATATATTGTATATATATATATATATATATTGTATATATATATGTATATATATTGTATATATATGTATATATATATATATATATGTATATATATTGTATATATATATGTATATATATTGTATATATATGTATATATATATTTATATATATTGTATATATATATGTATATATATTGTATATATATATGTATATATATTGTATATATATATGTATATATATTGTATATATATATGTATATATATTGTATATATATATGTATATATATTGTATATATATATGTATATATATTGTATATATATATGTATATATATTGTATATATATATTGTATATACATATATATATATATATATATATATATATATATATATATATATATATATATTGTATATACATATATATTGTGTATATATATATATATATATATATATATATATATATATATATATATATATATATATATATATATATATGTATATACAGTATATGTATATGTATATGTCAATACAGTAACAGATCGCACTAAACTGATAAACTGATATATAGCATTATTTTTATATGTAATTTCAGGTAATTTTATTGTTAAATTTTACTTAACTTACCCATTGTTTAAATTGTTTTGTTTTAGGTGTATTCATTGTTTTGTTTTAGGTGTATTCATTGTTTTGTTTTAGGTGTATTCAAAGGTATAAGTGCTAATTATTGATTTTTTTTTCCAGATTGGCTATTTCATCCACATACATTATAAGTGTCTAACAATGAAGTGGTAGATCTTCAGGATTGGAAACGATTCAAAACCAAGTAAGGGCCACAATATTCATATCGTTGATACTAGTGTTTAACTTTATAATCATATTTCATACATCTATTAATAAATTCCTTTTAATCTTAAAACCTTTTCGTGAGCTGTAGGTGTGGTAGTTGGTATGATTTGAAAGTTCTAAATAGAAATTTTGATGATTTTAGTTACTATACGCAAACTTGGATTCCTTGCCAGTTGATTTGATGATAGTTCAAGTAAGGCAAGAGAAAAACTTCCTTTGTTTTTCATAATACAGGAGATCTAACCCATCTAAGTCAGCAAAAATAGAAGGCGTGTTTGCTTTAATAGTATTGCAATAGTTCTAGCTTGACAATTTTTTCGTCTTCAGTTGTTTTCAAAAATGCTTCTGATTAACAATAAATTAACAGGTTAACTTACGTGATTCGGTATATGTAATATTTGGGTGAGAAGATATTCTAATGTCTGTAGCTTTATTTATATTTATATCAAGGGATAAAGTTATCTGGCTACTCATTTGTTAGGTAAATGTGGAAATTTAAAGAAAAAAATTATTAACCCAACTTCTTAGATTAGGGATATTTTTACACTGGAGGTCAGGTGAACGTTATGAATATTCTTTGTTCAATTCATGAATAAATATTGTTCCAAATGTTTCTTGAAGAGAATATGTTCGCATGAAAGTATTTTAAAAATTAAAATTTCGGGAAGCTACTAAGATAATGGGCTAAGTTTATGTAATATTTGCTTGATAGCATTTTTAACTGGACCTAAAGTGAAATACTAGATAGGAATTTTAGTTTGTGCACCATAAAACATCTCAATAATAGAAGAAACTTAACAAAATATGTAAGAAAAAAAAAACCAGCTATAAAAAATTGCTTAAGAATTCGTTCTTTAGATTCTTAGATATTGTACAAAGTATGCCAATTCTTTTTCTCATTACTAAATCAACTTATAAATGAAAATCTACCCAAATTATTAATGCTTAACAACTTTTTCCTTGCCAGGGTTAACACTATTTTTTTTTCGTTACAAACATTTCTTCACCTGTATTTGCTTATATTGTTCACTATTTTTTCCAGTTGCTGGACAATAAATCTCTCCTTTATCTCATCCCTATCTGCACAGTGATTTGTTCCACGGCACTTTCCCATAGATCTTGTGCAACAAAGTTCTTTCTCATCTTCCCTGTTTAAGCTGCAAGGATAATTACTAGTTCTGGCCTTGGACCCTCATTATGATTTGTATTGGTATGCGATCACAGTTCCTTGCACAATATTAAATTCTTGTCCAAAAAAATACAGGCTAATTCCTACACTAATGACTCCTAACTATAAAGACTAGATTCACGTGACAAGGTATTTTATATAAATGTCTCATCTCTCCAGACTTTCTATATCCCAAAAGACCAGCGAAATGATGCTGAAAATATGTATATCTGCTTTAATTACACTTTATTCCTACAATATTTTGGTCCAAAAATTTTCCCATTTTGAAAAATACTTTTATACCTACTATCCCCTATCAATATTATTACACTTCTATTACCTTTCTAATAATCCACTAAGATATATGTTTCTTTATATCAAAATTTATCTCCACATCACCACCTTCTACATTAGCATTTTTATCAACCACCCCTAATCCTTCAATATTAGAAATTTTCCTCTCTCATACATGAAATTATCTCAACTCTCCCTCAAATATAAACACTTTCACTGTCCCAAACACATTTTTTATACCTTGCTTTACCTTTGAATGTCTTTGATGCTTTCACCATATTCTGTGTGCTAACCACGCTATGTTTCTGTGGCTTTTTCTTGAAATTTATTTTTTGTTCTTGTTAGACATTTTGATGTTATAATCAGTTTGTTGCTTTTTTAGAAGTTATATTGCTTTATTTCTATCTCATCTTTTGGCACTTAATCTACTAACCTTTTATATTTCTTTATGGTTCTCAAACGTAAATCTGTTATTTCAACTCAATATGTTCATATTCAACCTTGGTTTTTGCACTTGTGTGTCTCTACCATCCTTGTTTAATTCCCTCCATCCATTTTTCTTTATTTTGGGGAATTTTCTACTTGTGCTTGATTGATCCACTATGTTTCCCTTAACAAAACACCCATATCATTTTATGCAGTCTGGTTATAAAAATGAGAATTGTTTTATGGATTCTGATATGAAACTGTCCTTTATCTTTCTCGTAACATGTTTCTACCTCGTCTCACGTTTCAACTTGCTTCTCTCTCTTTTTCCCTTTTATTTCACAGCCTCTTAATTTTATGTTTATCTGTCAGTCACTTTCCTACTTACATGTTTATTTCTAGCTGTATGTAATTTTTATTCTGAGAATTTGTCTTGTGAGTTTTTGGTCCCAAATATTTTTTACTTTTGAAAATGACTCTGAAACCTTGTTCTATCCCCTATCCCGGTCAACAACCTTCTATTACCTTTCAGGAAATCTAATTGACCTGTGTGTTTCTTTATATTAAGATTTCTCTCTGTACAGCCCACCTTGTACATCAGCATTTCTATTCGCATCCATCTTTCTATATTAGATATTCTCTCCTCTCAAATGTAAAATTCTCTACTCCCCTTAAATCATAAACACATGGAATCTGTTATGTTACCCTTGACAGTCCATAACATAAATTTTTAGACCTTGCTTTACCTGTGCATGTCTTTGATGATTTGACCATATTCTGTGTGCTAACCGCTCTGTGTTTCTCTGGCTTTTTCAAGAGGTTTATTCATTTTTGGTTTTGTTTTAAGAAGTTTGGAGGTCATAGCCATCTTATTAGCTTTGTTAATTGTTTTAATAACATTCCATATATTGGCACTTAATCTACAACTTACATTTCTTTGTCGTTCTCAAACGTAAATTTGTTACTTCAACTCACTATGTTCAGATTCAACCTTAGTTTGTGTCTCTCTAATGTCATTGTTTAATTGCCTCCATCCATTTTTCTTTGTTTTGTGGGATTTTTATCTGTGCTTGGTTGATCCACTAAATTTCCCTTCACAAAAGTCCCATGTAATTTATGCTGTCTGCTTATAGAAAATGGGCAATATTTTATGAATTCTCATATGAACTGTCCTTTTCCAGAAACAGTGAAAGGTATAGAAAACGTAGAATCATCTTGTGGTGAAGTGTTTTGGAGGTTATGCTGTTTGAGGTACAGTAGAAGTCTCATCACCTTACCTCCGGCCAGCCTTGGAAGTGGCCACTAACCATCATCCCCTGCCAATAGTTAGGTGAGCCCTGGTTGCCTTTGTGTCTGACGCCAGATTCTGTCCCCCTAATACTCAAAAACATTCGTTTTCGAGCCTATCTCCCAAATTTGAAAACAAAATTAACTATCTGGCAACCTTAGGTGGGTCACCCCAATATTAGAAACTGTACATCAACAGCTCTAGTACGACGACAGTCGCCTGCGTCTTTTTATTATCCACTCTTGCCCTTTCTTGTAACATATTTCTCAAATAATGTTTAAAGGAATCATAATAAAAACGTTCTTATTCAAATTGTTAGAATTTTATTTTATAATACCACATTTACATATACCCCAGGTTACATTTTGAATACATATTTATCAACAACATAAAAGACCCCTTTGGTCCCTTATTTCGGTTATGCCAGTGCAGGTCAGCCTCAGAACAAAAAAAAAAAAAAAAAAAAAAAAAAAAAAATTAAAAATACAATTTTCTTTACACTTGTGCGTCCAGAAATCAAGTTTTTATGCCCTGGATTACCGGCTTCTTATCCAAAATATTATATCGGCGATCCTCTTGCTGTGAAGATCATCATCCACATGCTCAAGCTCACCTATAAAATAAAAATAATTTAGAGGCGGTTATATAAAATATAAGGGGTCAAACCTACCAAAAATTGGTATCAATACAATAATAAGAATTTCATCCGCATAAGTTTCACACATCTTAAATCCACTTCACTTCATTTTACCCCTACAAAATTATAAGTATGTGAGAGTAGATAAATACTGAACTTCTTGCCAACAACAAGGTCGAACAATTATAAATAGATATATAAAATCACTAACATGCCATTCAAAAACACTAACCATAAAAACACTAAACTATCTGGAAAATAAAGGGAAATGTTACAAAAAAAATAATTGCGTTCAAAAAATCAAATACTGAGAGAGAGGGAGAGAGAGAGAGATCATATAACGTCTTAGCAGATAGAATTAGGGAGAAAATGCTTCGAAAAATGGAGAAACGGAGACTAATAATGTCTGAGCAAAGTAAAATTGTGGTGAATAATTTTCAAAAAAAAAAAGAGAAAAGAAGGAGATCAGAATGCCTGAGCAAAGTTAATTATGGTGAATAAGTTTCGAAAAAAGGAGAGAGAGAGAGATCAGAAAGTCTGAGCGATTTACCATTATGGTACTTTTGAGAAAGTCTGACAGAATACAGAATGTGTGAGCAAAGTAGAATAAGAAAATACATTCGAGGAAGGACGAGCGACGAAGTACAATTTCTGAGTCAAGTAGAATTAGGGTGAATAGGTTTTGAGAAAGGAAGAGAGGGAGTAGGGAATGTTCGAGCATATTAAAATTAGGGCGAATAATTTTCGGGAAAGGAAGAGCGACGGAGTACATGATGTCTGAGTAAAGTAGAAATAGTTTGAATAAGTTATTAGAAATGGGAGTAGTTGGCGAATGTCATGGCTGTGAGCAAGGAGCAAAAAGGGGAAAAATAACTGTACGCACCTTATCATGACAAAAAACAAAACAAAAAACTGACATTGCTCTCCCGGCGTTTTTATTCATTTAAAATCATCAGTAATTTGGCCAAATCACAAAAAAACAATGACACACTTATAAGTGAAAAACTAAATGAACCTTGGAGATTTGGTATTACTCGGAGACTAAAGAAAATGGAACGATTTTAAGTCTGCTAACTGGATGAGAGAGAGAGAGAGAGGATCATATAACGTCTTAGAAGAGTAGAATTAGGAAGAATATGCTTTAAAAAAATTGAGAGACGGCGACTAGAATGTCTGAGCAAAGCAGAATTGTGGTGAATAATTTTCCAAAAAGAGACAAAGAGGGAGATCAGAATGCCTGAGCAAAGTTAATTATGGTGAATAACTTTCTAAACAGGCAGAGAGAGGGGGAGTTCAGAATGTCCAAGAAAAGTAGAATTAGGGTGAATAGGTTTTGAGAAACAAAGGGCGACGGAGTACATAATGTCTGAGTTAAGTTGATTCTTAGAAATGGGAGTAGTGGGCGAATGGCATAGCTGTGAGCAAGGAACGAAAGTGGGGAAAATAACTATGGGCACCTTTTCGTGAGTAACAAAAAATCCGTAACATTACGCTCCCAGCATCTTTATTCATTTTAAATCATCAGTAATTTGGCCAAATCATAAAATAACAATGACACACTTATAGGTGAAAAACTAAATGAACCATGGAGATTTGGTAATACTCGGCGACTGAAGAAAATAGAACGCTTTCAAGTCTGCTAACTGGAAAAAGAGAGAGAGAGAGAGAGAGAGAGAGAGAGAGAGAGAGAGAGAGAGAGAGAGAGAGAGAGAGAGAGAGAGAGAGTGTGTGCGTGTGTGTAAAAGCCTGCTTAATATCCACAAGACTGCTTATCTTAATGCCATAACACCTAATTCCTCAAAAGTACTTTTATAAATAGTTTCACTCAAGTTTGGATTCAAGTACTCTTATTCTTCCTATTTGTTTCACTTTATGAACGTACGCACAAATAGGAATGCCTCTAATCAAATCGAAATGGGAATAAAGACTTTATTCCACAATCTCCTGACGTCATTATATGTACTTACATCAAATAGTCAACAAAATTGCAAGATAGAATTCGGTCTACAAAATTTATAAATCTTTAAACAACTACTAAATGAAGGAAAATTTCGGCATTATTCTGACAGTTAGCAAACAAGTAGCCATGACAAATAAATACTTCAGTAAATATTCATTGTTCTATGCATTCAATCTCAATATATTTCATAAAAATTAAAATTTGGTCTATCTTCTCGCGGTATACATATGTCACCATCATCCATTTGTGCCGGAATGCAGTCTACATTCGACAAACCTACGCAGTAAAAGGAGCGAAAAAAAAAATTGGATTAATTTACCATAAAATTCTATAATTTTAAACAAACCCAGTTCACTGCCCTACAGTATATAACTAACACGACTTAGGAAATACGTTTCAATAGATACCAACAAGATTTGTGTAAAAATTTTAAAGAATTCTTTATGGTTTAAATTACGTTAGAAGTTATATAGGTTGGGTAGTGGTTTGATTTTACTAGATGAAACATCTTGATCCACAAGAAATAGCGATTATCAAAACTTGCCCTTGACACAGTTGAACACCCTGTTACAAGACTAACTTTTTCTTCAGATCGGTTAGACGAATCACCAATAGGTTAACTAAGAATGTTCAAAGAAGAACATGGGAATAGAAATCCAAACCGTTGTCGAGGGATACGAGAAATCAAACTGTTAACATAAAAGGGCACATTGATTTATACCGAGGGTAGATTTATGAAATCAGAAAATCAGGCTGGCAAGCCCTGAAATATCTTACAAGATATCGATATTAGAAGTCTCATGAAATCTATGGATAAGAGAGTATGACAACCCTTATACTAATTGATATACACTGGCTGCCGATTAAAGCGAAAAATAAATTCAAAATAGGTATAATAACTCACCAAGTTATCATAACCCGTCGTCAAAAATACTTGAGAATTGCTACATATTGCGCAGCCAACAAATCCTGTCCACACGAGAATAGTTACAGATGGCTTCAAACTGTTGGAACCTAGATATATGTCTATTTTAGGCTCTAGAGCTTTTAAATATACGGCCCCGAGACTATATAATAAGCCCCCACGAAACATTCGAATGATTGAAGACATTAAGGCTTTCAAGAGGACACTGAAGACTTTCTTATTTAAACAAATCATACAACAGTGACGATTTAACAGTAAAAGAACAATACGTGATCTGAAACGATAAATACTCTGAACGAACAAGGTAAAACGACAGCGGGGTCCTGTAGACAGTGTAGAGAGTAGCGTTCTCCTAATGTATGGGACCGGAAAAGCAACTATCAAAGCAAGTAAGTGTGTGTCGTGTGCACAGTGAAAACTGATCAATTTGCACTAAAGAAGTAATAAATTTAATGTTTCGAATACAAACATTGACTCACGAGGATCGCATAGATTAAATTTCTCTATGAATCAACCCTCTATGAATAACTAACAATTAAAATATTAAATCTAGCTTCAACTTTTGCTTTAAATATATTTTTTTAACGAAAACATTTAGTCAGCAATGTATAGGAAATAACATACTTTAGGTGTGTATTTACTGTATTAAATCAATTGAACAATTATAGTCATTTCTTCTATTCCTTTCATATAATTTACTAAAAGTGTGGGGCAAGCGATATAATAAATAACCTAGCGCTACATTCTATATTCAATTACTTTGTATGGAAGAGCCCATGAGAATGTTGTAAACTTGCATCCAAATGAAGGGGAAAAATTAAGAAACAGCGAATTACGCATTCTTCTATTTACAATAAGTATCCAATTAAGCAACGAACGCCATAATGTCTCAACTTGCTTTCATACTCCCAGAAGCATTTATTCACATACGTGTTTGTTTTCTGAATACTATATTTAACAAGGTACCGTTGGCTGACTAGCATTAATTAACAACCATGGGACGTGTATAAACAATCTATCCCCAAAATTAAGAAATATCAGGTGTTAATTACTAAGATCTCCAGATTACCCAATTCCCTTGAGAGTAATTTTATACTTTCATTCATGGGACTCAAACATTCATTAAACATGATTTTACAACATAATAAAAATACTACAAATCCAAAAATACATCCAATAAGAAAAATGATTTAGAAAATTAAATAGATTTGGATTACTTGTTTACTTGTTTTGGGTTTGAATCCAACCCTCCACTGAAGTCGAGTGAACTACTTTCTCGGGTGGGTCCATATTAATCATCTAACGAAACATTTTCATTATAACTTATACAATTCTTTGATTGTAGCATCTTCCAAATCATATGAACTTGTGAAAAGTAATGTCTTTAGTTTCTTCTTAAATTCAATTGCTCCCTTTAGGTCCTTCATTTCAGTTGGCATTATAAATGTCTAGGATAAGTGGGATTAATACGAAGTTTAATAGCCCTACGTGGAATGTTATCGTAGTTAAATACTGTATAGAAATAAAAAAATTAATCCTAATGTATTTTTTTTCAGGGAATTACACCAATACACGACACAACAGTGCGAATGAGTTCTGTACAGTAAAATGTAAAACTAAACTTTTTTTTTAAAGAACAAGAAAAGCTGCAACTTCAGTTGAGGGCAATATGAATTTTTATTAGATTAATCATTCTATATCTTGGATAACAGCGATGATCAATATCAAACATATTCATAAACTATATTATGTAACTCCTAAACTTTTAAAAGAACATCAAAATTTGTGGCTAAACTTGAAAGAATGTGTTGGAAGTGTTCAATTGAAACTACATAAATCTTAAATATAATTTGATGTCTAGTCCATTTGTTTATCCTTACCCCCATAATCTTGTCTAACAATGGAATCAAAGCTTTCTACAGTAAATATACAGATAATTCAGTAAAAAATGATGATTTAATATATACTCTGTAGACAACGATATAGCACACACAAAGGTTTGTGTGTCTAAAAAACTTTTTTTTATTGGATTTCATCTAAAATATATCTGTTCCAATATAATGATGTTACTTGTATGAAATTACATTTGACAGATTATTTAATAAATCATGTCTTTAATGAATTTTGCTCAGATGAAACGTTCTTATGTTATGCTCCATTGACTTTTTTTTTGTGCCTTAAATCATGCTCTATTGGATTGTTTTTATGAAAGTCACGCTCTATTGAAACGATTTATCGTTAGTCATGCTACGTTGAAGTGATTTTATCGTAAGTTATGCTCTTTTGGAATGTCTTTATCGTAAGTCATGCACTATTTAAATGCTTTTATCTTAAATTATGCTCTTTTGAAATGGCCATCTTATTTCATGCTCTATTGAAATGTCTTTATCTTAAGTCATGCACTATTGAAATGCTTTTATCTTAAGTTATGCTCTTTTGAAATGTCCATCTTATGTCATGCTCTATTTAAATGTCTTTATCTTAAGTCATGCACTATTGAAATGCTTTTATCTTAAGTTATGCTCTTTTGAAATGTCCATCCAATGTCGTGCACTATTGAAATGCTTTTATCTTAAGTTATGCTCTTTTGAAATGTCCATCTTATGTCATGCTATATTTAAATGTCTTTATCTTAAGTCATACACTATTGAAATGCTTTTATCTTAAGTTATGCTCTTTTGAAATGTCCATCCAATGTCATGCACTATTGAAATGCTTTTATCTTAAGTTATGCTCTTTTGAAATGTCCATCCAATGTCATGCACTATTGAAATGCTTTTATCTTAAATTATGCTCTTTTGAAATGTCCATCTTATGTCATAATCTATTGAAATGTCTTTATCTTAAGTCATGCACTATTGAAATGCTTTTATCTAAAGTTACACTCTTTTGAAATGTCCATCTTATGTCATGCTCTATTGAAATGTCTTTATCTCAAGTCATACACTATTGAAATGCTTTTATCTTAAGTTATGCTTTTATCTTAAGTTATGCTCTTTTGAATTGTCCATCCTATGTCATGCTCTATTGAAATGTCTTTATCTTAAGTTATGCTCTTTTGAAATGTCCATCTTATGTCATACTCTATTGAAATGTCTTTATCTTAAGTTATGCTCTTTTGAAATGTCCATCTTATGTCATGCTCTATTGAAATGTCTTTATTTTGAGTCATGCACTATTGAAATGCTTTTATCTTAAGTTATGCTCTTTTGAAATGTCCATCTTATGTCATACTCTATTGAAATGTCTTTATCTTAAGTCATGCACTATTGAAATGCTTTTAAGTTATGCTCTTTTGAAATGTCCATCTTATGTCATGCTCTATTGAAATGTCTTTATCTTAAGTCATGCACTATTGAAATGCTTTTATCTTAAATTATGCTCTTTTGAAATGTCCATCTTATGTCATGCTCTATTGAAATGTCTTTATCTTAAGTCATGCACTATTGAAATGCTTTTATCTTAAGTTATGCTCTTTTGAAATGTCCATCTTATGTCATACTCTATTGAAATGTCTTTATCTTAAGTCATGCACTATTGAAATGCTTTTATCCTAAGTTTTGCTCTTTTGAAATGTCCATCTTATGTCATGCTCTATTGAAATGTCTTTATCTTAAGTCATGCACTATTGAAATGCTTTTATCCTAAGTTTTGCTCTTTTGAAATGTCCATCTTATGTCATACTCTATTGAAATGTCTTTATCTTAAGTCATGCACTATTGAAATGCTTTTATCCTAAGTTTTGCTCTTTGGAAATGTTCATCTTATGGCATGCTCTTTAGAAATGTCTTTTATCTTAAGTCATGCACTATTGAAATGCTTTTATCTTAAATTATGCTCTTTTGAAATGTCCATCTTATGTCATGCTCTTTGGAAATGTCTTTTATCTTAAGTCATGCACTATTGAAATGCTTTTATCCTAAGTTTTGCTCTTTGGAAATGTCCATCTTATGTCATGCTCTATTGAAATGTCTTTTATCTTAAGTCATGCACTATTGAAATGCTTTTATCTTAAGTTATGCTCTTTTGAAATGTCCATCTTATGTCATACTCTATTGAAATGTCTTGATCTTAAGTCATGCACTATTGAAATGCTTTTATCCTAAGTTTTGCTCTTTGGAAATGTCCATCTTATGTCATGCTCTTTAGAAATGTCTTTTATCTTAAGTCATGCACTATTGAAATGCTTTTATCTTAAATTATGCTCTTTTGAAATGTCCATCTTATGTCATGCTCTTTGGAAATGTCTTTTATCTTAAGTCATGCACTATTGAAATGCTTTTATCCTAAGTTTTGCTCTTTGGAAATGTCCATCTTATGTCATGCTCTATTGAAATGTCTTTTATCTTAAGTCATGCACTATTGAAATGCTTTTATCTTAAGTTATGCTCTTTTGAAATGTCCATCTTATGTCATACTCTATTGAAATGTCTTTATCTTAAGTCATGCACTATTGAAATGCTTTTAAGTTATGCTCTTTTGAAATGTCCATCTTATGTCATGCTCTATTGAAATGTCTTTATCTTAAGTCATGCACTATTGAAATGCTTTTATCTTAAATTATGCTCTTTTGAAATGTCCATCTTATGTCATGCTCTATTGAAATGTCTTTATCTTAAGTCATGCACTATTGAAATGCTTTTATCTTAAGTTATGCTCTTTTGAAATGTCCATCTTATGTCATACTCTATTGAAATGTCTTTATCTTAAGTCATGCACTATTGAAATGCTTTTATCCTAAGTTTTGCTCTTTTGAAATGTCCATCTTATGTCATGCTCTATTGAAATGTCTTTATCTTAAGTCATGCACTATTGAAATGCTTTTATCCTAAGTTTTGCTCTTTTGAAATGTCCATCTTATGTCATACTCTATTGAAATGTCTTTATCTTAAGTCATGCACTATTGAAATGCTTTTATCCTAAGTTTTGCTCTTTGGAAATGTCCATCTTATGGCATGCTCTTTAGAAATGTCTTTTATCTTAAGTCATGCACTATTGAAATGCTTTTATCTTAAATTATGCTCTTTTGAAATGTCCATCTTATGTCATGCTCTTTGGAAATGTCTTTTATCTTAAGTCATGCACTATTGAAATGCTTTTATCCTAAGTTTTGCTCTTTGGAAATGTCCATCTTATGTCATGCTCTATTGAAATGTCTTTTATCTTAAGTCATGCACTATTGAAATGCTTTTATCTTAAGTTATGCTCTTTTGAAATGTCCATCTTATGTCATACTCTATTGAAATGTCTTGATCTTAAGTCATGCACTATTGAAATGCTTTTATCCTAAGTTTTGCTCTTTGGAAATGTCCATCTTATGTCATGCTCTTTAGAAATGTCTTTTATCTTAAGTCATGCACTATTGAAATGCTTTTATCTTAAATTATGCTCTTTTGAAATGTCCATCTTATGTCATGCTCTTTGGAAATGTCTTTTATCTTAAGTCATGCACTATTGAAATGCTTTTATCCTAAGTTTTGCTCTTTGGAAATGTCCATCTTATGTCATGCTCTATTGAAATGTCTTTTATCTTAAGTCATGCACTATTGAAATGCTTTTATCTTAAGTTATGCTCTTTTGAAATGTCCATCTTATGTCATACTCTATTGAAATGTCTTTATCTTAAGTCATGCACTATTGAAATGCTTTTAAGTTATGCTCTTTTGAAATGTCCATCTTATGTCATGCTCTATTGAAATGTCTTTATCTTAAGTCATGCACTATTGAAATGCTTTTATCTTAAATTGTGCTCTTTTGAAATGTCCATCTTATGTCATGCTCTATTGAAATTTCTTTATCTTAAGTCATGCACTATTGAAATGCTTTTATCCTAAGTTTTGCTCTTTGGAAATGTCCATCTTATGTCATGCTCTTTTGAAATGTTTTTATCGTAAGTCATGATCTATTGAAAATATTTTCAACTTAATATAAAAACTTTTCAATAGATCATGACTTATGATAAAAGCGTTCCAATAGACCGTGATTTAAGATAAAAACATTTCAAAAGAGCATGACTTAAGATTGAAATGGTTCAATACAGCATGACAAGATAAAAAAACAATTCAATAGAGCATGATTTAACAAAAACTTTTCAATAAAGCATGACTATTGAAATGCTTTTTTCTTATCTTAAGTCATGCTCTGTTGAAATATTTTTATCTAAAGTTATGCTCTATCGAAACTTTTTTTTTATCTAAAGTCATGCTCAATCGAAACGTTTTTATCTTAAAGTCATGCTCTATTGAAACGTTTTGCTCTATTGAAACTTTTATTTTTTTATCTTAACTGACGCTATATTGCGACTCTTATCATAAGTCGTGCTCTATTGAAATGTTTTTTATCTCAAGCCACGCTTTTATGAAATGTTTTCACTTTCATTTCCTACTAAATCAGTTATTCCCTGGCTTCTAGAAATATATAACAAACTTATGATGGGGAGCTACTTGTGATAAATTTCGACTATACATTTCATTTATTTCCTACGAGAAAACCAACAGGAACGCAGTTAATATGAAGCAAAATAGTTTAAAACAGTAGGAAGACCTATTAGTTTGGATATTACCACAGGGCATGAGTAAATTTGTGGTACAGTAATGGTCTACTGTCAGATTTATACAGCACATGCATCCGAGAGCTTGTTTCTTGTTTTCGAAAAATTATCATATACTCCAACGTACTCAAAGTTTTTTTCCTACTAAAGCCTAACCACTGAACGAACTGAAATGATCAACTTAATAGGTCCTGACTGAAGTTCGTACTTCTAATAGTTTTCTGAACATGAGCGCTAACCGTTACAAAAGTTTCGGTAAACATGGCCCTGGGCAAGGTCTATATAGAGTCAATACAGGCATCTATTGAATCTGGGTCTATAGACCTAGGCCGTGGGATCGAAGACAGTTTATCGCTTGTACAACCAGAGAGCGCCGGGCTTGCCCTTATTTTTATGTATATATTTGTAGTTTAGAGGTTTGACCAATGCAATCTGTGTTTAGGATACTGTGTGCTACAATTCAAATTCTTGTTGATGCAATTTCATTAAAAATTAAGTGGTACAATTATCACATTTTAATTGGCTAAGCTGCTGTTAATATAAATTGTGCATTCTCTGCGTAATTGTTTTATTTGGGTGTTCATACAAAACTTAAAAAACGAATGAATTGTATAACATGTAAAGTTCATAAATCTTTTAATCAATCCCTTCCTATGACTTATAATCATACTATCAACAAACGTTAGAGGTGTTTAAAATTATTAAAAAAACCTAACAACTTCCTTCAACCTAATAATTGCGTTTACGATTCTTAGTAAAAAGCTATTACACCCTTAGGAAGCAAAATACTACAAGACTAGAAAAAATAATATTCGTCCAGAAAATATTGGATAAAGGAACAGGTTACTTTGCAGTTAATTAATATGTCTTAAATAAGAATGATCATGACGTGGCAGCAATTTTTACAACTGTAAAATTTAGTCAGGAACGGACAAAGATCAAGTCTACTAATCCTTCCGCGATGCAATAGCAAGAATGAATGCAATTAAATTACATAACCTGGAACCTTCGATTTTTTATCTATTTGTAAAAAGATAAGCTTGCTTGGACTAAAATATCCCCGAGAAACAATAAATGTGTTGCTAGGAAATTAAACTTTTTAAAGAAAGACCTTATGTGGTAAAAAAGACAACTGGTAAAAATAAACAAGAGTATCCGAAGTTTTTAACTACCTAGTATAATAACCCACTTGATCTTATGGGTGTTGGAGAACAAACAGGCAAAAATTCCGGCCGGAACTAGAGCGCTCAAAATGTGGACGGCTTTTTAGTATCTATCTAATTTATTGAATAATCCATTTAACACGTATATTTATGAAAATCATAAAGCTTACTTTATAACTTCCTGTGGGATTTAATTAAGCAACAAATCCATATAAATAGTTGATTTTGATGTATTTGTGTATTATGGATGTAATATTTCCGCCTTTCAAGCCTTAATTTACAGCAGTAGAGGGGAAAATTGTCCTCAATCGAGGATATATTTCTGCAAAATCTTCTCAACTTAACATTTTTTTATCGTTGAACAATTAACATACAGTATATAAATATGCTGTAAAAATAAGTTTTCAACTAGACTGTCGAGGTCATATAATCAAAGATCGAAAACTGACGCAGAAATATTCAAATGACAAATCGTACTAGAATAATTCTTAACCATAAAGGGGAAATTCGATTACACATAACGTGTGTATCTCAACTTTTGTAAAATAAACAATAATCTAATATTACCTAAGCTTTATCGTGAGACCGCAGATGCTATAAGCCCAAGTATTCTTAACAGGAAAAAAAAAATACCCAGAGAGGAAAGGAAAAACTATGCGAGAAGTCACGAATAATATATATATATATATATATATATATATATATATATATATATATATATATATATATATATGTATATATATATACACACACACACACACTATATATATATATATATATATATATATATATATATATATATATATATATATATATATATATATATATATAAAATCGTAAGATTAGTAACCTGAGAGTAACAAGCTGGTTATTTTTACCGATTTGTAGTTTAGAGGCTTGACCAATACAATCTGTTTCACGAAAGACTGCTACAATTCAATTTCTTGTTGATACTACTTCACCCAAAAAGTGCTAAACTTATCACTAACTTTCAATTGGCTAAGCTGCTGCTGATGCAGACAATTTTCTACCAAATTATTATAGTTGGGTGTTCATAAAAACTTTCATAAAAAGATGAATAGGGTAACATACAAGCACTGCCTAAATCTTTTAATGAATCCCCTTTGATGTGACTTTGATAATCATGCTGCCCACAAGGCGACCTAATAATCACGACATGAAAACTTTTCAAGCTAATTCGTTTACACTTTAGTAGAAAGAAATTACATCATGAAACAACAATATCCTAGAAGATTATGAAAATATTGAACGTCCAGAAAAAAAAAATGATAACGATAATTTGCAATTAATTAATCTACTAATACATAAGGTCATGAAGCCCTAACTTCTAGCCATTAAAGACAAAACGCACAACGTGGTAGCAGTTTGTACAACTGTCAAACTTCACATAAGAAATAAAATTAGAATTAGAATGAGAAATGGACGAATACCAATACTCTCAAACATGTCATGTCATTAAACTACGATACAACAGCAAGAATAAATGCAATCAAAAGGTATGACTTTGAACTTTCATTTTTCAATCTGTGAGCATATACACAAATCAGCATGAGTTCTTGCTTGGACTAAAATATCCTCGAGAAACAACATATGTATTACCAAGAAAATTAATTATTTAAAAAAGACCTTTTGTAGTCAAAAGGACAACAGGTAAAAAAATAAACACTAGTAACCGGTAACCGAAAATTCCGACTACCGAATTGATCTTTCGTCAGAAGGTAGTTGGAACCAGGTTGGAACCAACTTTCTTTAGACTTAGGTTGGAACCAACTTTCTTTAGACTTTGGTTGGAACTTGTAGCGAATAGACAACTTGGAATGTCGGGGGTCTGATCAAGCACAATACAAAGAGGTCAAATGGACAGAACTGTCATCTTCCCTCCTTGGGTCCGATGAAAACATTTGTGGAGCGGGCTTCTTAGTACCAATATGCAATTTATAGAGTAATCCATTTAACCATTATACTCATAAAATATTCTGGCTATTCTGGGAACTCCTGGGCAATCAAGTCTCTATAACGATTCCATATAAATTAATGATTGATGAGTTTAGCGTATTGAGGCCTATTTGTATATTATGCATGTATTACTTTCGCCTTTCAAGCCTGAATCTACAGAGGTTAAGGAGGGAATCTAGGTTTTTTCCTCAATTGAGAACAGACATTTCTGCAAAATCTTCCTAACTTAACGATTCTGCATATCGTGAAACAAATATTTACAGTATATAAATGTGCTGTTGAATAGAAATTTTCAACTAGACTTATTGTCCTATGATAAAAAAAAAAAACTAAAACTGAAGCCGAAATATCCAAATCACAGATACAACAAGAAAATTAATTTTAAACCATAAAATGCAAATTCGATTACATAAAAATCTACACTAAACTTATTTTGACCATCATAGTATATCATTTACAATAGCGACGGGTGTTAGACTATTTGAAAAATGACAACTTGCGCCTAAGTAATTAAGTTAAGGATTTTAGTTTAGCATAAATTTTATGCATAACATACAAGGTCCCTTCAATATCATTGTATGCAGTTTCATAGAAATGAATATCCCTTTAATTCAATTTGGTGCTAATTATTCTAATGTGCCATGGGTAATGGGATTAATTATAAAAAAGAAAAAAATACAATGCCACGGTCAGACAGTACATTTCAAGGACTCCAATTACGATAAGAGGCACAGTGTTATCGAATGAGTTTAAACAAAATATCATTCAAATATTAGAATATAAATTTTCGTTATTATCGATGAATCGACTGAAGTTCTAGCCAGGTCAAATACATTTCGTGAAGATATATTTGGAGGAAGTATTGCGGTAGAGCTGTAGGATGAACAAGAGCATTAAATACTATTTAACCCATGTTTACCTTACTTACTGCCCATATTTTCCTTGGGTGTGATCATACAATGAATAATAAAAATCCACCATGCTTACTTTAAACTTACTACACTATTCGAAAAGGCAATTGAACATTTTCTCTAAAATAACCAGTAAATATTTTAACCGCTGGAAAATTTTACATTGCTTAATTAGAGAGAGAGAGAGAGAGAGAGAGAGAGAGAGAGAGAGAGAGAGAGAGAGAAGAGAGAGAGAGGAGAGAGAGAGAGAGAGAGAGAGAGCGCAAACTTTTCACGAATAGATTTGGCAGGACTTTATAATATAAATTTATGCCTTATGATCCGGCGTTGGAATAGCAAAGACGATTCAATGCCTAGATGTAACGGAAAAAATAAACATTTACAGTTTGCATATGAATATGAGACATTTACAGTTTGCATATGAATATGAATATGAGAAAAAAAAAAAAAAAAAAAAAAAAAAAAAAAAAAAAAAAAAAAGCAGCTGGAGGACCTTATACACATTGCAAATGCTATTTAGTGATCTCTGCAATGCATAGTGTAAAGTGCCATGATGGCATTACCTCCTAGGGAGATGAGGACGAATGGATAGCAGACAAGCTTTCTAACAACAAAAAAATTCCATACTCGCTCAAAAAGACTTTTCGGAAGTACGTTCTAAAGTAGAGACAAATTAACAGGAATCCAAAAGAATGAAGTAATTAGTGAATGAATGGTCCACATGTAAATAAATAAAACTTAGCAGACTATACAGTAGAAAGAAAGTTGTGACGAGTTCTAAGGTGTGAGAGAGAGAGAGAGAGAGAGAGGAGAGAGAGAGGAGAGAGAGGAGAGAGAGAGAGAGAGAGAGAGAGAGAGAGAATAATTTTCACAGAATTTTCACATAAAACTGCAAGTGAAGGAGTAAAGCTCACACAGCGTCAAGTACAGATGGAATCATAAAGCCAACGTAAAGTACCTGAAAGCTCAGAAAAACAACAATCTTAAGTTTTGTTAATCCTACCTTCACATCGGGCTACAAATCCAGGCAGCAAACCGGTCATTTTACTCTTCGTAAGGACTATTGTCATCAAAATACATCAGCCTGAAACAAAAAATACAATTTGATCCCAAAATATCAAGAACAATCCTTGCACAGTACTTCTTTTCAAACATACATAAAGCTGTTAAAGAAAAAAATCCAAGAAACCAGGTAAAAACTTAAAAATACTAAAATGTCGTTAACCTATCTTCAAATAATCTCTTAACATATATCTATCTATCTATATATATATATATATATATATATATATATATATATATATATATATATAATGTATATATATATATATAATATATATATATATATATATATATAATATATATATATATATATATATATATATATATATATATAATATATATATATATATATATATATATAGACATAATTGTGAAATGTTCCAAATACTGTAATTGATCAGCTAACTTTACTTCAATTATCATTGAATTTCTTTTATGTAAAATTTACAAGGAAAATCATCATGAAATATGGTAAGGGCTTGCTTTGAGTATATTCAAATAATTATTGTATTTATATAAAAAACTATTAGAAACAAAGTTAGAAAGAATATCCTAAATTCCAAGAAAATACTACCGAATCAATTAATGACCTTCAAATCAGCTCACTAACAAAAAAAAAATTATATTTGAACTAAAAAGTAAGGTAAAAATTGCAATTTATATACCATGGTAATGATCATAGTATTTAAGTTACTGTATGCGTAAGAGGATATGACGAATGGATTAGGTCAACACAAAGACATTTATATTTGTCATAAAATAACATATGCACAGCCAAAGACGGCATTTAACTACAATGGATTATACGTCGGTAGTCCTTGAAGTCACCGACAATCTCCCAATTTTCCCCATATCTCATTTTCATCCTCCACGCTTATTTGTACCAACTTTTACCATATTTTTTTTTTTATTTTCTATATATTTCACTATTCATCTGCATAATATGATTCATCTGGATCAATTTTATGAATTCAAAATTTTGATCATTTATGGAGTTTTCGGCGGCGAAATGGCCGTTACCACAATGGTCTCTTCACCGATAATTTAACTATAATTTTCTTCCTCCGCTCTTATTTGTATTATATTTTCTCCATTTTCCTTATATTTTATGATTGATCTGTAGAGTATGATTCATATGGATGCAATTTATAAATTTATTATGGGATTATCGTCGGCGAAAAGGCCGTCGATCTACCATCTATCAACCGTTAGCTTGAAACTCTCATGACGTCTTAACGTGACATTTTTATAGTTTCATTT